>NC_059303.1:9395359-9397859 GCF_017591435.1 Portunus trituberculatus | reverse complement strand
GTCCTTCCGCCCACCTGCCCTGGCTCCTGCTCCCGCCTCTCCGCTTCGATGTTTGACGGACATGACAAGGCAAAGGGGCCGCCGGTGTGGGCTCAGTGTATCGTCCGTGACTGATGCTCTCGGTCGGGTCAGTGCCGCGTGGGGGAGGGACGACCTTGTGTCAACATGGAGACACAGCCACCACTACCCATCTCCCTCCTCTTCCCCTTTCGCCATCCTGACCAGCGCCCCTCCCTCCCTGCTGACTGACCTCCCCTTCTGGCCCCTTCATATCCTTTGCCATGCACCATATACTCACTGTACTTCGATCTTTTCCTCTTACCTTGTCTCCTTCTGTCTCTGTATCTCACTTGTCTCATCTGAGCAGTGTATTGTGGTGATGTTCTCAGTGCGTGTCATTCAGTCATTCCCTCCCGTGCCTCTGCCATCTCTTCACTGCCTTGCCTGTTAATTATTCACCTGTTGGACTGTCATCGCTCCTTCTCTTGCTACTTTTTGCTGCTGCTTTTTGATTAGTTTAGTCGGTTCTACGTGTTCTGATTTTGATGTTGATGCTGCTGTTGTAGTGTCTACTGCTGCTACTACTACTACTACTACTACTACTACTACTACTACTACTACTACTACTACTACTACTACTACTACTACTACTACTACTACTACTACTACTACTACTACTACTACTACTACTGCCCCAACCGCCGCCACTACCACCACTACCACCGCCATCCACGCCGCCGCCGCCGTCAATAATACTACTCCTACAACTAATAGTACAGCTCTTCATTCATCCATAACCACACACACACACACACACACACACACACACACACACACACACACACACACACACACACACACACACACACACACACACACACACACACACACACACATCTCGTCACGGTCCGATCGAACACACACGGCCACCACCACCACGACCACCACCACCACCACCACCACCACCATCTCAATCAGAAACAAACGAATAACGTCTGGGCGGCACGCAAGGAAAGACTCGGAAATGATACGAGATACAAAGAAAACGTAAAACATCGAGAGGCATCAACAACGATTCTTCCTTCAATCTCCTCCTCCTCCTCCTCCTCCTCCTCCTCCTCCTCCTCCTCCTCCTCCTCCTCCTCCTCTACCGGAAATAAATACTAAACAAATAACGGAGTCTCGGTTTCGGTATAAAATGGAAGATATTGATCGAATTATGGAATTATGCCATATGTCAGATTCGTTCTTAATCTTGGAGGAAAGAAAAGAGGAGGTGGAGGTCGAGGAGGAGGAGGAGGAGGAGGAGGAGGGGAAGTAATAGTAGTAGTAGTGATAGTTGTAGATGCAGCAGCAGCAGCAGCAGCAGCAGTGGTAGTAGTAGTAGTAGTAGGAGTAGTAGTAGTAGTAGTAGTAGTAGTAGTAGTAGTAGTAGTAGTAGTAGTAGTAGTAGTAGTAGTAGTAGTAGTAGTAGTTGTTGTAGTTGTTGTAGTAGTAGTAGCAGTAGTAGTAGTAGTAGTAGTAGTAGTAGTAGTAGCAGTAGTTGTAGGATGAAGATTAATTGATTGATTAACATGAGAGAGAGAGAGAGAGAGAGAGAGAGAGAGAAGAGAGAGAAAGAGAACACACACGCACACATGCACACACAACAACAAATAGTGAAGAAAGAGTAAGAGAAAACAAACACGACAAGAAAAAAAAAAAAGAACGAGAAGAAGAAGAAGAAAAGCACGACGACGAAGAGAAGAGAGGAGGCAGGAAGTTTATTTAACCAAAGAGACGGAAAAGAAGAACGAATGATGGACGGAAAGAGGAAGTATTTGCGGCGAGTCTTTGAACACCACGGCGAGAGAGAGGAAGTGTGTGGATTTACCTTGAGAACCGCACTGGATTAAGAAATGATAGACAGGTGGAGCAATGACCAACACACTCAGGAAAGGAACGAGGGAAATTGAGATTGAAGGAGACTTTCTTAATAGGAATGAATGGTGATGTGGAGGAAGGAAGGAAGTAGGTGGAGATTCCGGCAGTGTGTGGGGGAGTGGAGGTGATGTAAATGAATGAAACGTAAGAGATATTGAGTGATGATGTGGATGAATGAAGCTTAAAAGGAGAATGTGGTAATATGTGATGTGTGATATGCAGTGTGTTAGTGAGAATGAAGTGGAAGTGATGTGGATAAATTGAACGTGGAAGTAGTGAGGGGTTGGTGGATGAGGGGAACGAATAAGGTGGATGCAGTCATTTGTGATAAGTAAATAAGTGAAAATGAAGTTGAAATATAATGAAGAAGTGGAATTGATATATAGCTGGATAGGATGAGTATTTGATTGAGCGACGGAAAACGTATGTAATTGAATAAAAAAAGCTGGAAGGGTAGATGGAAGTGTTTCATGAAGAGATTATAAGGCCAAGGAAAAATAAGAAATTGTATTTATAAACATGTATAAGAGAAATACTGCAAATAAAAATGGTAATAATAATGCATAAATGAAAAATA
>NC_059303.1:9360359-9392859 GCF_017591435.1 Portunus trituberculatus | reverse complement strand
ATAGATAAGTACCTAGACAGACAGACTAACAGATTAATTTATATATTGAGTGATATAGTGACAATTTGATATTTAGGTAAGTAAGTATGTTCTTGCATACATATATTGATAGATAGATAGAAAAATAGATAGGTAAATAGTGATAGACAAGTAGAAAGGTAGATTGATAGATAGATAGATGAAACACATAGATAAATAAACAGACAGGGAAATAGACAAAAAGACAAATAGGTACACAGTCACATACATTGATACACTGTCAAAAATTAAGGATACTTTGAGGGTAGGCTTGATACGAGGGGGTACAACTTCACACATCTACCCATACTATCGCCTTACTCCTTCCAAAAGACCATTGAAAAAGAGAGAGAAAAAAAAAACAACTTACAAATCGGAGAGAAGCAAAGATACATGGCGGGAAAGATTGAAAAGCAAGTACATACAAGGAAAAGGCAAAAGGGGAGAAAAAAAAAAGGAAGAAAAGGATTTAGGGAGCGAACTGGTACTAATTTAAAGTTTTACCGAGGCGGAAGTTTGTGCATTGAGATGAGGGGTTTGGGAGGCCGGGGGAGCAGGTGGCCAGGCTCGTTATAGTGAAGGAGAGCGTCTTTGAAAACTTTACACTCCCCGGCAATGCTCTCGATATTACGGCGGAGGGGCGAAGAGGTTCATAGACGAGCAGGGGATTCAGTATTACACGAAGCCTTCCTACCAATCTCTCTCTCTCTCTCTCTCTCTCTCTCTCCAGGTAAATTTGCTCCTGCTTAAAAAAATCATAATTCTTGTAAGAAAAGTAGTAATAGTAATTTAGTAGTCGTAGTAATAGTAGTAGTAATAGCAGCAGCAGCAATATTATTATTATTATTATTATAATTATTATTAGTAGTAGTAGTAGTAGTAGTAGTAGTAGTAGTAGTAGTAGTAGTAGTAGTAGTAGTAGTAGTAGTAGTAGTAGTAGTAGTAGTATATGTAGACGCAGAAAAAGAAGTAGATGAAGAAATGGATGAAAGGGAAGAGGAGGAGGAGGAGGAGGAGGAGGAGGAGGAGGAGGAGGAGGAGGAGGAGGAGGAGGAGGAGGTGGAACAAGAGGAGGAGGCAACAGCACGGAGGAAGAAGTAATAGTAATAAGAGTAGCAGCAATAACTGTCTTAAACACCAGACGCATTGCCAGCATCACCACCCTCACCACCACCACCACCTCTATCACATCCACCAACACCTTGTTCAACGTATGATTTTTTCCCCCTCTTTTCATAAACTAGTGCAAATAGTTCTTCTCCCCTCGTCCCACTACATCCCCTGCCTTTATTGACTTCCTCCCTTTCCACGGTCATTTGGGGCTAATAACTTGGCACGATTTCACTCTCGTTTTATCTGTCCTTCCCTCTGCATCTGTTGGTCTAGTTTTCGCGTTTCATTCTCTCTCTCTCTACGTTACTCTCTCTCTCTTTCTCGGGCTCTCTTGCACCTCCTCTTTCCTCTTTCCCTGCTCTTGTTTATGTGTGTGTGTGTGTGTGTGTGTGTGTGTGTGTGTGTGTGTGTGTGTGTGTGTGTGTGTGTGTGTGTGTGTGTGTGTGTGTGTGTGTCTCTCTCTCTCTCTCTCTCTCTCTCTCTCTCTCTCTCTCTCTCTCTCTCTCTCTCTCTCTCTCTCTCTCTCTCTCTCTCTCTCTCTCTCTCTCTACTACTACTACTACTACTACTACTACTACTACTACTACTACTACTACTCGAATTTTCTACTACATATGTACGAACACATCTTAAAAGTGAAACCAGAAAGAAAATAAGGAAGTAAATTCAAAGTATATAGTATTGGAGTGACGTGCGGTTCTCTCCTTCCCGTCTCAATAGCCGCGCCCAGGACAGGGGAGACACAGAAGAGGACACCTGGGGCTTTATTGAGCATTTGTTCTTCTTCAGGAGGAACTTTTATCCATCCCCCACAGATATACATGTTAAGAGGTAGTTGACGGAGGGAATGACGGAGGGAACAGTCGGTTTTCATCTCGATTTTATCCTTTGGTATTGGATTGTATAGGATTTAAGATCAGATCGTATTATAGATGCTTTTTTTTTCTTATATTTTCTGTCCATGAAGATGTTGATAGTGAGGGAATATTTTGTTCTTATAGTTATGTTATATTACTAATGGATCTTGTATTTCTTTTTTTTTATTCAGGAAATCGTATTTGTTTATTTTTTTATGATTATTTCTCTGTGTATGTTTGTTTTTCCTTTTTTTTTTTTGTATATATTATTTTCCCCCTCTGTGAGATCTGCAAAGGGATCTCACAGATATGCTAGTTTTATTCTACTCCGTAACGCTTCATAGGTGTGTTTATCTGAAGGGGACAGTGAGGCGGCTTTATAACTACACTGTACTGTTTCTATCTTTTAGGGTCTATACAGTAACTCTCTTCACGAAAAAAAAGAGGAGCAACACACACACACACACACACACACACACACACACACACACACACACACACACACACACACACACACACACACACACACACACACACACACACACACACACACACACACACACACAAAAATATGAAATGGTAGAAATGAAAGTTCCCCGTTACTTCCATTTTGACAGAAAGAGAGAGAAAGAGAAAAATATATCACACTCCCCCCTCTTCCAAATGCAATAAAACCCACAATATTGCTGTTCTGAATTTGAAAGTTTAATGTGGCCGTTTAGGTCGGTATTTACATAAGATAAAGGAAGAGAACTGCCGCTTGGTGAAGTCCTCGAGGCCTTACTCCCCTCCTCCCTGACCCTGCCTGGCTCTCACTGACTCTCCCTCCCTCACCCTCATACCACGACCTCCTGGCCTTCCTTCCCTCTGGCGTCTCTTACAGGGCACGTGTCTGTGGGAAGAGGGAGGATACGGCTACCCAGATCCTCCGTAAGGGCGTGTGTGAGGCTCCGGATAGAAGGGAGGCAGTAGCGGAGGTATCGTGCGAAGGAAGGGAAGCTGGAGGCGGGTTTTATGTGCGGTTCCTCAGCTGTGATTCCTGGCGACGGGGAAGATGTTGTGATGTTTCTTTATGGTCCACAGACACGAACTTTTTTCTGGTTTATGGGATTTTGAGGAGAGCGTAAAGTTAACCGGCTTAAAATCTGAGGTGTCGCCATGAGGGTCGAATGCAGCAGTGTGCCAAGGAAAGAGAAAAGGAGGGAGGGAAGGGGGTGTGATTCTGAAAGGGTAACAGGAATGGTGAAGCAAAAAGTAGCGTATAGTAGACTAGTTGTGTGAGGAGTGTTATTGAGGAAAGTGTAGCAGGTGACAGGTGCTTAATGAGTGGGAAAGTGGTAAGTTAGATGATAAAACGAAGAAGGCAGCAGCAGAAACTGAAAGGATAACAGGAATGGTGAAGGAAAAATTAGCGTGTAGTAAACTAGTACTTGTGTGTGAAGACTGTACTGAGGGGATGTTTAGCAGGTGACAGGTGCTTAATGAGTGGGAAAGTTGAAGGTTAGATGATAAAACGAAAAAGGCAACAGTGGAAAAATAATTGCAAATATTCTATCTTTGATTTATTGTACGCGATTTGTTTACTGTTCTCTCTTTCCCTTAGTCTTTTATTTCTTTTTCTCTCTTTTCTTCTTTCTTTCTTCTCTCTCTTCCGTTTCTACTTCTTGCTGCTTTTCATCTTATTCGTTCCATCTTGTCATTTTTTTTTCTCTCTCTCTTTCTCTTTCTTCCATTTCTCACTGATCCCTTTCCTTTCTTTTTTCTTTTGTCTCCCCAACTTTCTTGTTTTCTTTCCATTTATCTCTCTCTCTCTCTCTCTCTCTCTCTCTCTCTCTCTCTCTCTCTCTCTCTCTCTCTCTCTCTCTCTCTCTCTCTCTCTCTCTCTCTCTCTCTCTCTCTCTCTCTCTCTCTCTCTCTCTCTCTCTCTCTCTCTCTCTCTCTCTCTCTCTCTCTCTCTCTCATATGTTTAGAGAGGCGGGAGTCGTGCACCGCCTCAGTATGGGAGCAAAGTTTCCCCTAATCCGTGTGTAATGTAATTATTAGCCACATACGTCAGAGAAGGATGAGTTTAATGGATTTTTATTAAGGCTCCAGGAATTAGTGTGACTTGCAAAGGTGTAAAGTCAACTGAGTGTACTTCTTGTGTGTGTGTGTGTGTGTGTGTGTGTGTGTGTGTGTGTGTGTGTGTGTGTGTGTGTGTGTGTGTGTGTGTGTGTGTGTAACATATGAACTAGTCTTGTATAGTCGTGTTTTTTCATTTTTATTTTTTTGTTTTACTTCACTTTCTGTAAGCTACAATTCTCATCAGTTTCTTTTTTTTTTTTAGTTAATTTTAAACATGTACAGTTATATAGATGTGTGTGTGTGTGTGTGTGTGTGTGTGTGTGTGTGTGTGTGTGTGTGTGTGTGTGTGTGTGTGTGTGTGTGTGTGTGTGTGTGTGTGTGTTTGCGTCCACGATTTTTCTTCTCTTCCTTCACTTTCTCCCTCCACGAAGGACCTTTCCTCTTTCTCATCTTCCATCTCTTCTCCATCCCTCCGTCCATTCGTTCCTTTCATAATTGTAATAGTAAAATAAACCCACAAGATAATTCTCTTCTAACCACATTTCCACATTTTCCTCTAAGATCCGATCATTAGCGCGCCAGCCAGTCCACACAGGCTCAATATAAGTATCATACTACGTAAAAAAAAACACCAGATCAATAGATAAAGATGAGGCGAAGCTCACACATCAGGCGTTCCAAAGCAGCATTTTTGTGTCACTCTTATATCGCGGCTTAATGTTGATTGATATTTTGAATCCCTCATTGCGGTGATCGTGAAGGCTCTGCTGATTCCCTCGTCACAGTTCAAAATAGAAGGATTACCCTCACCAGACTGCAATGGCGGGACAGGATCGCGGCTCAGCATTTTGTTCACAGCAGGTCGTGTAATTATATGAGTTTTATACATCTGCAGCGCCAGGCTGGTAAAACACACATGCTTTCATAGTTGTGTGCTTGTGAATTATTAGTTGTGATGGCAATAGCACCTAATGAGTTGAGGATTCACGTGATGATTTGGAAGGTAAAGTGTTTGATATTCACCTAGATTTTTTTCTCTCCTTTTTGCCACTTATAATTGTTTTTATTTAAGAATATAACACAAAAAGTTAAGCCATCAGAAGCTACGTGGCATCTCCTTTCTAAAATATATCTTCCTGTTTAGCTTTATTTAATGTGACTATATAGGTGAGACGGTATGTGATCCATTAAATAGTTCTAAAGTTTAACTGCCTCTGTACTTACAATGTATTTATTTATGAAACTTATTAGTTTTAGCTTCTAAGGTCACGAATTGATGTACAGTATGATAATTATGAAGATAAAAAGTATTGTTATATTTAGGGATTGGGGAATTCATAGCTCTTAGTGTACAAATATGTTTACATGATTATTTGTATTTCGGAAAAAAAACTTTAAACTTTACGGAAAAAGTACTAAAAAACTACTACTCATTGCTTTTCATCCTTGCTAATCAACAGCAGGGCGGCGTGGTGAAATACTGCGTGGAGGAAGGCTGAGGCTGAGTGAAGAGACGCTGCGGTGGCGCGGCGGGGAAGTATTTCCTTCTAATAGACACTGGCGCGGCTCATCCTGCTGGCGGCTCATCCTCTCGCATCGTTTTTACATCAAAGATTTTTCTCTCTCTCACTCACTCTCACTTTCTCTCAATCCATTTCTGCCACCATGACAATAAGTAAGCCTTCCCCTTTACCAAATGTCTTTAATGAATCGCTGATGAACCGAAACTTACATTAAAAAGACACTCTTGTCCTCGTGAGTAACTCTGGGCTGGTGAGGAGGCCGCGGTATTATGCAAAGTGGCTTTTAATTCACGCCTTGCTCATCACCGCCTCGATATTTCTTTCCCAATTAATACGCTAATATTTACGTCAGCCTCACCTGCCGGCCTACCATAAAGCAAACTACAATATTTTCCCCGTAACAGGAGAGGCGGGTCCGTTTAACAGTTCATAGTCATAACCGGACAGGCTAAACACCGCCTAATTAGCAGACAAGCACGCCAACTCCACCCTTACACCCATGGCTTATAAGGGCGTTGTGATGGAGGCCTGGGGGAGCGCTTAGGCCCTTGCTCCTATGTATCAATATCACCACCCTGTATTTTCATGATAAAAAATCAATGGGGCTTTTGCGTGCTGGCCGCCAATTGTGTCTCCCGGTGGCGGCGGCGCTCCAGGGAAAAAATATCATTCCCCGCTGGCTGTGGATGGGGCGGGCGTGGTGGAGGCGTGTCGATCACCCACGCCCTCGCCACCCTTAGTTAAGACGCCCACTAAATCTTCGCGCCAGGAGAATTAAAAGTGACTGCTGCTCTCTTCGCCTTCTCCTCCTCCTCCTCCTCCTCCTTCTCCTCCTCCTCCTCCTCCTCCTCCTCCTCCTCCTCCTCCTCCTCCTCCTCCCTCGGATGCCCCCTGCCACTAACGATGGAGGAAGCGAAGGAGTATAGCGACGCCCCGATACATTCCTTCGCTCCCTTCCTCCTCCTCCTCCTCCTCCTCCTCCTCCTCCTCCTCCTCCTCCTCCTCCTCCTCCTCGTGTTATACAGTTGATAGACTTTTTTTTTCTTATCCACTGTTCCTTTTGTAATATTTTTCTCGCATAGATTTTTTTTCCTCCCCTTTCGTTGTTTCCTTGTGGTGGTCTATTCGTATCCTTGCTTGGGTTCACTCTTCGTGTACATATTCCTTTTTCCTTCTTCCTTTCCCCTACCTTTTATTATTTTTTTTTTACGCTATTCACTCTTTCATTCTTCCTCCATGTCCTCTTTCTTCTCTTTTTTTACACCTGTCTCCCTCTTTCCTTCCCTCTCTTTCTCTCTCTCTTTCTCTCTCTTTCTCCTTCTCCCTTCCCGTTTCCCCCTTGACGTTTTACTTTGCCTATCAACCTCTTCGCTCTCTTTCGCTCGCTCTTTCTCTCTTTCTCTTTTCACTCACTCACTCTGTCTCACTCACTATTTTCTTTATCACCGACTCCTCTATTCCTCCTCCATCTATCCACTTCACTCCGTCATCGTGTTTTCTGTTTCTCCCTCTTCCTTTCTTTCTTCCCCTTTCCTACACCTGCCTTTCTCCTTTCCTTTTTACTCCAGCTGAACGTTTTGGCTTTCTCTCCCTTGTCACTTCTTCCTTTCCCTTCACTTCGCATTAGTTTCTCTCTCTCTCTCTCTCTCTCTCTCTCTCTCTCTCTCTCTCTCTCTCTCTCTCTCTCTCTCTCTCTCTCTCTCTCTAAATCTCTCCGGCGTTCTTCTTTATTTCTTTATTCCTCTATGTCTCCTTCGTCCCTCCCGTCCCGTCTCTTCCATCGTTCCATTTTTCCAGCGTCCTTCGTGCAAATATTTTTCTTTTTCTTTTTTTTTCTTTTTCTTTTTTGCTCCTCTCTTCTTACCTTTCCTGCGTCATACCTTCTTTCTTCATTCCTTCCTTTCCTTTCCTTTCCTTCCTTTCTTGAGTTTTCTTAGTTCTGTCTTTTCATTTATCTCATTCTTGTATCTCATATCTTTTCCGCTGTCTCTTCCTCTTCTGTCTTATTTATCTCTTCGTTTTTTTTTTTGTCTTTCTTATCCCGTTTTCTATGGCTTCTGTTTATTTTTCATCGATTTTTTTTTCTTTTATGTATTCGTTTTTATTGTCTAATCTGCATTTTACTCATCTGTGTCTATTATTTTCTTTAATTTTTCCTTCACTTTCACCATCACTATCCTTCACTCGTTACATTGAGTCAGATGATACAGCGCATGGCAAACCATCTAGTTAGGGACAAAATATATGCTGCTGTTTACTTTCCTATTGTGTTAATTTGCATTATTTTTCCTATTTCTCTAATAATGGCTTAAAAATCTGCTACTGGGTATTATAATATGTTCCTTTTTTATTATTATTTTTTTTATTTATACCATGTAGGCTTTTCGCTGGAATTTATTGGCTAAAGTGGGTACTTTATTGGGTTACCTCCTATCTCAAAGCCCACCCCCTAGGAAACCGTTGCTCCGAGTGAGGAAGCCCAACCTACACTCGGACCGTGGACAGGATTCGAACCCGTGCGATTGGAGACCCCAAAACACGCATGGTTCCAGTGTACCTTTGTGTTTCTTTAGTGAGGGCCGAAAGATCTGCAGCTGTTTAATCTTCCTTTGTGTTCATTTGTATTTCTCAGATAATGCCCATAAGACATACTGCGATTTTCTCTTTTGTATCTCTGTGTGTATCAAGAAGCAATACATTTACTAGTTTTCCATCCTTTATTTTCTTTTGTTCTCTATAAATGACCAAAGGGTATGTTACAATTTGTTCTTCATTCAGGCTTTTTTCCTCTCCTTGCCTTCCCTTCTGTCAGTTCTCGACCAAAGAGTATGCTACAGTTTGTTCTTCATTCATGTTTCTTTCCTCTCCTTGCCTTCCCTTCCGTCAGTTCCCTTCCCGTGGTCTTTTCGGGAGTTGAGTCTTCATCTACATAGGCGGCGAGGAGGGACGGGAGTGGTGCACCTCAGACTATCATCATTATCGATCGGGAAATAAAATATGAGCGACTGAGAGGGAGAGGAGGAAAGGAGAAGCCTGTCACGTGTGTGTGTGTGTGTATGTGTGTGTGTGTGTGTGTGTGTGTGTGTGTGTGTGTGTGTGTGTGTGTGTGTGTGTGTGTGTGTGTGTTGATTAAGGTTGGGGTTCATTACCATCGTTGTTTTTGTGTTTATTTTGTTTCAGGTCTTCACTTCTTTCCTCGTTATTTTATTTTGTGTTTTTTTTCCTTGTGTTGTTGCCGTGTGTGTGTGTGTGTGTGTGTGTGTGTGTGTGTGTGTGTGTGTGTGTGTGTGTGTGTGTGTGTGTGTGTGTGTGTGTATGTGTGTGTGATCTATGGTCTATATATGTACTGCGTATTATTTGTATATGTTTTTTTTCTCCTCTTCTCCATCTTCTGTCACCTTTTTTTTCCCCTCCTCCTCCTCATTCTTCTCCTCCTCCTCCTCCTCCTCCTCCTCCTCCTCCTCCTCCTCCTCCTCCTCCTCCTTCTCCTCCTCCTCTTCCTCCTCCTCCACTTCGAGAGACTCCAGCAAATCCAGAACTGTCACCTAACTCATAAAGCACCACCACCACCACCACCACTACCACCACCGCTGCCATCATGTCGTGTGTGTGTGTGTGTGTGTGTGTGTGTGTGCGGTCCCATTCTTCTTATAATTTTTGGGTGTAGATTTTAGATGACTGGAATTATATTGGAAGAAAAATAGATTAGAGCTTTGCATTGAGATAAGAGGAAATATGACCATTTTTTTTTTTTTCTATTTCTTTCTTCTTGTAAGTTGATTTTTTGGACATGTCGTGCTTCATAAAGGCGTTTGAAAGAGTACCTGTATCTATCACCTGTAAACCCTCGCTCTTAGTAACCTGCAGGCACTCCCCATAAATGACTGTATAGCGTGACGTGTGTTGCCATTGACGTCATCATCATCATCATCATCAGGTGTAAGAATTATGATGAATTTTATGGTATGTAAATGAATGGCTGGTAGTGCTGATACCTTGTCAATAATACACTGATTTGTGATTTAATTGCTTTGATTAATATTCCATAGGGTCCCCTCTACCCCCCTTAAATATACACACATGCTTTGGACTGTGTGATGGATTCGGTATAACACTTCCCGCTGCTGATTTGCGGTGCTCGTATTTACTGTCCGGTATTTGCGAGTGAGGTGTTTTTAATGGTGAGAAACTTGCTCCACGATTATTGACTGATGGTTTATGAAAGGTGGGTGAAGTTGATACTGGGATTAAGTTAGTGTGTTTCATGTAGGGATTGTCACGTGTTGGTTTCTCTGCCAGTCTCTCTCTCTCTCTCTCTCTCTCTCTCTCTCTCTCTCTCTCTCTCTCTCTCTCTCTCTCTCTCTCTCTCTCTCTCTCTCTCTCTCTCTCTCTCCTCTCCTCTCCTCTCCTCTCCTCTCCTCTCCTCTCCTCTCCTCCTCTCCTCTCCTCCTCTCCTCCTTTCCTTTCCTTTCCTTTCCTTTCCTTTCCTTTCCTCTCCTCTCCTCTCCTCTCCTCTCCTCTCCTCTCCTCTCTCTCTCTCTCTCTCCTCTCCTCTCCTCTCCTCTCCTCTCCTCTCTCCTCTCCTCTCCTCTCTCTCTCTCTCTCTCTCTCTCTCTCTCTCTCTCTCTCTCTCTCTCTCTCTCTCTCTCTCTCTCTCTCTCTCTCTGTTTATCTCCTTTGCACTTCCATGTCTATTCACTCTCCTCCTGCTCTCAATTCTAATCCTTGTTTTTCCCTTCTGTCTGTGTCTCCTCTCTCCTCTTCCCCTCTTTTCCTAAGCCTCGTCTTACCTCATTTCCCCTCTCGCTATCTCTCCTTTCCGATGTTCCCCTTCGCTCCTAATCCTCTCCCCCTCTCTCCTTTTCTCTTCACAAAACACTGATACAAGGACCCTCAGAGGCGACTGTAAGCCCTTCCAAGCAGTCTCAAGAACCCACAGCCATGGACTCTGAGGGTTGTGTTGGCAAGTCTTCCCCTTCAACTCACTTCCACGCTGCTATAGTGAGTCTTCTGTCTTTCGCATCTCTCGTTTTCTGTTGTTTTCTGTTGTAGGATAATCTTTTTTTTTTTTTTTTTCATGGTAAAGATCGTGTATGTTCCAGAAATGTATGTTCAGTGTGTGTTTTTCGAGATGAGTTCTTTGTTTTGACTCTTTAACATCCTCGTTGTCATTTTGGTATCAGGATTCAACTCTTTTTTTTCTTAGTAGAGGTGTGTAATGTTCTCCAGAAACTGTGTTATGTAGGAGCTCCATTTTTAGAGTCTAGGCTGGCAAGTTCTCTCGTCCGATTCAGTTTTATGCAGGAAAAGTGAGCCTCTTACCTACCACGTCTTCAGTGTCTTTATGGTATCAAGTGTGCCTCGTCTTTACCATCAACAATAGCTTTATGTTCCCCAAAGACTGTGCGTTATGCAGAGTACATCACAAGATTCTTCATAGAGAAAGCGAATGTTTGTCAATTATTTCTCCTTTGTCTTTGTGGCATCAGACTGCGCCTCGTTTTTGCTATTGCTAGAAGCGTTTATGTTCTCCACAAACGGTGTTATACGCTGGGAACGTAAAAGATTCCGTAAAGCTGGGAATCAACGCACCAGAACCTTTGTCGCGCCTCAGTCCGCGTCGCCGGAGCCAAGAGCCGCGAAAGACCTCAATAAAAGATGAATATATTATTATTTTTCCCCGCCACAACTTGCCCGTTATAACTTTGTCATAAAACCAGGACATAAAACCACTGCCAATATTACCACCTTTCCTTCCGCGGTGCAGAGGTGAGGTGGGGAGGGACGGGACGGGGGAAGAGAAGAAGGGAGCTCTAAGTGGACAGAAGGGACGGGGAGAGAGAGAGAGAGGAAGAGAAGGGATGAAGGAGGAGAAAGAGAAAGGGTGCGTCACAGAGGGAGAAAGCAAGGTATAGAATAAGAAACAGGGACAGAGAGATCTTGGACACACACACACACACACACACACACACACACACACACACACACACACACACACACACACACACACACACACACACACACACACACACACACACACACACACACACACACACACACACACACACACACACACACACACACACACACACACACACACACACACACACACACACACACACACAGACAGACGGCCATCGCTATCGCTCGCTCGCTTCGCCGTTACACAAAAGACTGAATAAAAATCTTGGCTCGCCGATCCTGTGACTGGATCCTCAATATTTACACATCATTACGCAAATAAAACTACATACTCAAGTGTTTGGAAGATAAGCAGACCATGTGTGTTCCAATGGATGGGCCGATGTATCTTTTATAGAGAATCTTTATTTTTTTTTGTCTGCCATTTTATTATTATTGCATCTCTATTCGCAATTAATGAAGCTGGGAGTATTTGAAGAGCCAAGTTGACTCACTCGCGGTATAACAATATTCTCTCACTTGAAATAGTTTGCAGATTGAAAATAAACTTCCTGATCTCATAAGTAACAATATTCATCTTGAGAGAGAGAGAGAGAGAGAGAGAGAGAGAGAGAGAGAGAGAGAGAGAGAGAGAGAGAATAAATAATACAGCGCTCAGAAATAACAAAAAAAAAAACCCTCTCTGGTGTTCTTCCAAAGTCAAATGGCTTCTCCCGAGCACCTGAAACGCTTTCCGAACTTTCCACCCTGCAATTAAAAGCCAACGCTGCTTATATTTACACCACCAGCAGGGAGGAAGGCGCGAAGGGGCGAAATACGACAACGACCCGCCTCTCTAAACCCTCATTTGGCGACGACGGGGAGCGTGGGGGGCGCAGGAGGACGAGGAGGCGAAGAGGGAGGTGTGGGGAGTGTTTGGAGGGTGCTTGGAGGGGCATGGGTTCAGGGGGGTCGTGGGTAAGGGAGCGCTGGGGAGAGAGAGAGAGAGAGAGAGAGAGAGAGAGAGAGAGAGAGAGAGAGAGAGAGAGGGAGTTCGCAACCGCCGTTAAAAGTGCAATTGGTGGGAGAGCTTCAGGTTGGAACTCCCGCGTTAATTGGCGATCATGATTAGCTCCATCAGGAACTTAATCATCCGGAGTGCTGGCCAGGTCCTTAGGTAGGTAGCGGCGAATGGAGAGGCCCAGGGAGGCACGGAGGGAGCTGGGGAAGGGAAAGGAACGCGAGGGAAATAAGGAACAGGTGAAATATGAAGTGCATTGAAAGAAGAGTACTGTGATATATGCATGTATAGAAATTATTCGTAAGTACTGGCCAGTGAAAGACCAGAGGGTGGGTGAATGAAGGGGAAAGTGAGGAGAGAAGTAATGAAAAGGTGAAGTCTTAAGAGGAATAAAAGAAGCATATTTGTATAGTAATAGATGCATTCGGATACTGAATATTAGAAGCTAGTGGAAAGACTGAGGGAGGAAGGCAATGAAGAAACGAAAGAAAGGCACAAGTAAAATATCAGCATGATTATAAAAAAAGAAGGATAAAATGATAAACACAAGTTAAATTCAAAACTATTAGTTGAAGGTTTTAAGAGAATGGATATACTTCTCAGTAATATAGTAAGTGTTCAGAATTGAAATCATGTTACTTTGTGGAATTTCAAGACGTAGCAGAGTTGAGGGATGAAAGTGGTACAGGTATGTTGTGGGAGAAACAAAAAAAATTACTAAGAGAAAATGGTAGTAAACACACACACACACATACAAAGATAAAATGTGTGCATTACTAGATTAAATAAAGGAGAGAATGGCGACAGAGAATGTGCACTAAATATATATATACCACATTCACATCCTGCTTTTTACTTTGATAACCAATTTCATGTATACTGAACACCGAACCAACCAACACACACACACACACACACACACACACACACACACACACACACACACACACACACACACACACACACACACACACACACACACACACACACACACACACACACACACACACACACACACACACACACACACACACACACCGCATCACATCACGTCGTTAATCACCTTCCAGTTTCACTCACTTTCGTATCAAATGACATGATAAAAACAAGACTTATTTTCGCACCTTTGCACCTCCGAATCTTTAAACACCGCACCTTAATTAAGCAAGCACAGGTGAAGTCACAGGTGGGACTCGAACCTCTCACCTGAACAAACCTCAACTGGAAACTCGAGGGATTTTTGATGTTGTGAGTTTCGTATCCATAAATTCTGACACTGGACTCGATTATACTCAATTATAAAAATCGTCATCCGTCATCCCTTTCCTCTCCCGCGCCTCTCTCTTGATTGACAGGTGGGAGGGAGGGAGAGGGCGGCTGGAGAGAAAGAGGGAGGGTGGGTGGGTGTTGTGAGGGGAGAGGAGGAATAGGAGGAGCCGAGTGTAAAAAGAGTGTAGAAGGGAATTAAGAGAGGAGGGAGACCCAATGTAGAGGGAATAGGAATGTGTCAAATGAGAATAGAGGGAATTACCGAGAGAGAGAGAGAGAGAGAGAGAGAGAGAGAGAGAGAGAGAGAGAGAGAGAGAGAGAGAGAGAGATTCACACACAAAAAAAGAAACAACCTAGCACAAAACTATACTAAAAAAAACACCAATAAATGATACGAAAACACTAAAAATTTACACAAATCACTGAAAAATTATGGGAAAATGAAAAGACGTGTTGGAAAACCCTGATATTTTTCCTACAATGGCAACTTTTGGAGCAACATGGAGGCGAGAAGCGGCTGCGAGACGGGAGAGAAAGGGAGGAAGGAAAAGAGGGAGGGAGGGAGGACTGGAGGCGTGAAGGGAGGGGCTCTGGAGTGTCCTGGAGAGCTGGAAGTGAACCCGAGGACCTGGAAAATGGAAGAAAGTGCCTTGGTGATGGGGTGATGGACCGCACGAGAGAGAGAGAGAGAGAGAGAGAGAGAGAGAGAGAGAGAGAGAGAGAGAGAGAGAGAGAGAGAGAGAGAGAGATGCGTCATAAAGAAAAAGTGGAAACTCGAGAAAAGTGAGCAAAAAGAACAAAAATAAAGAGGAGAAAAGTGAGAAAGAGATAGGAAAAGGAGGACAAAAAAGGAGAAAATCAAAACAAAAAGATAAGAATAAGGAAAAGGAAGAATGAAAGAAAAGATAAAGGAAGATCAGTAGAAAAATCAAGAAAATCAGAAGGAATAAAAAAGTATCCACATGTCACAGTTTCTCTACGTCTCTTACATGAATTTAAATGGAATAACTTATCACAAACACTTTTATGGCCAATGGAACTCCTGGTGCTTGTTTTTCCTTTGTGTCCGTCTGTGTTCCTTTGTACCTAGGTAGTAATCAGTCTCTTCCTCCCCAGCCACATATACCTTGCCGTGTGGGTGGATAAGTTTCCCTCCTCACTCTCCACTCACCTGCCTGACGCTCCCTTCACCGCCTTTATGCGCCGAGAAATTATTCACTCGTGTCTGAGGTAATTAAGTGGGCAAATTTGGGTTATGGTGGTGAAGATTGGGAATGTTGTGATGAAAAGAGAAACACATGAACTCATAACTCGTATATCGACAGTGTATTTTAGTGTTTCTACTCTAAAGTGGCTCTTGGGTCTCGGTTTGAATGGTGTCCCAGGAAGTGCGTGGTTGTCAGATCTTGAGGAAAACAGTGAACTATCCTTGTAATAAGTGCGTTGATCAACAGGAAACAAGTATTATTCACATCAAATCAATTACGTTATCAATAAGCTACAATATGTCTTAAATCCTGGAGCCATTTTAAAGTAGACAGGCTATAGTAGCTAAGTTTATACATTGCTTATATGCTGTTAGTGCCCCGTTTTCTTCTTTTTCTTACTACATGATACTCTTTTCTCCACACGTTACGGATTCTGGTAAAGGGAAACACTCACAGAACGAAAAACCACATTCATTGCCGAAGTCTTGCGTCACGAATGGAATCAGTACAAACTGCATAACAACCTGCATTGGAACCAACACCACACAAACGCTAACACGAAGCACCACACAAATCACGAGAGAGGACGAGCCAGTAACGCACCACACAGCAACCCTCAGAGGAACGACACCATCCTGACCACATTGAAAAATGCCTTGGGATCAACACGTGGCCGAGACGAACAGCGGGTGTGGAGGGCACGGTCGCGTCTCTCTGGGTCTGGAGGAAAGGCTGTGTACGGAGCCGGGCTGGGATTACAATCGGATATAATGTGATCATAATAGGTATCACGCGTAGGATTGTCCAGGCTTAGGGCATGGAAGAGACGTCTGTGGGCCTCGGGGAAGGAGTAGAGAGAGGGAGAGAGGGAGGGAAGGTGAGGGATGGCGCGTCGCTAGATTAAGGAGTGGTGGTGGTGGGCTGGAGAGAATTTATGAGAGGGAGAGACGCTGCGTGGAGGTGTAGTGAGTAGCATGAGATGGGACAGTGAGGAATATATTGTAAGAGAAATGTGAGTTGGCAAACAAGAGATTGGTGGGGACACGGGGCATGATTGGTGAGGATTGCAAAGATTAATCAGGAATGGATGAGCCGAGAACTGAGGCAGCTTCAGATGTTTGTGCGCGAAAGAAGACATTCAAAAAATTAAGATTAGCATAAAAGAGTGAAATGGTAAATGCAGGAGGGGAAACAAGGACAAAGAAAACAGTAAGGACGACAGATTATTTAAAGAGAAGCCGCTGACATTTAATTGTTGATATGTGTGAAAGAGCCAGGTTTTCATAGTTTTCTTGTTTCATTTTGCCCTTGCCAGCAATGTGTCCACGCAGCGAATGGCATAAGGCAGGTGCTGGTTAGAAGGGCAAACTCTTCTGGTTTGTTCAATCTGAGGGCACTTTTCCTTTGTTTCTTTACAAGTGACAGTAATAAGTTTGGGAAGTAAATGAAGTTGATAAATGTGAAAGAAAAATATGGGTTTACTGAGTGGTCGAGGGATGTTCACACGCTTTTCATTGACCTTATCAGCAAATGAACTTAATAATGTGAAAGAAAAATATGGGTTTACTAATTGGTCGAAGGATGCTCACACGTTTTACCTTTACCTTATCAATGACGGCAGGAGCTACTGAAAAAAGCGTTACTATTAAAAAAATACTGCTTGCACGGCTACGGGAGGGACACATCAAGTAAACCTAAAAAAAAAAAAAAGAAAAAGAATGGATAATCTTATAAACTCATCCCTAACTCCCGACCCACCAAAATAATGATAATAATAGTAATAATAATAATAATAATAATAATAATAATAATAATAATAATAGTAACAATAATAATAGATGCCCACCAACGCTTTAGGTTAAAGAAGATGGATAGGCAGACAGACAGACAGATGATCAGATAGATAAACAGATAGATACATAGATTAATAGACTTTCTTAACATCAAACTATCACTATAACCACAAAAAAAAAAACATAAGAACATTGTAGATATACACATAAATACACACAAGGAGACTTATTTTTCCATTACTCAAAATTTCATACCTGGCCAAGCAATTATCACCATTACCTGGGTTACCTGAATGCACCTGATGTCTTGCTCTTACCCCTTTACATTCTCAGCTTCCTTTCCCTTTAACTTACGGTGAAACTTACAAACACGTACAGTTTTTCCATGTGTTTTTTTCTTTCATACTGAGCGTAACAGTCATGCCGTTTGTCTTCTAGGGCCGAACACACACACACACACACACACACACACACACACACACACACACACACACACACACACACACACACACACACACACACACACACACACACACACACACACACACACACACACACACACACACACACACACACACACACACACACACACACACACACACACACACACACACACACAGACGGACACGTGACCATCTGGCGGGTGAGGCGGGACGGGCGTGACTTGCAGAGACATATCACAGCCTCTCTCTCTCTCTCTCTCTCTCTCTCTCTCTCTCTCTCTCTCTCTCTCTCTCTCTCTCTCTCTCTCTCTCTCTCTCTCTCTCTCTCTCTCTCTCTCTCTCTCTCTCTCTCTCTCTCTCTCTCTCTCTCTCTCTCTCTCTCTCTCTCTCTCTCTCTCTCTCTCTCTCTCTCTCTCTCTCTCTCTCTCTCTCGACATTTTGTACACTTGTTGATATGTGTGCGTGCGTGTGTGTGTGTGTGTGTGTGTGTGTGTGTGTGTGTGTGTGTGTGTGTGTGTGTGTGTGTGTGTGTGTGTGTGTGTGTGTGTGTGTGTGTGTGTGTGTGTGTGTGTGTGTGTGTGTGTGTGTGTGTGTGTGTGTGTGTGTGTGTGTGTGTGTGTGTGTGTGCGTGTGTGTTTTCAGTTACATAAAGATAGGGTTATCAAAGTGAACGGAAAAATACAGAAATACATGAATAGATTTGTAAAATAATGAGGTTTTGGTTCTTTATTTTCGTGTGTGTTAAATTTAAGATTTTTTTATCTTTTCTTATTATCAAGTGTCTGGATGAACTAACTATGTAACTCCTCCTCCTCCTCCTCCTCCTCCTCCTCCTCCTCCTCCTCCTCCTCACCAATATCAACGTACGAATAAACTCAAAATGGTGTGTGTGGACCAAATAATTCCTATGAAAAAAAAAGACTAAGGTTTCTCTCATTCTTCTTTTCTTCAAACTCTTTTTTTTTTTTACCTCTTTTGTGTTTTATCGTGTTTTCTTCACTCTGGAAAGTGACTGACGCTGCGGAAAATTGTCTCCAACGGACAGAACAGAAAGGAAAAAATGAGTCGAGGATGAAGGAAAAATGAGAAGGGAAAAAAGGGGAAAGGTATAGAAGAGATTGGTTTGTAACGTCATTATCATGTTTTGTAATTTTTCATGTTTTATTCTGTCAGTTTGATTTATTGTATTTTTTATTTTTATTTTTTTCTATGGTAAGATTGCTTTATTTTTTATTCATTTATCTATTTTTTTTTTTTTTTAGGTTTTCAATACATGTTAGCGTCTTTTTAACTTGGTAAGAGTAACTTTTCCCTTCTTTATCATCTAATGTCATTTTTAGTTGCTTCAGATTGAGTTTTTAGGAATATTTTATCTTATTTACTAATTATATTCTGAGTTTACTATTATTTTCAAGATGGTATTCAAGATTTACCTTTATTTTTCAAGATACTCTCAGTTTGTTTATTTTTAGTTACTTCAAACGGAGCTTTTTTTTTACAACTATATTATCTAGTTTAGTAATTATATTTTAAGTTTACCAATATTTTCAAGATGATATTCGGGATTTAACTTTATTTTTCAAGATACTCTCAGTTTATTTTAGTTTATAAGGCAACATTTCTTTCATAATCTCCATATTTAAGAGTCTGAATGATCACAAAAATATAGTATGTGATAGATAATCGTCCAAATGGTGGATTTTACCTGTTCATGCGTGATCTGCGTGTTCAAAATAATCATTCACAGCATCAGGAATGATAACACCATAATTGGGAACATCTCGATGAGTCACGGAAGGAAACTTAAACCTCCCTGAAGCTCGCCCTCTTTTATAGCCTCGAGACAGACAACAATACCACACTTTTTTTTTTCCTCCCGACTTCCTCCTCCTTTATTTTATTTTCGGGAAGACAGAAGAAGAAGGGAGGAGAGGACGGGACTCATGGATGGAGCGGGAGGAGAAGGAAGAGGAGGAGGAGGAGGAGAAGAAGGGAAGAGAATTCTATATTTCTTACCTTGAGCACGACAATCATTCTCCGCCCAGCAGTATGGCATCTATTTTCATAAAGGACCCATAAATTACCAAAGTTTTCCCTCGGGCTATATGTATACAAATGCTCACCGTTGTATTTACAGTCTGATATACTGCACGCGCGGAGAATTATTACCTCCGTCTCCTTATTTACCGGGGAAATCAAAGAAGCACCTCCATAACAAGAATGAGAGAGCGTCGCGTCGTTAACATTCTATAGAGCAGTTCTCTGTGTCTGTGCGTGTGTCTGCGTGTGTCCGTGTGACGACTCGAGGTGATGGACTGAGTGTTGTTTGTGAGAGACGTTCAGAGTGAGTGATCGAAGGAAGGAAGGAAGGAAGGAAGGAAGGAGAGTGCTTGGAAGGAGGTTGTTGAGTTCGCTGTGGCAAGACGTAATGGCTGGTGTGCTTGGTAACTGTTGGGAAATGTGGGACAGATAGGGATGAGAGAGAGAGAGAGAGAGAGAGAGAGAGAGAGAGAGAGAGAGAGATTTATAACTCAAAAACTTAAGATTATCATAAATTTATGCTCTATGTGTACAGAGAAATACGTTTGGTTAAGATTTAGAATACAGTGTGGAATTTGATCAATGTCACGAACAAGAGTCACTTGCTTGTGTGAATGCACTTAAATATTTAAAACCTATTTAACCTCTTTAATACTTGAAGGCAACTTTTTTTTATCATGAGATTTGGGTGTAATTCGACGATTTTGTTTAAATTAGGAAGGATCTATGGGGAGATGATTAATGACCAGTCTTCACTAATCTAATCCCAATATAGGTATCTGAAACTGTTTAAAATCACCATATAGTAAGAGGAATAAATATAGAAAAGCGTCATGGTACTGAAGGGGCTAAAACCTTAATAAAATTCTAGATAGGTTCCCGTCGCAGTGTTATGAGGAATTGTATTGAGAGGAGCACGTGGTAAGAGAGTATCAGATGTTTTGAAGTAGTGTTACTCGTACTAAGAAAAAAACGTACCGTAACTATATATACTCGTATGTATGAGGTTACGTACGTATGGAGATGAACGACAACATAATTCAACGTACAGATGAATGGACTGTCTTCGAAATGAATGTCAAAAGATAAGGATAATACTATTTCTTGGGTATTGTGGTTTTTATAGATTTTTTTACTGTTTGTGTGTGTGTGTGTGTGTGTGTGTGTGTGTGTGTGTGTGTGTGTGTGTGTGTGTGTGTAGTTTGGCAGGGCATTTCGTATGTAATTCTATTTTTGCTTGTATTTTAATTCCTATAAAGTCCTGAGATCTGTAAGAGAGTAATTAGTGCACAGTTTGGCAAGTGTTAAGTTTTGTTTATGGTTTGGTGACTCGAGTGCTTCAATATCCACTCGCGGATTGGATTGTGACGCAACGCAACGCAACACAACACAACACAACAACACAACACAACACAACACAACAAAACACAATGCAACACATCACAACACAACACAACATACAACACAACACAGCACAACACAACACAACACAACATAACATAAATAATGTAATGTAATGCACAACACAACATAACATAATATAATATAATATAATATAATATAATATAACACAACACAACATAACACAACACAACATAACATAACACAATATAAAACATAATATAATATAACATAATATAATACATATAATATAATATAATATAATATAATATAACATAATATAACACAACACAATACAATACAACACAACACAACACAAATAATACAATACAACATAATACAATACAACACAACACAACACAACACAACACAACACAACACAACACAACATAACATAACACAACACAACACAACACAACACAACACAACACAACACAACACAATACAACACAACACAACACAACATAACACAATGCAACAAAATACAACACAACGCAATACAACACAACACATCGTGACGCAAGGCAACGCAAGGCAACGCAAGGCAACGCAATATAACCTCAAACTTTCCCAAATTCTTTTTACATCAGAAGATCAAGAAAAAGAAAAAGTTTTCAATCCCCCTCGAGAAAAAGGCAAACATCTAATCCTTGCGGCAGGAGAGGCAGACTTTATGCAGCGTGGACTTACCGACTTCCACGCGCCGCTTCCCTTTGTATTCCTAATTGTTCCAAATCGCCTGGTTTTTGCCTCGTGTTATTAGCAAAAACAATCCCGACCTGCCACGCCGTGATGGATCGCCACCGCTGTCCGGCGAGGGTCGAGTCGCCGCCCTTCCTCTCAGATCAATGCTGGGGTGCCCTTGTGGTGGAGTCTTTTTACTGGAGCCTGCCGTAGATTGAAAGACAGGGCATCGTGTCCTCTACGCCTTGCCCTTGAGCGGGAGATGGTACGTTCTTATAGGTGTTTTTTGCCTTGTGATGAAGTGCGTTTGTTTTCTCATCTATCTATCTATCATTTTATTTTCATTCTTCCGTAAGCATTTGAAGCATCTCAACGTGGTGATGTCCTGTATGTTATGTCCTTGTGCTTTCCTTTCTATTGCTTGGCTGTTAAGGTGTTCCTGTTTTTTTTTTTTTTTTTTTTTTTCTCCTTGCTTTTGTTCTCTCCTGGTGAGTCTTGGTGCGGCGTACATGAAGGAGAGGTGTTGGTTTCCTATACATCTTGTCCTTGTGGGTTCCTGTATATTCTTGAAGTCACTTACATGTTCTTTTATCTCTTTGATGGAGTGTTTGAAGAACTGGTGATAATTTCCTGTTTTTGTAGGACTCATTGCATTGAATATCCTATGAATCTTTTTGTTTTAGATAATATAGCATACCTTGAACACTGTCGTTAAGATCAACATGTTTTGTGATGTTTACTTTTGTTTTGCCTTCTTTAGTGTTTCTTTACAGATTTTGTTAATGCTGAAAATAGAATGAAGGGAGAAATGACAAATTGCTAAAGTGTTAATGTTCTTTGCGTCTTGAACAGAGAAGTGGTGATGTGCTGATGAGGGTGTGCTGGGACCATGGCAGTCTTATGGTGGACAGATTATGTGATGACAGGGAGGGAAGGGGTCTTCTTTGCGCTCCACGTCATTCTTTGCCACAAATACTTAAGAGAGAGAAATGCTGGTGAGTTAATGCAATGTGTTGGGATTTAATGTTAGTAGTTTCTGTAAGGATGACAGGAAACCATCTCTTCTTTGTGCTGTATCTTCAATCCTCTTGAGGCGTTTATTTAGTTGTGTCTCGACTTTATGTGCTGGAATTCGATGCTAGTTTTGTGATAGATTGAGTCTGTGAAGGTGTCTTGTACAAATATGTCCCCGTTTCTTTGTCCTGCAGTTCAGCGTTTGGAGTTTTTGGTGTACTGTGCTCCTTAGAAAAAGAAAACAAAAGACAGTATTCTAAAACAAGTACTGCTCTTCATCTCCATGCCAGTCGCGTAACCGTGAAAGAATATATTTATAGAACCGTACTGTTCCAGCTTGATTTAAACCACTTGGTACAATATTTGGAATCCTTTGGGAGCCAGTGTGAAAGAGAAGTACGAGAGGGAGAAGCTGAATATACAACACAGTGCCTCCTTCGCGACGCATGTGTGGTCCGTACGTGAGCTGAAGTCTACGGCGTCTCCGGCATGCTTGTGGAAATATTTACAGACCCAACCTGGCATTAAATTTCTTCCTTGTGCCAAGAATAGACGTTAGTGACCGGCCATTTTTTTCCTTCCTTTAATTATAAGCTTAGTCATAGACCATTAACGCGCTTAGATTCTTACACGATAGTAGAGAGAGAGAGAGAGAGAGAGAGAGAGAGAGAGAGAGAGAGAGAGAGAGAGAGAGAGAGAGAGAGAGAGAGAGAGAGAGAGAGAGAGAGAGAGAGAGAGAGAGAGACAGATTTTAACCATTTCAAGTACCTTATACACATATTTCCTACTTCATTAAATACCAATAATTCTAAACATGTACAAGACCAACAGTATCACAAAACTTACCAAAAACAACAACCATATCTTACCAAACACAGACAGGGAGTGAGCGGAACCGACTGCCTTCCGAAGCCCCACAAAAAATCAGGTTCCACAACTAACACGAGGCGTTCCTCAGGTCAGGGCGAGTGAATATTACGTCAGAGTCAACATTTACCTGAGTGTGGCCGCAGGTAATATCAACACAGTGTCTTGCCATGCCGTCAGCCTCCCCCACAACCCCGTCCACCCCTCACATAGCCTCAAAAAGCCCTCCCCTTACATTTATTATTGGGTAGAAGGAAGGTAAAGAGGAGGAAGGGGAAGGCTAAGGCAGAAAAAAAATCACATGGAGTATTCGTGAAGTAGACTGACCCACGTGGAGGATGAAAGAGAAGAAAATACTTGACAAAAACTAAAAGCTTAATGGAATGATGAACGCTTGCCATCCTGCCAGCCATTTGAGAGAGAGAGAGAGAGAGAGAGAGAGAGAGAGAGAGAGAGAGAGAGAGAGAGAGAGAGAGAGAGAGAGAGAGAGACTAAGGTAAAGCAATAGATAAAACCACGTGGAGGAAAAATAACAAAACACACACACACACACACACACACACACACACACACACACACACACACACACACACACACACACACACACACACACACACACACACACACACACACACACACACACACACACACACACACACACACACACACACACACACACACACACTCAATGGATAAACGTTTGCTTCTTTGCTGGCTATTTAAGAGAGAGAGAGAGAGAGAGAGAGAGAGAGAGAGAGAGAGAGAGAGAGAGAGAGAGAGAGAGAGAGAGAGAGAGAGAGAGAGAGAGAGAGAGAGAGAGAGAGAGAGAGAGAGGAAGAGGGGAAAAAGTAAAATAAACAGAGAAATAAATTGAATAGAATCTTGGCGTGCCGAGTCGGGGTCGTAGCGGCCTGTTTGTAAATCACGGAGTGGGACCCGCCCCTTCAGTTGAGGATGACAGGTGAGCAGTCTCCCAGCCCTCCCTCCCCGGCGGAGCGGAGGGGCGTACAGGGGCGAGGCGGCCACGTAGGGAGAAGTGAGGGTGAGGGAGAGAAGTCTATGCCAGGGAGAACCAAAGGGGGAAAGAATGAGAGAGAAATGATCAGGAGAGAAGAGGGCGAGTCTTGTGAGGAAGAACCAAAGGGAAAGAGAACGGAAAAGAATAGAGGACAGGTAAACAGGGAAGGATGAGAATGAGATAATTAGAAGGAATAGTATGGTAGAAAAATTATGAGGGAAGAGGGAAAGTGTTGTGAGGAAGAACCAAAGCTAAGGGAATGGAAGATAACTTGGAATAAGTAAATATGAAGGATGGGAAAGTAAGGAACGCCAACCAAAAGGAAAAAAAATAGTATAGAAATTATAAAGAAGGGAGAAGAGAAGTTTTATAAGAAGAACCAAAGAAGAGAAAGAAAAAACAATTGTTGAATAGGAAGAAGATGAAAAAGCAAGAAATATATATGAACCAAAAGCGAAAGAATGGCAGAGGAATGCTAAGGAAGGAAGATGGAATATTTCGTAAGGAAGAGCTAAAGTGGAAAGGAACAGGAAAGAGTAGGGAATGAGTAACATGAATGATGAGAAAGTAAGAAATGATGTAAAAGTTTTGCAAGAAAGAAGGAAAAAAAAAGCTATGGGAGATTGAAGGACCAAAACAGGATTGTCTTGAAGGTAATATATTGAGAGAGAGAGAGAGAGAGAGAGAGAGAGAGAGAGAGAGAGAGAGAGAGAGAGAGAGAGAGAGAGAGAGAGAGAGAGAGAGAGAGAGAGAGAGAGAGAGAGAGAGAGAGAGATGCATACATGCATACATACATGCATATATTCATACATACATACATAAATACATACATACATACATACATACATACATTCATTCACAGAGACAATCAAACAGGAAAAAGACAAAATATAAAGATTGTGTAATAGAGAATAAGACTAAGAACACGGAAACGAAGAGTAGGAGAACCGTGGAGAAAAAAAATATGTAAAGCAAAAATGGAAATTAAATGCATTAGAAGAGAAGAGATAAAGAAAAGATAGAATATAAAAGAAAGCAGAATAAAGGCCATACAAAAAGAACTGGTTGGAAACAAATTAAATGGAATACACGGTGAGAAGATGCATGAAGGAAGTGAGTTCAGGATAGGAAGGAGGGAAGAAGTACGAGTGTAGTAAGATCAAAGGAGCGAAGAATTTAGTATCGCAATAGAGTGAACTAAGAAAAAAAATGCTAATAATAATGATAATGTACAACGCAGTGTACCTGTCATAAGCGTCTGAATGGAGAGGGAAAGAAACTTAGGAAAAATTAATACTAGACTGATTTGAACAAAGTATACGGATAGATATGAGATATAATGAAATACGTCTATTTAATACAAGATATTAAGAAAACGTGTATTGCATATCTTACGCAGTGTAGTAGACAGAAAACGTTAATATTCTACACCGAACTCTCTCCAGCATCAATATATTAGCCATATTATTCGGTGCAGAATTTTCACGTGCTTCCTTGCACATCAAAAACATGGATAATGTTTGTACTTGTTTGTTCATAAATATTATGTTTTGGTTTTTGTAGCGCCAGTTTTACTTAACGGTGGGAGCAGTAGCAGCATCAGCAATAGTAGCAGCAGCAGCAGCAATAGTAATGATATTAGTAATAGAAGTAGTAAAAATAATAGTAGTGATGGTATTGGTGGTGGTAGTTACAATAGTAACAACCTTTACAGTACCAGTGCCGCCTTGAAACTTTGGCATTTGTCGAGCGGTTTAAAGTTACTTGCATGTCACCATGATACCCAGGTTCTTGGTGATTACACCAAAGATGCCCTTGGGTGGTGATATGGGCCCTAATATGCATGGTACCACTATAAATAAAGTTGTCTGCGCCACTAATGGGCGGAAGCTGAACAGCGCTTCCCACATATACTCTTCAAGTATGCCTACAGGCGGTATAAGCCATAATAAAAAAAAAAAGTTGCATCAGAAATGACATTTGACATGTTGTAGTCTTTTCTCGTGTGTACCATTCGTAAGTAAGATCTGAGTAATTTCTTCGCGGCATCAACTGCTTGTGTTCAAGATACCCAGCGGCCACGTCTCTCCAACCGATGTTTCTTTGGCGCAAAGAAAAAAATAAGTTGTACCTGGCTGGCAGCTGAGGATCGCGGGATATTGCAGACAAAGATCTGCTGACGTGTTGGGTCACGACTGGCTGCCGCAGGACACTTAGAGGGCGACCCTTCATTGCGGGTTCTGGGGACGGCCCTTGTTCTTCTCGTAGTTAAATAAACAATCTGAAATGTGCACTTAGGATTAGCGTGTGTCGGAGGAGCGGATTTTGATGTTTTGTCTTGTCAGCTGTAATTAGCCTTCACATCCTCGCCTCGCTGAGGGTTTAGGTTACTTTTATACAAACTCGTCAGTCTTAATCCTGCAGGTGTAGGAGACAGGAATGTGTCATGCATTACTCGCGCAGTACTTAGTGTACTAATACAGTAACACTCTTCCGTATTGCTGATACATCTGTAGAACTCTCGTGTTTTTGTTTTAAGCAGTGATGTTTCTTGATCTGAAGCTAACGTGACATTTCCGCGTTACTTCATACATCGCTGAATTGCCATTATTTTGTAAGTATCTTTGGAGAGAAACCGAATGCTGTCCCCGGCTTTATTTGGTTTGTGTGAATGAAAATTTTGAGTCGCTTGTCCGTTTCATTTTGAAGAGAGTGAAGACTGAGGCGTGAGTGTAGGTGAGGAAGGGAAGACTGAAACGTGTGAGTGACTGCATGAGGGAGTGTCGCCTGGGGTGTCCTCTGGCCCGGGGAAGGGAGGGCGAGGGAGAGGTGAACGGGGAAGAGGAGGGACGGAGGAGGCGGCCCGAGCGGTGCGTGGCCGGGCTTTGGACGGAGACCCGCACAGTTGCAGCTGCACGGCCGCGGCGACCACACGGCTGAGAGCAGCGCGCGCCTCGCTACTGACACACGCCCGGCGCCATCACCACGCGCGCCACGCCGTCTCGCCCACCCGCGGAGATCTGGTGCCACGGATACCCGCGCCCGCAGCCGCTGTCAGCTTATGGCTCCCCAGGGCTTGATGGCACGCAAGGACTGACACGGACTATGACACTGGCATAAGAAAATGTGATTGAGAAGGAGGAGGAGGAGGAGGCAGTACAGTTTGATACCCGTCCCAGGTGTGCAGTGCCAACTTATCCCGTCTGCTTGTCCCTTTGAAAAGTCGTGACCCAGCAACACGTCCCCCCGCACGCGGCCCTCTCGTCCTCTGCCATCTCCTCTCCTTCAACCGGGAGGCTGAGGACACCTACCCAAGAGGAAGAAGAAGGAGGAGGAGAAGGAGGAGGAGAGGGTGGAGAAGGAGGAGGTGGAGAGGGAGCGGGTCGAAGAAGGCATGAGGGGAGGCCATGGTGGCGGTGGCCGAGGGTAGAGGGAGGCATGGAGTCGTGTGTGTCCCAGCAGCACTACGTTACCCCGGGCGCCACCTCCCTGCCCATGAGCGAGTACGTCCAGATGCCCCCGGACATGGGCCCCCACCCGGCCATGACCTCCTACCTGGAGTCCCTCCCGCCAGGTGTGGGCATGCCCGAGTACCCCTGGATGAAGGAGAAGAAAACGGTGAGGAAGCCTCCCCAGCAAGGTGAGTCCTCAGCCCGCCTAGGAAGGGACTCGGGTTCTTGATCCGACACGCTACCGAGTGTTGCTCCCACAGTAATTCCTCAATAGTCCCTTTATTATCTCTCTCTCTCTCTCTCTCTCTCTCTCTCTCTCTCTCTCTCTCTCTCTCTCTCTCTCTCTCTCTCTCTCTCTCTCTCTCTCTCTCTCTCTCTCTCTCTCTCTCTCTCTCTCTCTCTCTCTCTCTCTCTCTCTCTCTCTCTCTCTCTCTCTCTCTCTCTCTCTCTCTCTCTCTAATCATTCTTCCGTGTGGCTAATTGACGTAATCATCTACAGATTACATAAAGAACAAGTCGATTTTCACGTTTCAAGGATCATATCAAGTGTGTGTGTGTGTGTGTGTGTGTGTGTGTGTGTGTGTGTGTGTGTTTATGTGTGTGCGTATTTGTATGTTTGCATTTATGCATATGTGTATGCCGGAGTGTGTACGTGTTTGTTTCTGCGTGTCAATGAGTTTGTACATGTTGGTGTTACAAGACATCTCGTGTTGGATTTGGAAGTTGAATCCGTTTAAGTCTCGTCGTGACACTCGTAACATTCTTGGTTCATGAAGACATGCGCTGCCTCGTCGCTCAGGAAGACTGTCAGCCGCTGCCCAAGGTGTCTGGCGGTGACAACTTGACAAGCTTGTTCCTGGAAACCTTGCATGAAGCCCAGGTGTTGGAAAAGATCTAACAAATGATCACTAAACATCCAGGCAGGTGGTTAAGAAAGTTACATTCAATGTTCAGCGGGTGCCTGGAAGTGGCGGTGGACAGGTGTGCGTCCCGGCGGAGACACCACCGCCAGCACCAGCAGCCACGTGTGCGGCGGCCGCTCCCCGCACCTTCCCGCCGCTCTCTCGCGCCTTCCCTGCCACGTATCAGGTGAAACATTCCCTGTATTCCTGTTATTTCCTAAGAGCTAGAGGAAAAATATTCGCGGCATTATGAGGGATCAAGTATATCAGGTGTCCCCGCGGCCATATGGCAGCCGCGTGCGTGTCCATGACGTGTCGCCTGCGAGCGGCTGAACGAGTGTGTTACCCGACTTATACCGGAGGCGAGGCTGCCGGTGCGTGTTGACCAGTGCATCGGTCATGTGCCTTCACCTTTGATCTGGTTGGCCGCACAGCCCAATGCTCTGTAGACATGCACACAGATGGACGCGGCAGTGACACGCACTCCAAAGGACGCGACGGTGACACGCACATGGATCACCGACGCCTTGAGTTACGGCGGCGCGTCAGTCCTCCCGCCCGAGATTTAAGACCTCCGTCGCTGACCTGGATGGGCCGCCGAGACTCCTGCCGCCACCCGTTTGCCACTTTCCGCTGCGGTCTCCCTTCACTGCCAAGACGACATTCACACTGCCATCACGGGACCAGCCAGGTGTCACCCTCTGCCCACAGCGCCATGCCACTGCACACCGAGAATTTCCGTTCATGTCGTTGGCGGTCATGTGTTGTCCACTTGGACAGCTGTCACACTCAAGTTCAAGGCTTGCTGCGAGCCTGCCTCAGGTCTTATCTGACACTGTAAGGCAGGAATTGTTGACCTGGAAGCAGCGAACCTCCGGGTGCCGCTTCCTGGACAGAGTGGTGTGTCCCCGTAAGGTCATTTGTTTCCCTCCTTAACCAAGACCAAGACTGATGATGTCTTCCCTGCAGTATGTAGTCATTCATTTGCGCTCCGTCGCTGCCTGTTGCTGGCGCTTCCTGTTTTTGCCGTTTGTGATGTCCAAGATAGTGATCAGTGCTGCTCTCATACTGTTGAGGGTCGTGTTAAAGATATCCTTACTGTTGATTTTCTTATTGTAGATTCGTAATACAAATGATCAATCTCTCTCTCTCTCTCTCTCTCTCTCTCTCTCTCTCTCTCTCTCTCTCTCTCTCTCTCTCTCTCTCTCTCTCTCTCTCTCTCTCTCTCTCTCTCTCTCTCTCTCTCTCTCTCTCTCTCTCTCTCTCTCTCTCTCTCTCTCTCTCTCTCTCTCTCACACACACACACACACACACACACACACACACATTTTATATATGTATATATATATATATATATATATATATATATATATATATATATATATATATATATATATATATATATTTATATATATGATTTGTTATTTGATGTAATAGATATTTGCCATGTGATATCTATCCTTACAATAGATTTTTTCTAGTAATTTCCTCAGATGCAATTGCAGAATTATTTTTCAGATTCTCTCATTATCATAAACCGGCGATATTTTTAGTGAATCAGGCAAGTGCCTTCGTAGCAAGAAGAAATTCTCAGTCACTGATAAGTCTCAATCTCTTGTATGCATTTTATTATTCCAAAATATGGAATGATAATGAATATTATGTTTTCTGTTATTTATCCTGTACGAATGTTTCCCAAAAAATAATAAAGTCTATAATTTCGTTTATCACGTAAATACATTCGTTAAAAGTATATTGTTACGCCCATTTCACCACGTCCTCCTTCCTACTTGTGCAACACGGTCTTCTCGTGCCTTGCCGTGGGCGACGCCGGGCGGGAGACGGTACAGGTGCCCTCGTGTGTTTGGTCGTCGATCATCTTAAGGCTCCGAGGCATCACTGGCTGTTCACTAGGGCGGGAAGCGTGTTGCCTTGGGACGCGGGCTCTGGGATGTGTGTGCGTGTGTGTGTGTGTGGGCTGCTAGGCCGAGAATTTTACATGCAATTTTTTCTTCTCTGCCTCCTTCTCCCCCTTTTATTTTTACATATAACGTGTACCATAACTTCTGTGGCCGGATTCTCACAGTTGGTGTTCAAGTGAAGGCTGATGTTGGTTGGTATGGTGAGTGTGTGGCTGTGAGATGGTGTGTGTGTGTGTGTGTGTGTGTGTGTGTGTGTGTGTGTGTGTGTGTGTGTGTGTGTGTGTGTGTGTGTGTGTGTGGAATGAGTAGGTGTGACTTTGTGTATCAGCCGTAAGAAGTGATTAAAGTCGTCTTCTCAGCGCTGCCATCAACAAACATCATTACGCACCTGTTTATAATGCAGTACAAATCTTTCGGCATGAACGCAAGATTAGAACCTGTCAATTTATCTTGAAAACGAGCTGAGGTGAAGCACGAAAGACAGGTACGTAAAGAATGCGGCAAAAACAGATAATATTAATAAATCTTTTGAACAATTAATAAAGGATGGAACAAGAAACAAAAATGGAAGTAGAAATAGATAGAACAAGAAGGACGAGTAATTAGATCCTGCAGTTAAAGACGAAAATTGTGAATAAACGGAAGTAGTATCGCGGAATAAGGAAGAAGAGGGGAAGGTAAACGTTGAATAGTAAAACAAGGGAATGCGGGAAAGATCGAAGTAATGAGCAGATCTTTACAGCAAATAAGAACTCGAATAATGAGAAATGGAAGTCTGTCCTCACCGCAACGGGCAAGGTGCGGACAATTAGAGACGTGCGTGAGACTGACCACCGCCTCGCCTCGTCGCCACCTGGCTGCACACACCTGGCGACAGAGACATTAGTGTCCAGCGGCCGATCAGCGAAGTAATTGAGGCCCAGCAATCAAAGCAGGACCAATGATCGTGGCGGGTGTCTGCAGCGCCTCAAAGCGATCTGTTCATCACTGTGGCTGTGACAAGCGTATTAGGTTACTGTGTGTGTGTGTGTGTGTGTGTGTGTGTGTGTGTGTGTGTGGTCTTTTCTTTATCTATATTTATTTTCTCTCGCTGCGCCGTGACTGTTAGCTCTGAGATTTTATTGGTTTAGATCACATGCCTTCCCTGTCACGTGTTTTGTGATGGCATGAAAATTAGTGCAGGTGTGGGTTACATTGCTGGTTTCTTCACGCCTTTCTTCCTTCTTTTTTCTTTCCTTCCTTCCTTCCTTCCTTTCTTCCTTCCTTCCTTCCTTCCTTCCTTCCTTCCTTCCTTCCTTCCTTTCTTTCATCCTTCCTTCCTTCCTTCCTTCCTTCTTTCCTTCCTTTCTTTCATCCTTCCTTCCTTCCTTTCTTCCTTCCTTCCTTCCTTCCTTCCTTCCTTCCTTCCTTTCTTTCTTCCTTCTTTCCTTCTTTCCGTACTTATTTCATTCCTTGTTTACTTATTTACTTTCCTGAAAATCTACTGATTCAATAATTTTTTTGATAATTGGTTCATGCGACAACGAGTCAATGAATGAATAAATGTCTGTATTTCTTTTTTATCTTTTTGCTCGGCAGAGACAACCGATGCATGTAGAGACTTCAATAGTAATGTTCAGAATAGAAGTTGGTGTCCAGATACCAAGAAATGACAATGATGTATTAGTTTTTGCGTAGGTTTAGTTAGGTTATGTTAGGTAAGGTTAGATTACGTTGGTTATAGTTTTGGTTAACTTTGGTTAGGTTTGGTTAGATTACCCTGCCATCCCTGACCGCATGTATGTTTTGTGATTACCTTGACCTCGATTACCGAATGGCTGGTGACTTAAGATGCTTCCTTCTTGGCGTTAGTGAGTGGTTCTGCATAGGTGTGTGTCTGTATTGTGTGTGTATCTCTTTGTGCACGTGGATATATTAATACGGAATTTATAACACTTTATAGAGAATGAGAATCAGTAACAGAATCTTATTATCCTTTTTAATCGTTCAA
>NC_059303.1:9315359-9357859 GCF_017591435.1 Portunus trituberculatus | reverse complement strand
TAAATCAATACACCACACGATAGATAAACTCCGAGTAATAGCAAGACTCACAGCAAAATATTATGCCTTCACAAATTTTCACACAAGAATACATAGTTCGTATCAACAGTGCTAATCATGAAAGTCGCTGGCGTTGTGGGGGTTTCCTGGAGGCCTGACAATACATGCATGCTTTCCAACGGGACTCGGGAACCACAGACCTCCACCTCCGCTAAACTCGATTTGCGGCTGGGTCGTGGCACTGGCTGAGTTATGAAAGCCGCTGGTTTATGGGCGTGAGTGACCAGCCCACCCGCGTACCCACCTACCACCCCTGCCAGCCTGCCGCCCTGCACCCCCGTTCCGCCACGCCAGTAAGTAATGCGATAACCAAGATAACAGATAAGAGAGCACGAAGCCTCGAAGCATTGTCCAGTGCGGGAACGTGATTCTGCGGAGCTCCGGCACGATATATTGGCGGGATTTTTTTTATTTGTTCCTCTGTAATGTATTGAGAGAGAGAGAGAGAGAGAGAGAGAGAGAGAGAGAGAGAGAGAGAGAGAGAGAGAGAGAGAGAGAGAGTATGAGAAAACAAAAGAACTATGCAGGTTTAAAAATCCACACGAACTCTGCCACCCGAGCTGAGGGAAACTACACTTATTAATGGCGGGAATTAATATTGTCAGGTGAGGGCAAATGAGGCGCTTAGTCAAACAGGTTAATTAAGCAAGGCGCCCCTCCGTCACCCGCCGCCTAGATGCCTGCCCGCCCCTCGTCCTTTGCCGCTGAGAGTGAACTAACCTCCGTCACCTCCGCCGACAGACTTCGATCATAAATTACTGTCTTCTGGAGAGAGAGAGAGAGAGAGAGAGATTTAGTGAAAGGTATTTTATATGTTTGGTTACCTATTCTACTCAAGTAAAAAGAAAAAAAAGTATTATGACCTCTTATCAGTGTATTCAGTTCAAATCCTTGTTAGTATGACGGAATTAGTACTCTCTCTCTCTCTCTCTCTCTCTCTCTCTCTCTCTCTCTCTCTCTCTCTCTCTCATCCAGCTCCCCAAAAGCATCACAATCCCACCAGAAAGCCTCCCTCAGCTTTACACAAAACCCACCGAACCTCTCCCACTTGTCTCCTCGCAAGACAGAATCACTCACATCAAAAACAGGGAATCAAGCTCATTTTCTCCTCCGTCAGGTGCGCGAGTCAGCGATCATTATGTTCCTCGCCAACACGCGTAAGGTGACCCATATCGGAGCTTTATTATTTTTTGTCTCCCGGGGCGACGCTAATAAAGAGCGGCGATGAAGACGTTAGTACCGGAGGAGTCGAGGGGAATCTGAGCTAAATTGACAGTTATTTCATTACTCAGCACGCCCTTATGCTAATTTATCGTATTTTCTTATTGTAATTATTTGCCGACTCCCTTGAAGAGCAGCGCGATGATATCTTAATGTTTTATATGTTGACATTTATATAGCCGTAGTCAGACTCCTTCTTGGGTAACGCCTCGACTTTTCGTCATACAGAGATCATTTTGTGCATTTTGATACGGAATGGCGCTACAAATATCGCAAAGTAGATGTTAATGTATAGAAAGCTGCGAGTGGAGGTAATCTGTGTTGGTCGTGGTGTTTCTCTTTTTTATTCATTTATTCATAGCCTTGTTTTGTTTTTCATGCTCCTCTCATATATTCTTATTATTTTTTTCATATTTGTCTATTTTGAAAGTCGTCTTTGTCTTGTTGCGGGTTTCCTTTTTTTTTTTTCGTTTCATAATCCATATCTATAAATTTTTCCTTATAATTTACTCATTTTATATTTATTTGTTTGTATTTTTCATATATTTTTTTGTTAATTTTTCTGTATATTTTTGTGTTCCATTATTCATCTATATCCATAACGACTTTCTTAGATACGTGTTTATCTCATTAAAAATTTATTGATCTCTTGTATGGTGTGATTATTTACAAATTTACTTTCTTACATCATTATTGGCCATTTATTCATGTATATTTTCTTTCAAGCAGGCGCACTCTGCTTGGTTCACCTTTCTGCGCCCATTTTACTTTTCTCGAATATATAATTCCCTAAATTCAATTGCATTACATTTACTTTCAACTGTTCTACGGAACATATATTAACACAAAGTAAACATGCGTTATGTACACGTCACCTTATTCAAATCACATGGCGACAATTTTTTTATCACCACTTCAACAAGAAATAAAATAATACAAAACCACCTTGTACTAATTGTATGTATATAAATAATGGGATTTATACATAGCAGCGACTTCAAACTATCCATCACAAATGAACTAATATAAGATAACCCCTATTTCCTGTATATGCATAAATAATGGCGTATACATTATAAAACCACATTATAAACCCAGCGGATCATCAGGTACAACATAATGATGGCCTGGGAATGCCCGAAGACTAATCCTTTCACTAAATCGATATGGATGTCGGTGATAAGGTTTGAGATATCACTAAATGCATCTCGGGAGGAGGAAAAAGGAGATCAGAGTCAGCCGGTACTAATGAAAATATATAAAAAAACAAAAATGAAGTGAAAACAATGGAACTGAGTAAGAAGGGGTAGAGGGAAGGAATGGAAACAGGTCCTCACATCAAGGGGCCCTGGATGATAAGTAATCGTGTGAGGTAATGTGACTCCTGTGTCAATAGCTAGGTAGACTTCCGGTGGCGCCCTTCAGGTGGGAGAGAGACTGGCTTCATCGTGAGTGAGTGGGTGGGCTGTGGGTTCCTTCTGATTCCTCTTATGGGTCTCTTGTGTTGAGTTAATGAGATGGGAAGGATCCACACATGGGAGGTCATAAGGAGCCGTGGTAAGGCAGTAAGGGAGGGTTGTGTATGTGAATAGATAAGATGTGTTGCTCAGATGAGGGTGTGTGAGTTGTTACGAGGGTGATTGGTGTGTGTGTGTGTGTGTGTGTGTGTGTGTGTGTGTGTGTGTGTGTGTGTGTGTGTGTGTTTCACTGTTTGTTTGTTTGATCTGCTGCAGTCTCTGACGAGACAGCCAGACGTTACCCTACGGAACGAGCTCAGAGCTCATTATTTCCGATCTTCGGATAGGCCTGAGACCAGGCACACACCACACACCGGGACAACAAGGTCACAACTCCTCGATTTACATCCCTTACCTGCTCACTGCTAGGTGAACAGGGGCTACACGTGAAAGGAGACACACCCAAATATTTCCACCCGGCCGGGGAATCGAACCCCGGTCCTCTGGCTTGTAAAGCCAGCGCTCTAACCACTGAGCTACCGGGTGTGTGTGTGTGTGTGTGTGTGTGTGTGTGTGTGTGTGTGTGCATGGACGTGAATTGTGTTGATTTTGGATTGTTTTGTTGTTTTGCTATTATTGTATTTGGTTTCGGGATGGTGGTGTTGTTGTTATTTTTGTTTTATTGTTGTTATTTGTTTTATTATTATTATTATTATTATTATTATTATTATTATTATTATTATTATTATCATTGTTATTGTCATTGCTATTATTATTGTCATTATTATTATCTTCATTATTGTTATCATTATTATTATTATTATTATTATTATTATTATTATTATTATTATTATTATTATTATTATTATTATTATTATCATTATTATTATTATTATTATTATTATTATTAGTAGTAGTAGTAGTAGTAGCAGTACTAGTAGTCGTAGTATTACCTGCTTTCTTCTCCTTGTTTCTTCTTCTTCTTCTTTTTCTTCTTCTTCTTCTTCTTCTTCTTCTTCTTCTTCTTCTTCTTCTTCTTCTTCTTCTTCTTCTCATGTTATTGTTATTTTTGTTACTATTATTATTATTATTATTATTATTATTATTATTATTATTATTATTATTATTATTATTATTATTATTATTACTATTATTATTATTATTAATAATATTATTACTATTATTATTATTGTTATTATTATTATTATTTGTTATTATTATTATTATTTGTTATTATTATTAGTTGTAGTAGTAGTACTAGTAGTAGTAGTAGTAGTAATAGTAGTAGTAGTAGTAGTATCATTGATACTACTGTTATTATTGATATTATTATTATTATTATTTTATTATTATTATTATTATTATTATTATTATTATTATTATTATTATTGTTATTATTATTGTTATTGTTATCATTATTGTTATTATTATTGTTATTATTATTATTATTATTATTATTATTATTATTATTATTATTATTATTATTATTATTATTATTATTATTACTATTATCAAACTCAATTGCTATCTTCATTAAAAAATAAGTACTCACATTTTTTCCCTTCAAATATCCATAGAAAACGTTTGAAGTGTATTCCTTCCTCTGGTTTTATCCGGAAAATGTCGTGTTTTGACCCCATCCGTCGAGGCCATCTTGGTAACACGATGCCTGCTGAGAGGCGGGGGGCAGAGGGAAGGGCAGGGCTTGGTGACGTCACTGATCGGACATTGATCAGCTGATGACCCATTACCCAGCCGTCAACACCCCGTGGACACCCGCCTCTCCCCGCCAGCAGCCCCCGCCCCACGTGAGCCAGAGTAGTGTGCCTCCAGAATAAACATATCCAGATTAAACATTTCCAGATCAATATTATGATACCCTCCTCCCTGGCAGCACCACGAGGAGCCTCATCCACAGACCCGCTGCTTCTCATCGTAGTACGGATAGTATGGAACAGTTTTAATTTTGTTTTGTACTTCGGCTTGTTCTTCACTCAGGATGTGCCGTAGACCAATGCTGTTCCCTTTGAGCAAGCGTAACACACACACACACACACACACACACACACACACACACACACACACACACACACACACACACACACACACACACAGGAAAGTACTCGTATAGGATCACTGGCCTTCTCATTCCGGTAAGCAAGATCGTCACTCCGCGGCTTAGGCTCTGCTGAGTGAACAAGGGTCGCGTCGAGAAGGAAGACGAACCCCAAGGCACGGACGCATTAAATAGTCCCTTTGACGGCATCTGGCATGAAATTAAAGTTGGGCTTAAGTTGCACCATAACTAGTGATAGGGTAATCCACGCGAACACTAGGAGGGTCCGTCGCTATACAAAGCCCTCCTCTTCTTCCTTGTTCTAGATGCAGCTTCGTGTTCCATCGTGTTCCTTCGCGTTTCCACAGCACAGCGTAAGGTTCTCCCGTCTCGCAAACTCCACACATGATTTTGTTCTTCCAGGAGCCGCGGAAGCTGTTCGTGCGGCATTTCCGTGGCAACAAACCAAAGAAAGAAAGAGAGGTGGACACCCAGAGGAAATCCATAATCGCGTTCACATCAACAATAGAGGGGAGTAGCACGCAGGCCTTATGGTGTTATCTGAGCATCGGGTTAAGCATAACAGGGTCACTGGCGACAATGGGCTCTGGAAGGGGCGGTAATCAGAGGGTGCGGGGCGGAGGGCGGGGCGGGCCACTATTAAGCTGCTATCTAGGCCGCATCTCTGGGAACGGGATGTCAGCCTCCAATATACCGCGGGGAGGAGAGGGAGGGGACGACGGTGAGGGGGAATTTTTGCCCTTTTTAATTAGACGTTCATTAGAGAGACCGTCTACAGCGGCTTTCCATTACAGGTGGCTGATAAGACGCGAGATTCAGAGTCATTAGTCATATTACTCGGCATGCGGGGAGAGGGACGGCTGCAGGGGTGGTGGTGGCGGTGGTGTGCGAGATCCAAACTGGGCAAAACTCATCACCATTCTCAGATGTGTTGCGTCAGGGGTCAAGGGTGAGTGTGGTGGGTCAGTTTGTGTGTGTGTGTGTGTGTGTGTGTGTGTGTGTGTGTGTGTGTGTGTGTGTGTGTGTGTGTGTGTGTGTGGTACAGAGTTAATATTTCTATTCTGTATTAATTAGTATGTATGGATTGTTTTAGAAAGTAACATATTAATTTTTTCCATGCGCACGGTGAAGTACATTAGCAAGTAGAGAAAGCTGCCTTGGTAACAGAACAGATGCTGTTAATGGTGGTGGTGGAAATAGCGGTGGTAGCATTGGTGGTGGTGGTGGTGGCGATGGTGGTGGTGGTGGTAATGGCAGCGGTGACGTCCGATGTTCCTTATCACACCGGAATGTTTATTGAGGAAGTGCCTCTCTGTGTCCTCTCTGTATTGTACCTCCGTTTCATAATTCACTTTTTTTATATTCTCTCTCTCTGTCTCTCTCTCTCTCTCTCTCTCTCTCTCTCTCTCTCTCTCTCTCTCTCTCTCTCTCTCTCTCTCTCTCTCTCTCTCTCTCTCTCTCTCTCTCTCTCTCTCTCTCTCTCTCTCTCTCTCTCTCTCTCTCTCTCTCTCTCTCTCTCTCTCTCTCTCTCTCTCTCTCTTATCTCTTCTCACAGCTACTTTTTTTTGTCAGTGTTAGCAGCAGATGAACGCACTCCGGTGTAATATGACGCTGGCCTTGGTTTTCACGTCCTTAGTTTGAACAAAAAGCATCGACACAACAATAGTGCGCGATGCTGTGAAATAAAGACGCTGGAGACAACACCTCTTAGCCTTGGAAACTATAATTTGTAAGTAATATGTGTGAATTAAACCACGAACCGTTCAGAAAAAAATAAATATATAAAAGGCAGCGAGTTTACATTTGATACAAGAAAACTATCACACACATCACATACAATAAAAATAAAAACATGGAGACTAAAACCACACTTGATACATATGCTTCTCAAGTCTTGATTCTGAAGAGGAAGAAAAGTAGGAAAATTCAAGCGTTTATTTTTTTTTTCTTTTCTTTTCTCTCCCTTGCTAAAAGAAGGTCCTGCCGCTGCCCCGCGTCACATCTCTCGCGCCTCCGTTAACGTCACATAAATCCAAAGTCGTCGTCGGATTAGCGCGGGTCAGATTGGCTAATTTGTCAGATTTTACCGTGTGCCGCCGAGGATTAGCCGAGTCCCTGTCGAGGTGCCTGGGTGAAGCGCCTGTCGATGGGCGGGAGCGAGGCCAGGCTGTGAGGGGCGGGCGGCGAGACACAAGCCTTCCGTCGCCTCTGTTAGACCGACAAGAAACGTAAGAATAGGAAATGTTTTAAGAAAGAAGAAACGCTCTTATTGTCACTTTCTTCCTGTGTGTTGCGTAATGAGGATGTATGATAATCGTAGTGGTAATGGTAGTGGTGGTTATAGTAGTAGTAGTAGTAGTAGTAGTAGTAGTAGTAGTAGTAGTAGTAATGATGATGATAATAATAATAGTAACAATAATAGTAATGATAATAATAAGTAACATTTCTTTTTTTTTTTTTTTTTGCTGCACTGAATAGAAATACGTAAAAAATATATACATGAAAAAAAAAAAACTAAAAAGAGAAAAAAAATCGCATCAGTTTTAAATGTCAGCTTCATTAAGGAAAAAAAATTAGTGATAAATAGAGTGAATTTTCTCAATGACTGGTTGACTTTCTATATATTCTACTTTTTTTTTTTTTTGGTCTTTTTTGTGGTCTGTGTCCCGCCAGAGTATCTTGTGTTGGTCTCCTCGTCCTGATCGTCCCTATAGATCAAAGCGCTGAGTCTGAGGAGCCGCAGTAGAAGAGAAAAAAACACACTAACAAAAAGAAAGAGGAAGGCTGAGTCATTTATAAAGGACAGTTCTTTTATATGTATTTTGGTTTTGTAGAATGAGATGTTTGTGTCCACTATATGTAGAGAATAGAGGAGGATAGTAACTCTCTCTCTCTCTCTCTCTCTCTCTCTCTCTCTCTCTCTCTCTCTCTCTCTCTCTCTCATGTCGTCAGGTAGTGAATAAAGTTAGCCAAGTTTTCCTGACGCCTCAAGGGCCGGATGCCGGAAACTGCGTGCGATCTGAGACAAGGAAGGTGACACGCAACTCCACCTGGCCACACACTCACACATACACACTTATAAACACACACATACACACACACGCAGGTTCGGCTCTCCCTCTATCACTCCCTCTCCCTCTCTCTCATTCTCTCTCTCTCTCTCTCTCTCTCTCTCTCTCTCTCTCTCTCTCTCTCTCTCTCTCTCTCTCTCTCTCTCTCTCTCTCTCTCTCTCTCTCTCTCTCTCTCTCTCTCTCTCTCTCTCTCTCCCCTTGACGTCTGCTTCCTCTAATGTCAAGAATCTTCGTCCATATTCCAGTTTCATCCTTATTTTTCTCCCGTGGCTGAGGGATGGCCGCTTTGATTTGTGGCTCCGCTGTCTTCTTATAATCCCGGAGTTTTGTAATTAATGTCCTTCCTTTGTACACGAGGCGGCTATAAATTCCCGGAACTCCACAAATAAAGCAGTGGACACCCCCTACATCTGCCCCTTCGTTCCCGTTCTCTTCCTCTCCTCGGGATATGAATACGTCCAATTGTTTATGAATACCGTGTGTGTGTGTGTGTGTGTGTGTGTGTGTGTGTGTGTGTGTGTGTGTGTGTGTGTGTGTGTGTGTGTGTGTGTGAAGGTATTCAGAGAAGAACATACGTTGTTTGTTGTGCAAGAGCGAACATCCTTGTGTGCTTGTGCGTGAAAGTTATGTACTTGTGTGTGTGTGTGTGTGTGTGTGTGTGTGTGTGTGTGTGTGTGTGTGTGTGTGGGTTGAGAGATAGAGAGAGAGAGAGAGAGAGAGAGAGAGAGAGAGAGAGAGAGAGAGAGAGAGAGAGAGAGAGAGAGAGAGAGAGAGAGAGAGAGAGAGAGAGAGAGAGAGAGAAGAAGAAGAAGAAGAAGAAGAAGAAGAAGAAGAAGAAGAAGAAAATAAAAAGACAGACAGACTTACTTATTGACGGACTGCAGTACATACAGACAAACAGACATCGACAAATGCATAGTCATGGAAAGAGAAAGATCCGCATGTACTTCCTGTCTATCTCTCATCCCTTAGCCTTTGTCAGTCTGTGTGTATCGGCACTGACAAAATTATTCTAGCCAGGTGAGGTTCGCGTGGCGGCCATCAAGCTTAATAATGAGTCATCGCGTTTCTCAAGAAGGAGGATCAGGTGGAAAAGTTCCGTGCGTGGGGCCGTTTAGTGGGCGAGCCTCGAGGGGCCGAGAAGCCGCGCACGCAAGCAGGGACTCCGTTACTCTTATATATGTGACTTCCTTCCCTACACACACGACACCGCAACGCTAAAAATAATAAGACTGAAGGAATGTAAGATAAAAAAAACCGCACTTATTTATTCAGTATTTATTTATTTATTATTTGTTATTTATATAGACACAGACAGTAGTAATAAAAACTATTAAGTCAAATCAGAATAATGTGGGAGGATGGGAAGATGAAAGTTAATGAAGATAATAAGTGAAAGTTAGGTTAAGTTAGGTTAGAGTCTTGGATATCGCGAATTCATATTGCTGAGTGAGTGAGTGAGGGAAAGAATGAGTCTCCGAGAGTACAAGAATTGGGAGAAGTAAAACAATAATGAATGAAGGAAGCAACGTAACTGTTAAAAAGAATATGAATTAATGAGTAAAGAGTGAGAAATTAGATAAACTGAGTGATTAGGACAAGGAATGAGTTTGTATGAAAAAGTACGAAAAAGAGGAAAATGAAACAAAATAAATGCATTAAGAAAGTCCGGGAGGAAAAAAACAAACAGACTACAATTAATATTTATAACAAAGCAAAGACAGCGAGTGAATCAGGGAAAATAATAACTTAAACTGAGACAGGGTGGAAAAAAAAAAAAATAGGAAGAAGAAACAAGAATAGGAAAATCAAGCAAAATGGATAAAAAACAAAAAACAAAGTGAGTGAGAGAGAGAGAGAGAGAGAGAGAGAGAGAGAGAGAGAGAGAGAGAGAGAGAGAGCGAGTGAGGGAAGGAGAGCCAAAAATAAGTGAGCAAATTAGAGAAAATAATATATAAAACCGAGTAAAAAAAATAAGGAAAAAGCAAGAATAAGAAAATTAAACAAAATGAATTAAGAAAAGAAAGTGAGTGAGGGAGAGGGAAAAGTGAGTAAATTAGAGAAAATAATAACTAAAACCGAATCAGAGAGAAAAAAAAGAGAGCAAGAATAAGATAACTAAACAAAATGGATTAAGGAAACAAAGTGAGTGAGAGAGAGAGAGAGAGAGAGAGAGAGAGAGAAAAGTGAGTAAATTAGAGAAAATAATAACTAAAACCAAGTCAGAGAGAGAAAAAAGAGAGCAAGAATAAGAGTACTAAACAAAATGGATTAAGGAAACAAAGTGAGTGAGTGAGGGAGAGCGAGAGAGGGAGGGAGAGAGGGAGGTGAGGGAGAGGCGGGGCGAGAAAGGAGAGTCTCTGTGATCCGCCGCAGCTAAATCAATCATCACCAGAGTCGGGGCCTGATGGGTTGTGGTCTTGAGAGGCTCGTCACCCTCATAAAGCAACCAACCCCCTCCCCTCACCCCTCTCCCCTCACCCCTCTCCCTTCACCGACTCCGCTCACTCCCTCATTCCCTCCCTCTCCTCACCTCCTCTCCCTCTTTCCTCTCTCTTTATCTAACCCTTTCTCTCTCTCTCTCTCTCTCTCTCTCTCTCTCTCTCTCTCTCTCTCTCTCTCTCTCTCTCTCTCTCTCTCTCTCTCTCTCTCTCTCTCTCTCTCTCTCTCTCTCTCTCTCTCTCTCGTTAGTTTCATCTCATTCTGATGTTAATTTTCTTCACTTCCGTTCGCCTTTTTTTTTTTTTTTTTTTTTATTACAGGTATTTATTTTTTTTTTTTGTTCTCTGACACTGGATTTTATTACTACTTGTGTTATTACTAAGGTTTCACTCCAATAATTTATCTTTTCGTATTCATTATTCTGGTGTAATTCTGAGTGGAGCTGTTTTTTCCTTATCTAATTCTTCTATTTCCTGCTTCTCTTTTTTATTTCTAGTTTTCTTATTTGTCACGTGTGTGTGTGTGTGTGTGTGTGTGTGTGTGTGTGTGTGTGTGTGTGTGTGTGTGTGTGTGTGTAGTCTACTGTCTTTCTTGCTTATAAATGACGTCTTTTTGTAAATTTTATATATGTCGTATATATATTCTGTCCACGTTTTTCCTTTCAATTTTGCGTATTCTCTCTCTCTCTCTCTCTCTCTCTCTCTCTCTCTCTCTCTCTCTCTCTCTCTCTCTCTCTCTCTCTCTCTCTCTCATTTTTCGCAAGTTTTAAGTTTTTTTTTTCTTTCTCTCTCCGTTTACTAGAATTTCTCCTCCGTCACGTGTTCGTAGCATTGTCTGTGTGATGACACGCTAAGAGAGGAGCGGTGACATATTCCTCTCTCCCTACTTACCTCCCCTCTCTCTCTCCCTCTCCCTCTCTCTCTTACCCTGTCTCCCTCCCTCCCAGAGTCAGCCATCTATCTCACTTTCAGATTTTTTCCCCTTCCCTAAGTTCCTTTACACTGCACTGTATTTTTTTTTTTTTTTTTTTTTTTTTTTTAATTCTCTACGTTTTCACTCACCTCCAGTCCGTCCTATTTTTTTTCGTTCTTTATATCTGTTCCCTTTTTTCCAGCTGTCCCCCCTTTTTTTTATTGTGTTCCTTGCCCCTTTATCCTCTGTTTTGCCCATCCCCTCTTCGCTCCCTCCCCACCTTCTCATTTTCCTCCCCTCACATACATATCCCTTTGGCCTCCTCTCACCGACCCTCACTAGAATTCCCCTCACCGAGTTTCCTCTCCCTTCATTCTCCTCGCACTCCCCTCTTACTCTCACCCCCTAACACCCTCGCCCCCTCCGTCCCCTCAGTCCTCTCTGGCTGCCCTTCCCCTCTACGGTTGGACTGGCCGACTATCCTCCTTCCTTTATTTTCCCCTCCCCACCCTCCCCTCCCAGTCCAGAGTCGATCTAGAGTCCCTTTCCTTCCCTTCCCCTCTTGCGGTAGCTCCCCTCACTCCCGTCCCGCCCTGAGCCTCTCCCTTGTACCCACGGCAACTCCGCACCAATCTCTTACTCTCGTCACTCGTGAAGTACAATAACACGCACTTTTTCACCTTATTTTTAGGCGACTTTGCCCCACTTAGAGACCTCAGAGAGTCGAGAAGCTGAGCAAGAGGATCCCAGCGCCGCTCTGCTTATGCGCTGCGTGTGTTTGTGGATGTGTACGGCGAGACTTGAGGGCTTAATGTGGTGTTTAGCGGGGACAGGGAGAGAAGGACTAGGACGGAGAAAATAGAGGGAATGGTTAGTCAGTAGGAGAGAAAGATTGGAGGGACGACGGAGAGACACAGATTAGACACCGAGGAGCGTAAGATTGGAGGGAGAGAAAAAAAAGAGGGAATGAGACAGACAGTGGGGAGAAAAACGGGAAGAATAGAGAGAAAAGGGAGAGGGAGAAATTATATGATGAGAGAAAAATCGAGTAATACATTAAGGGGGAAAAATGTAATAATGAAACAGACTATGAAAAAAAAGTGAAAGAGAGGAAAATTGACTACACGATAAGAGAGAGAGAGAGAGAGAGAGAGAGAGAGAGAGAGAGAGAGAGAGAGAAATAGAAAGTGTGAGGAAAGCAGAGAAGTACGGTGAAGGAAAAGAGTGAGATAGCGAAACAATGGATGGTGAGAGGAACACAGGAAAGGAGGGTGAGAAAAACAGTGAAGAAAGGCAAGCTATAGACGGTGAGAGAAGAAACAAAAGGAGTGAGAGAAAGATCGAAATATAGAATCAGATTAAATGATAAGAAGGAAGGAAGAAAAAAGACAATGAAAAAAAAGTGTGAGGCAGGAAAGCAGATTATACAGTGGGAGGAAAACAGAAGGGAGAGTGAGAAAGAATGCAAGACGGATTAAACGGAAAAAGAAGGGAAAAATGATAGAGAAAAGAGTAAGGGGAGCAAAAAACAAACTGAAAAGGAAATGGGGAAAAAAATGAAGTAGGAAGAAAGAGTAAGAGAACATAGATAAGAGGGTGAGAAACAGAAGAGAAAAAATTGTTAGAAAAGAGAGATAAGACATTGAGAGTTGAAGAAAAGAAAAGAAAAAACGAAGAAAAACAGCAAGAAATAAACACAAAAACACAAGAAATGTACGAAAACGAGAAAAAAGCCCGGGAAAAAACAAACCCAAAAGCAAAAAAAAAAGAAAAAGAAAATGAAAATGAAGCATCCATCTTTAGAGAGAGAAAAAAAAAACAAAAGAAAAACGAAAAAGAAAATATCTCATCTCCAGACAGTACTGATTTCTTCTCAAGCTTCCATTTAATTTCCCTTATATACGGTTCACATCCTTAGCGGGTCGAGTGGGTAGGTGCGGCCGGCCCTTGTGTCCCTGGGGCGTAGAGCTGCCGGCGCGGAAGGAGAGGCGATGATTAATGGGAAAAAGGTTACTTGACTGCTGCTTCTTGGAGTTAGCGGAGATATGATACCGAATTCTTCATATCCTCAGATGCTGGAGTTTATACATATGGCGGTGGCTCTCCATGGCACCCCACAAGGAGCTCCCCCGCGGCGTCCTGGCTGAAGGGATGAGTGCGTGGTAGTGTGTGGTAGAGTGAGTGTTCCGTCATTCATCACGCGCCTCAATACTGTGTGTGTGTTTTGGAGGGGGGGGTGAAGATGAGGCGTAGATGAAAGATTTCGCGTAGTGTTGAGTGGTTTATGGTGCTTGTGTTTTTATTGGATTATGGTTATTCTGTATGTTAATGGTTGATTTGTTTAGTACTGTTGTTTTGTAATGTGATCATACGTTATGCGCTTTCTGGTTCTTTTTTTTTCTATTTATCTATTTATCTATCTATTTACCTGTATATCTATCTATTTATTTATCTCTCTATTTGTTTATGTATATGTTTTTTTTTCTTTCTGTCTGCCTGTCATTCTATCCGTTTATCAATCAATCTGTTAATCAATCAGTCAATTATTCAGCACGAAATTAAATTAACCAAAAATTGGAGCTTTCTTACTTTTCATTCCCGAGAAAAAAGAAGTTTCATGTTTTCTTCCTGAGAGAGAGAGAGAGAGAGAGAGAGAGAGAGAGAGAGAGAGCCAACCAAGCCCTCGCGCCACACTCTGCCATCACTCAAGCCTCACTCGAGCCTTAAGGTGGAAAAACATGCAACTTTTAATTAAACCCACGTAGCCTCGGCCTGCCATTGAGGCTTCCCGGCACTCCCCATAAACCCAGGCCTCGAGAATAGCTGAACGAAAAGGGGGGGAGGAAAAAATGGTGAATCTTCACTCTCACCCTCTTCCATGGTATTCAAAAAAACAAAATATTCATAATTCACAATGATTTCCTTCTCGCCTTCCAAAGCGGGCAATAACTCGCTGCTCTTTCTCTCTTCTCTCCCATCCTGCTTCCCTTTCTCTCTTTGTTTTGGTCTCCTCGTAAAAAGCGCCGCCGGAATCTCCCGGAATATGTTGGGTCTCGTGTAGCCGCGTCGGGAAGGCCGCGAGGAGCCGCCGCCCTCACTCCACTGTCGATTCCTCCTCTATATAGATTACACCGACTCTCTCTCTCTCTCTCTCTCTCTCTCTCTCTCTCTCTCTCTCTCTCTCTCTCTCTCTCTTTCTGTATCATTAATCGGTATTTTTATTGTATTCTTTATTCGTTATTTTGACTTTGTATTTATTTACTTGTACAGTATATTTTTTAACTCAAAAATTGTATCCTTTGCTCACTTAAATGTCTTTATTAAATCTTACTCTATTGTAGTCTATTCGTCTATTCAGAGTTTCTATCTAGTATATTCTTGAAGTATATATATAGCTAGTTTCCGTGATTTTTTTTATTAACGCATTCACAAAGTTTGCTTGAATATTTTTAAGGAAATTTATATTAGGGAAGTCTTACATCATTTACTCACAGTTTTTGCTCAGTTCCTCTTTCAAGTATACATTCACCATTTCCATAGCTGTTGATCTATTACAAGCATTTCCGGTCAAGGTCTCTAGGAATCCACACACAGGTAATACCGTGACACATTCCCTCGTGTGTCTCAGTGACTTAACACTCTTCCTCAATGTAAAGCAGGTAATCCGCAAAGTAATCATGTAATGTACCGTGTTGTGCCTGGCGGTTTAATAATATAGACTCGAGGGTCAAGCTCCACTCTCTCCAGCAACACGAGGTTCCGCCGTAATGAAAGACCACTTGGCCGGGTTTCCTTTCAAGGGCAGCGTAATGAGTGAATGTATCGTGTGAGTCGCCGGAAGTCCATGTTAATGCCGTGAGGTGTTGGCTATTGGGTGTCTTACTCTAATGTCAGTGTTTATGTTACCCAAGAGCCGCTAAGTAGGTCTTTTAACACTGCGCAGTACTGTTAAAGGATTTGCTGTACCTGTAATTTTGGTCGCTGTCAAGAGAGTACAGCACAGTATGTAATGTAGAGTATCGGTACAGGTGTACATACTTTTGCAATACAGCATGTGAGTCCACTGCATTTAACATACCACTGTTTTGTATATTCAGTTACATAGTTTTACGCTCGTTGCATTATTCTGTTGTTATAAATGTTACACCTATATGTTCTCTATACAGTGAACGACACAACATTCTAATATAATACGGTATGCAGAGCAGTCTATAATAAGTACTTCAGTGTGTTTATACAAAGGAACGTTTAATCACATGAATATTTGTATGAGGCGTGGAGCAGCGTCATGCAATCTTCGTAGCCCTGTGTGTATTGGTGTCAGTCACAGAATATCACCGTCAATCACACTGCGGGGTACAAGATTAGTCCTTTTTTTGTGTATTATCATACTTTATTACAAAAACCCACATTATATAAGCATTTTGTAACTTCGTAGAATTGATTGAATTAAGACTCCATAAAAAACGTTGTTAAATATTACATAAATTCTCACGGCACTGTAACACAATCCAGAAATAGTCTACAGTTTACCTCGGCGCCTTTGAAAAAAATGAGTTTGTATCTTGCCATTAAAACTTAAATAGGTAAACAAATTGTACTTTAAGTCTGCCGCACCTGCTCGCCTTTGCTGACTCCCTGACCTCATTTCCACCTGGAGTGTGAGTACCTTGTGTTATGTACCACCCTCACCACCACCACCACCACCACCACCACCACCACCACCACCACCACCTCTGAAAGGAATATCACCATTCGTACACTCGCTAACACGGTACCCACGACCATGTAATGTGTACTAATAGAATGTTACGACACTATAACCCCACATGAGTGTACAACTACCACTGCTTCCACTACCACACCATTGCCACAGCCACCACCATCACCATCAACCTTAAAGAAGACGAAAAAACCAAGAATATCAGGACCAAAAACAAGACAATTCCAACATTTTTCTCTCCCCTCACACCTTTTTTTTCTTGCCCCTCATCCTCCCTTCCTCCCTTTCTCCCTATCTCTTTCTCTCCCTCAGTAACACCAGTGGTCGTTGCGAAAAGGGGAAATTTAATGCATAAAAAAGTGCAGAAACTCATGGGCCGGCGAGCTCCATTCAGCGACTGCGATTAAATCATATGTTCTCACAATGGGGAAGAGGTGTAAATGTGTGGCTCAAATTACAATAACTTCCCCGACCGGCATCTTTATTACTGCAAATGGCTGCCGCGCGACTCTTAAGAAGGGGGTTTTTCTCTCTCTCTCTCTCTCTCTCTCTCTCTCTCTCTCTCTCTCTCTCTCTCTCTCTCTCTCTCTCTCTCTCTCTCTCTCTCTCTCTCTCTCTCTCTCTCTCTCTCTCTCTCTCTCTCTCTCTCTTCTACTACTACTACTACTACTACTACTACTACTACTACTACTACTACTACTACTACTACTACTACTACTACTACTACTACTACTACTACTACTACTACTGATGATGATAATCTTGATGCTGTTTCTACTTTTATGATTGCTTTAACAGAGAACGAAACTTTTTTTTTGTGGGGGCGTGTGTGTTTCGTTTATAAAGTATCATTTTAAGACGCTCATTTGATATAGACAGTGATCGCTATTATGATAATGATAATTGTACAAAAGAACTAACAATAATTGATAAAAAAAAAAGGGAGACAAAAAATGAAGAATAGCATTGAAATCTAACATTAATAATAAAAGATGAAAAAATTAAACAAAACTCGATGAAAATGATAACAGCGATGATAATGATAATAAAAATAACACACACACACACACACACACACACACACACACACACACACACACACACACACACACACACACACACACACACACACACACACACACACACACACACAACACCTTCCAGCACATGCCTCATAACACCTGCTACCTGTTAAGATATTCCAGTATAGTTAATTAAACGTTCGCCTCTGCAGCTGCGGTTAGTAATTTCTTCACAGCGGCGCGCTCTTTTCCGCCACCGAGACCCAATTTATTCTATTAGCGGAATGCTGAGGGGAGGACCAGGTGATGAAGGACCCGGCGCCGAGATTTTAGTCAGAGTCAGCGGCCCTGGTGGTGGTGGGGGCGTGAGGGCGTGAGGGGTGACCAGGCCAGAAGAGCAGGGTTGCTTGGTGTGTGTGTGTGTGTGTGTGTGTGTGTGTGTGTGTGTGTGTGTGTGAGGATCCTATGGTAGTAGTAGTGGTGGTGGTGGTGGTGGTGGGTGATGTTTGTTGTTGTTATTGATGTGATTGTAGAAGTGTTGGTGATGGTAAGTGTTGTGGTGATAATAGTCTTAGTAGTAGTAGTAGTAGTAGTAGTAGTGATAGTAACAGTAGTAGTAGTTGATGTTGTTGTTAGTAATAGAAATTAGTCGTAGTTTGTAGTTGCATTTTATTATAAAGCCAAAAATAATCTTAAATATGAAGAATAAACATAATGCATGTGTTTATATTTACATGTGATAAAAGATTTTAAGTACGTCCCATTATACTGTAACACACACACACACACACACACACACACACACACACACACACACACACACACACACACACACACACACACACACACACACACACACACACACACACACACACACACACACACACACGAGACTGACGAGCTGCGATGAAAAACAACCGAAATTATATGTATTTCCCCGGGGGACACAATTCTCAAGATATAAAAGTAATTATCACAATGGAAGCTTGACGGCGGTAGGGGCAGAGAGAGAGAGAGAGAGAGAGAGAGAGAGAGAGAGAGAGAGAGAGAGAGAGAGAAGAGCGATAAAGAGGTCGAGAAACTTTAGCAGGATGGATAAAGTTGTACCTTCTGTTCTGAATGTTTTTACTTGAGTAATTCCTCGGCCCGGCGTCCTGACGGAGTGGGTGACGCAGAGATGGAGGTGAGAGAGAGAGAGAGAGAGAGAGAGAGAGAGAGAGAGAGAGAGAGAGAGAGAGAGAGAGAGAGAGAGAGAGATGTAATAATTGTTCTTCTTTCATCAATAAATCATTAACTTTCCCCTGACTGGTAATGTGCAATGAAAAGAACGGTAAGGAATTTTAGTTTTATTTCGGTTCAGGTTTTATTTCTCCACCACCACCACCACCACTACTACTACTACTACTACTACTACTACTACTACTACTACTACTACTACTACTACTACTACTACTACTACTACTACTACTACTACTACTACTACTACTAGGTTGAATTTTAAGTGTTCATGCGTACGTTTTATTTATTATATTTTTTATCTTTTTTTTTATCGTGACGTGAAAAGGAATCAATGTCGAGTTTCTCCATCCTAGAGCTTTTTTTTTTCTCTCTCTCTCTCTCTTGCTTCATATCAACCAACGGTATTTTTATTTTTCGGAACGGTGATTTTATGCGTATAGGAAAATGTGTGTGTGATATGTGTGCGTGAGAGAGAGAGAGAGAGAGAGAGAGAGAGAGAGAGAGAGAGAGAGAGAGAGAGAGAGAGAGAGAGAGAGAGAGAGAGAGAGATCACTAGAAATTAGATAAAATGAAAGTAAGTAAAACCTGTCACTTTAATTTCATTTTGAACACCACCACCACCACCACCACCACCACCACACACGTACTTTCCCATCCATAACTCAGTGTTTGGAGAAAGAAAGAAAATAAAAATAGTACCTTAACAATCCCAATGAGAGAAAGAAAACACTCAAGAAATAATAAACAAGGAAAAAAAAAAGATTATATATATATTTCATTTCTAAATTCATTCTCCTAACACATTTTCTCTCCTTCAAGGCTAAACGCCCGGCCAGTTTTGATTTAAGGGTTTAATTAGACTAATGCGCCTCGAACTTTTATGCAAACTTCCCCTCCTCTCTCTCACTGTTACTGACGGAGGGAGTTCCAGATGGTGACTCCCGACCATCCCAAGCCCCTAACCCCCTCCTCTGCCGCCTTTCCCCCACTTCCCGCTCCCTCCATCACCCCTGCCAGTACACCACAACAGAACACCTCACATCATCACACTCTACTCTCTTCATCTCTTTCCACTGACTATCCCAAGCCTCTCACCCCTTCCTCTGCCGGCCCCCCTCCTTCCCGCTGCCTCCATCACCCCTGCCAGTACACCACAACAGAACACCTCACACTATCACACTCTACTCTCTTCATCTCTTTCCACCGACCATACCAAGCTCCTCACCCCTCCTCTGCCTCCCCCTCTATCCTACTTCCTCCATCACGCCTGCCCCCTCCATACTCCTGCCAGTACACCACAACAGAACACCTCACACCATCACACTCCATCCTCTTCATCTCTTTCCAGTGACTCAAATCTTTCACCCTTTTCCGTGATTTCCCTCTTCAACCATTCTTTTTTTTTTTCTATCATCTCACCATCACACTCTGCAGTCTTCATCTCCTTCCAACTTCACTGATAACTTAAATCCTTTATATTTTCTATCATCTTTGTCTATAACCACTACAACCATTACAAACATTGCAGTAGAACATCATCGTAACATCAGACTCCACGCTCTTCATCTCTTTCCAGTGACTCAAATCTTTCACCCTTTTTTCATCATTCTCTTCTTCACCCATTATTTTTTTCTACAATCACACTCTTCACACTCTTCATCTCCTTCGAACTTCACTGATTACTCAAATACTTCACTTTTTTTTTATATCGTTCGTCTCTACATCCATTCCTTTTCTATCGGTACATGACAGTAGTATCATGCTATCACATTCCAATGGCTCAAATCTTTCACCCTCTTTCACCCATTCTTTTTTTTTTTTTTTGCCACATCATCACACTCTACTACGTTTTTCACTCATTCCACTGACACAAATTCTTCACTTTTTTTTCCATCATTCACTTCTGCATCCATTTTTTTTTCTTTATTATTATCACATCTTCACACTCTACCTTCCCCATCTTCTTCCAGTGACTCAAAACCTTCACCATTTTTACATCAATCCCTTCCATATCCATTTCTTTCTTATCAGTACATTATAACAGAACATCACCACACCGTCACTCCACATCTTTCATCTCCTTCCAGTGACTCAAATCCTTCTCCATTATTCTTCATTTCCTTCTTCACCCATTTTTTTTTTCTATTGTCACATCATCATCATCTCCCTCACTGACTCAAAGCCTTCACTATTCCCCTCTACTTTCATTCCTTTTCGATCAATGCATTACAGCAAAACATCACCACACCGTCTCTCCTCGCCCTACATCTTCCACCTTCACTGTTTACTTGAATATTTCACCTGTTCTCATCAATGCTCTTCATATTTACTCCACCACCGCAGTATAGTATCATTACCACCTTACTCCTTGTTTTCCTATATCTACTTCACTTTTGCAGTATTTCACTATCTCATCTAACATAACACTATATTGCTATACATCCTTCATCTCCATGTATCTTCCTCCTCAGCCTTGTAATCCAACACTCATTCTTCTCTAAATACCACCACCGTCATCCACTTTATCTTCCTCTATTCATCATCCACTGACTGGTTTTTCACATCTCATGCATTTATTGATAAGAAGACACCTTCACCTCAACAGTTCAGCAATCGCCAACCAGTCACACCAGTACACGCTACTTTTCTTCTCCCTCCTTCCTCGCCACTTCCGACTCCTCCCTCTCATTACGCACAGCAAAGCACATAATTTTATCCTCATTTTCACACCTGCTACATGACCACAACACAGCGCGCTTCGTTCTATATATTTTTCCCTCCTCACTGACAGAATACTACCATTTTTCTTTATTTCTTTTAGTGTTGTCAGCCTTTGTTATCATTCAAAGCACTATGAATATATGCAGATACAGGGAATAAGATAAAATAAGTTTGTCTTTTATGAGATACACAACATTTTTTTACAGATTTGTATAAAAAAAAATGTTTGAAAATTGCGGAGGATTGGAAATATTATCTAACAGGGAAAGAGGTGACAGTCAACGTTGCTCTTACATCATTGCAGTAGTTTTACAGAGGCTCCCTTCTCGTGGACCTGTACATCAACACAATAGAACGCTACATACTATAAAAACAGTGCAAGCCAACAAAACACAACGGGATTAAAGAGCACACAACACAACACCACAAGCAGGATAACGGAACACATGCAGGAAGAAAAGAACAGACGAAGCAGCTCACTTCACCACCGATCAAAAATACTTAGCAATTTATCAGATTATTATTATTCTTGTTCTACTTATTGTCTGGCGAATGAATAAAGAAAATTAAGGCTTTATATTTTGAAATCCTGCTGCACGTATCATTCTTAAAAAAAACGGGAATAAATGAAAAAAAAGTAATAATAGGTCGTAAAGGTCAGTGCAACAAGAAAGACACAGAGATCAGAAAGTCCAAAGTGTCTTACAGGCTCATTATATTAGAACCCTATGTAGGCGACAGCAGATGTGGACTTTTTTCTTATATTTTTTGTACTTATTGTAACTTGTTATCATATTTTTTCTTGCACACACAGTATCAACTAGAATTTTCTCTTTTCGCTTGTCCTAACCACTTCCTGCATTAACTAGCGACTTGTTTTTAGCATCGTAACCATTATCATTTCTCCCTAATACGTTTTTTTTCTTCTTCTTCTTCTTGGCTCGAGTTCCGTGCGATTTTTATGAAGATATTTGTCAGATGATGATTCTTGTTATAAATATTACTTGTATTATTATGAAGAAAAGATTACTTATATATCTTACGCTTGACTGAATTTTGATGTCCCTTTTCCTTATTACCTTATCTTCGTTTAGTTATATTCCCATTATTTATACGTTTCCTAATTTTTTCTTCCATTTTCTCAACGCTTTTTTCTTCTGTCACTATTTACGAGTATTTGAAGTTTTCTATCTTTGTTCTTCTCCTTTCTATTACCTTAAGCAATTTTGATGTTTTTTTTATTTTTCAAGTCTGTGTAAAAAAATACTGATTTGTGTATTTTAAAAGGTTTCCGTGTTGAATATTTCACCAATGTGTTCTGTTCTTCTTCCTCGGTTTTATCTATTTATTTCGATTTCGATATTTGTTTTTGCTTTTGATTTTTCCCGCTGTATATTAGATCACATGAACTTCTGACTGATTGTTTTATGCAGTTTTTTTTTATTTATTTATTATTTATTATTTTTTTAATCTTTTTATTGTCCCAAACCTGTTCTCTGTTGCATTATGGTACATTATGTTTACTACTATCTTGCCTTCTATCGTTTTTTTTGTTATATATTTAGTTGTGTTATCTTTTGGTATTTATTCTCTCTCTCTCTCTCTCTCTCTCTCTCTCTCTCTCTCTCTCTCTCTCTCTCTCTCTCTCTCTCTCTCTCTCTCTCTCTCTCTCTGTCTCTCTGTGTGTGTGTGTGTGTGTGTGTGTGTGTGTGTGTGTGTGTGTGTGTGTGTGTGTGTGTATACTTCTGGGTTGTCTTTATTTTATACATGTTTTGAGTACGAGTTACATTTTCGAACTTCTATAAATCTGAGGTTAATTGAGCGTTAAACAAGAACAAGGAAACAGGTTATGCAGGTCTGACGTGTCTTCCTTGTTAACTCAATACAGGAGATCGTGTTTTTATGTGAGAGAATCAACAATTTCCTTCCTCTTATCATTCTTCATTATTATTTTTTTTTTCGTTTTCTTTTTTTTAATTCAGCACTATTTTTCTTTTTTTTTTTTGTGTGTGTGTGTGTGTGTGTGATCTTGTCGGCGTTTGAATGTCACGTACTGTTTATTACTGGAAAGGTAGCTTATCCTTATCCTATTTTGTTAATGTCTCTTTTACTTCTCTTCTTCTTCTACTGTCATACAATCCATTTATATATATTTTTTTTTTTTTTTTTTTTTTTAGGGGGAAGGTTTCTTTTTGTGGTGGTTTATTACTCTCTAACCTCAAAAAGAAAATAATTACTGTTTCCTTAGTCTCTCTCTCTCTCTCTCTCTCTCTCTCTCTCTCTCTCTCTCTCTCTCTCTCTCTCTCTCTCTCTCTCTCTCTCTCTCTCTCTCTCTCTCTCTCTCTCTCTCTCTCTCTCTCTCTCTCTCTCCACCCTTCCTCCTCCCCCCCCCATAAATTATACCAAGCTTCGTACTTAAACTCGAAAATGTGAATGAGGGATTTTCCGGGGCGCCGAGGTGGTTATTTAGCATCACCCGAGGCCCCATTTACAAGTTTTATGTTTTCACCGGTGATTCCTACAAGTAATTCTCTTTCATCGCACTAACAAGGGTTTAGAGTAATTTATGTCGATGCTGCAGGGGCGGGGATGTGCCTTTTGGGGTAGGGGCGGCTAGGGGTGGGTGGCTGGGAGGTAGGTGGTTGGGGTGGAGGTATGGATAGGTGAGGTTAGGTGGTACAGCCATTGGGTTGGAAAAGTAGAAAGGGAGAGGAGGAATGAGGGAAGAGAGTTGTAAGGGTGTAAGGGAGGAAGGTAAGGCAAGGTAAGGGTAAGGTGAGGGTGATTGAAAAGGATGTTCACTTGAGTATGATTTGAAAGGAGGAAAGGAAAGGAAAGGAGGAGGAGGAGGAGGAGGAGATGAGATATATGTGTGTGTGTACGTGTGTTTGTGGAGGGAAGAGGAAGGTAAGGAGCAGAGGTGATGAGGAACTGAGAGACAGGAAGAGGCGTTGGTGGAACGGAACGGAAAGGGGGAGAGAGGTGAGAGGAAGAGGAGGAGGAGGAGGAGGAGGAGGAGAAGGGGGAAGAGGAGGTGGCAGACAAGCTCGTGTGTCTGTCTGTGTGTGTTAGAGAAGTGATATAGGATGGGAGAGGTGAAGTGAGTGAATTGAGGTGACGTGTGTGAAGGTGAGGAGTGTAGAGGTAATGTGGTTGAAATGAAGGTGTTAGTTAAAGGGAAAGAGGTGAAGAGATGTGTGGGAGGCAAAAATGTAAAGAAATGGAGGGAATGTGGGAGGAGTGAAGGAATATCGATGTCAGAGAGAGAGAGAGAGAGAGAGAGAGAGAGAGAGAGAGAGAGAGAGAGAGAGAGAGAGAGAGAGAGAGAGAGAGAGAGATTGCTAACTGATGAAGAAACGGAGACGGAAGAAAGTGGGAATAGAGAATCGTAAAGATATTTCGAAAAGGAATAAGAAAGATGAATAATGCCAAAATGCAAGAAAAAGAATCTGAAATAATGGTGATGAGTGATGGAGTGAGAAGAGAAAAAGAGAGAAGGAGGAGAGTCTGTGGGAGGTAAGGCTTGGAGGAGGCCTGAGTGTGGAGGTGATGGGGAGGAGTAATCGTGCCACGGGGAAGGGAATGCCATCGTGTTCCTGTCCTCGGCCTCCGCGCAACACGAATACCTGTGATTAATACTCACGTAGTCATCGTCATACACATTCTCATATCCGCGTACATACACACATTCATATCCGCGTACACAAACCTATACACGTACGCATACATCCTCGAACACTTTAACAAACACACACACACACACACACACACACACACACACACACACACACACACACACACACACACACACACACACACACACACACACACACACACACGTGGTTAGCGGTATGGCTCATCTGACGTTTCCAGTGTGATGATTTTCTTTTTCATTCGTAGTTGTGGATTTGTGTTTTTTTTCCGTTTATTTTCTTGTGTGTATCTTGAAAATTAGTTGCGTGTGTAGATTAGCTATTATGGCTTGAGTATATTTCGCTGTCTTTGGTTTTATAGGTTATTTTTTGTTCCTACTCTGTGTTACTTTACTTGCGATTTGTTAAGATTGATGTAATGTATGAAAAATATATTAAGTGATGATATAGTAGTCCCGTCTTGTTTATTTAAGCGTTGTTTTTTTTTTATAATTTGGTTTCGTCTTGGAGGATTTCAGATGACGTTACTTATATGAGTACTCTATACCATCACAGTCACTCGTGTTGCCCCATCTCACCATTACACTCAGAGCTGAAGGCCATTATTTCCACTCTCACATTTGCTATCCACGTTATCCAACTCATCTTAGCCACCACCACCACCACCACCACCACCAGACACTGTCACATCACACCATCACACTCTCTAATCTACCAAGGCAACTCACCCAGCTCACTCCAGCTCTTACACACACACACACACACACACACACACACACACACACACACACACACACACACACACACACACATACACACACACAAAACTCATCTCCATCATCACCAGAACCACATTACGAAAATCTGGCAGACACCCCCTTATCCTCTCTCTCTCTCTCTCTCTCTCTCTCTCTCTCTCTCTCTCTCTCTCTCTCTCTCTCTCTCTCTCTCTCTCTCTCTCTCTCTCTCTCTCTCTCTCTCTCTCTCTCTCTCTCTCTCTCTCTCTCTCTCTCTCTCTCTCTCTCTCTCTCTCTCTCTCTCTCTCTCTCTCTCTCTCTCTCTCTCTCTCTCTCTCTCTCTCTCTCTCTCTCTCTCTCTCTCTCTCTCTCTCTCTCTCTCTCTCTCTCTCTCTCTCTCTCTCTCTCTCTCTCTCTCTCTCTCTCTCTCTCTCTCTCTCTCTCTCTCTCTCTCTCTCTCTCTCTCTCTCTCTCTCTCTCTCTCTCTCTCTCTCTCTCTCTCTCTCTCTCTCCCACTCCCCAAAATTTCAATCTGATAAGTAGGGTTGCGCCTCACATTGCCTTGAACAGAACAACGACTTCTCTTACCAAGATGAGTTTTGGCTGGAAGATCTGAGTAGACGAGCTTCCTCTACTCCTTCCCTATCTTTATCTCTTTCTCTCTCTGTGTTGTCTCTCTCTCTCTCTCTCTCTCTCTCTCTCTCTCTCTCTCTCTCTCTCTCATGGTAGGTCCTCCCCTTATCTCCTTTCATCTCTCCTCCCCTTTTCCTTGTTCTCCTCCCCTTCCCTCCTTCTCCTCTTCTCATGTCTCCTTCCATTTTCTGATTCTTTCCCCCATTGCTCTCCCCTCGCCCTTTTCTCTTCATCTACCCTCTTTCCTCCTCCTCCTCCACCTCCTCCTCCTCCTCCTCCTCCTCCTCCTCCTCCTCCTCCTCCTCCTCCTCCTCCTCCTCCTCCCTTCTCTTCTCTCCCTTTTTGTTCCCCTTCTTTTCCATTCATCATTTCCCCTTGCTTTAAATTTTATAATGGAAATTAGGCCACTTCACTGAGCCTCTCCCCTCGCCTCTCACTCCGGCCCCTCCCTCTCTCTCTCTTTTTCTCTTTCTCTCTCTCACTCGTGCTCTTACTCTCTCCTTCCCTCCCCTCTCCCTCCCATCTCCCTATCCCCATGACATACACTTCAGTGGATATTAACTGATGAGTCTCAAGGATATTTCATTTAAATTTGAAATCTCTGGAGCCTTTCTTTAGCCGAGGTGGAGGAGTAATATTAGATGAGTGATGGTGAAGCCTTCAGATTTCAGGCCCTAGATCCACCTCATAGGGCGTCATTGGCTGCGGGTTACGGAGGGAGATGAGCAGCAGTGGTGGATGGTGCGGTGCCTGGGTTAATATTAATATCGTTGGTCATGAGTGTGTTGGTGTTAATATTGAGGTAAGGGAGGTGTCTAGTCTTGGTTCGTTTTTAGTATTTGTGGGTTTGTGTTGTGTTCTAGTGTTGTTCTTTGTGGTTTTACGTTTTGGTGTTGTTTAAGAGACGTGAGGTTGCTTATTAGAGGTGTTCAATATGTGTTATTTATTTTATTTTATTTTATTTTATTTACTTATTTGTTTCTATCTTTATTTATTTTTGTTTTGTATTGTTTATCAGTGGTTCAATAACTTACAAGATCATCAGTTCTTCTTTTTTTTCCGTTTTCTTTTATTCTCACGCCAGTACTGTGTTAATCATGAACCTCATTGAATAGAAACTTAAATTCTTCATAGCTATTGTTTTTTTTTTTTTTATTTATTTAACTCTGATAATTCTGAACCTGGACTTTTGACATTCTGAGCTTCCTTCCGTGCTAGGGGCAATGCTAACAGTACATCCCTTGGCACTGCTTAAAATGCTTCATGAAAATTATCAACTTTCTTTATTCACTATATTTTGACGAGGTACCATGCCCTTACAGACATTGGCGACCTCACTGTTTTCATTTTTCTCTCTTCACTACTATCGTTTATTCATCCTTACAGTTTATTTATCCTAATCTGTCCCAAGTTTCCATTCAGTGTGACTCTCTCGTTGGTAGCAAAGGAATTAACCCCTTCAATACTGAGACACATTTTTACCTTGATTTTTGGGTATGATTAGACGATATGATTTACAGTAGGAGGGGTCTGTGGAGGAAAGGAGATCAATGGCCAGAGTCTTTACTATTATAATCCTAACATACGTTTCTCAAGCTGTATAAGATCACCAAATAGTAACCAGAATGAATAGGGAAACACGTCCTGGTATTGAAGAGATTAACCCCTTTAATACTGGGACACATTTTTACTTTGAAATTTTTGTACAATTAGACCATTTTATTGACATTAGGAAGATCAATAGCCAAAATTTTTACTATTACAATCCCAACATGTGTTTCTTAAGCTGTATAAGATCACCAAATAGTAAACATAATTAATATGAAAACGCGTCCTGGTACTGAAGAGATTAGGGTATCAAGAAAAGTATATCCATTTACTATCAATGAATCATCCTGAACGGAGACAGGACAACGCAACGCAGGCTGGACAACTGAACTCATAATAAAAACCAGCAGATAACTTCACCCTTATGATGATATACTATGTTGTGTGAGTGAAGTAAGAGATGCAAGGGAGTAAAGGCGAAGGTTCCTCCTCACACACAGCTGCTTGATACTGCTCGCCGACGTACCGCAACCAATTCAATTAAACCCTTCATTAGTTAACATGTGCACCACGCAACCCTGAGCCTTCGTGTGTGTGTGTGTGTGTGTGTGTGTGTGTGTGTGTGTGTGTGTGTGTGTGTGTGTGTGTGTGTGTGTGTGTGTGTGTTGGTTCTCACGGTCTGTTTGCAAAATATCGTGAGGTCATGAGGATTTTCATTCGTGTCTGTGTGTGTGTGTGTGTGTGTGTGTGTGTGCGTGTGTGTGTGTGTGTGTGTGTGTGTGTGTGTGTGTGTGTGTGTGTGCGTGTGCGTGTGTGTGTGTGCGCGCGCATTTATCGTGCATATTTTATCCGAGTTGATGCATTTGTCTTCATGTTTTTCCAAAAAGTATTTTGTGTTGCCTTGTTGCGTTTTTTCCCCTCGATTCTCTTGAAGAAAAACACGACAGCTGCTTTATTTTTATGTCAACATTCCTTACTTTTTATCTTTGCTCCTCCGCTTTACTCCTCCTGCCTTTCTTTCTCCTTTTTTTTCCGCCTGTGTACCTCGTGTTTGCTTTCCTTTGTTGTTATCTCTTGGTTAACCTCTTTATCTTCTTCCTTGTCCTCTTTCTCTGCCTAGTTTCTCCTCCTCCTCCTTTTCCTCCTCCTCCTCCTCCTCCTCCTCCTCCACACATTACTCTCTGGACGGTCCGCGCTCTCATAATGTTCCACTCAGGCGTAAAGTATTCGTAAAAATTCGAAATAAATATGGCGAATTTGTTTAGAATACACAATGTGACTTTCAGCTTGTGTTCTTCGATATTTTGGCTCTGATTAATCCTGCTGGCGTGGGGGGAGGGGGTGACGGAGGAGCCGCGCCTGTTGCTGCCTCCTGGAGATTTATTAAGGAATTGTAAGGAAGGAGATGATACATTACGGTTGTGGGAAATCGTATAAAATCAATTGTTTTTATTTTCTCTTCCTGTGGAGTGTTTGGTCAGGAAATTATGCGGTGGTTCGTGTACTTTTTTGTCACTCTTCTTGTATTTTATTGTTTTCTTCTATTTATTTTGTATACAGACAGTACAATGTATTTTTTTCATGTATATTGTGATAATCTGGGAGTGTTCTTGCTCCACACACGAAGTTCGATTTTCTTATAATAATCATTCTTATAAGAAAAGTTGACACATGTTTCTTATTCCACAAAGCGTTGATTTTTTTTTTTTTTTAGTTTAGACAGAGTGACTGGAAATTTTCACCTATGTGTCTTGAATGATAGATGAGGTTTAATTTCTCGTTCTAAAAATATATAGAAATGTTTGTAGACACCTGATAATTGCCTATCTTTATTTATTTGTTTATTTCATGAGCAAAATTGAGGTGTTCATTACTTAATCATTTTATTAGAGTGTCTTAATGTCACCTGCGATGGCATTTCAATACATTTTAATATAATACATTTCAGATATGTTGCTATTTATCATCTTTTTGCCATTTTTTTTTTATTTCACACAAACTTGAAATCAACTCCTTTATCACAGGATGGTTAGTTATAACATGGGGATGTATTGAGGTAGGAGGCAGGGAAGGAGGGAGGAAGGATGTGTAGTGCCCCTAATGCCGTGACCTCAGGTGCTTGGAGAGCCTTCCAAACCCGCCGGGTGTCAAAGAGTGGAGAAGTAACGCTCTCTTGTTCTCTGTCAGGGCTGTTTGACCTTTGGTGGTTAGTGGAGTGGGTAAAGGTCTTCAATTTCCATTATTGAGAGAGAGAGAGAGAGAGAGAGAGAGAGAGAGAGAGAGAGAGAGAGAGAGAGAGAGAGAGAGAGAGAGAGAGAGAGAGAGAGAGAGAATGTGTGTGTGTGTGTGTGTGTGTGTGTGTGTGTGTGTGTGTGTGTGTGTGCGTGTGCGTGCGTGCGGGGTCAGGTGTCGTGATGTTGACTGTGTCTTATCTGTCTCCCTCAGCTGCTTTCGGTCATACGTTCCCCTCTTGGTGGGAGACTGTAATGGATAATGAAGAAATGACGTTCATGATTGCCGGTAATGTAACAACTACACATTTTAGTTCACCCATAGATACAATTTTTTGAAAGTTAACTCGAGAGGCAATCCTTTTTTCCCTAACATCGAATACTGGAGCTCACACCCATAGACTTTTCCCTTCCCTCAATAATCATTAGATAGATTTTTTTCTGATTAGTGATTTATGCAGAAATACTAAAGAAAAATCAGGACTTGTGTTGCAGAAATGAAAAAAAATGCGGTGATGAAATTATGGATGAAAACGAAGAATTTTTTTTTTTTTTTCATTTTATGGTTGGGATTGATGTATAACTCACTGTATTGTTTATTTTCTCCATGCGCTTTTTTATCTCGTTAAGTCTTTATAGACAAGTGTGATTAGGTCAACGTTTACCTGTCACCTGCCTCCTGTGGCCCGACTTGGAACACAGTGACTGAACAGTATTACTCTTTTTGGAAACCTGTGTGTGTGTCTGTATCTGTGTGTGTGTGTGTGTGTGTGTGTGTGTGTGTGTGTGTGTGTGTGTGTGTGTGTGTGTGTGTGTGTTTTTTTGTGTGTGTGTTGAAAAGGATGGGGAAGTGAACGTTTAGGCTTTCATGGCAGCTCTGCATGGGGTGAAGAAGGCCACCCACACCCTCCCAGTTGTAAACTGGTTCTCAGGGGCACACACACACACACACACACACACACACACACACACACACACACACACACACACACACACACACACACACACACACACACACACACACACACACACACACACACACACACACACACACACACACACAGCAATTTGAGTAAACGTACTTTTATAATAACATAATCAATTAGATATATGAAATTTAATGTGTCTATAATACTATCTCAAAAGGAAATATAAATGAAGATTTTCCTTCACATGACGCATAACTAATGTAAACTGATAGAGTATTCTGATCCTAATACTCAGAATTGGTTATGTATATCAGGAGCATTTCTTTCCCGGAAACTCTCCACACCTTTATTGTGAACTTCATGCAGTGTTTGAGTGAAAGGGAACACATAATAGAGCCGCGTCTTTTTTCTCTCTCTCTTTCTTTTCTTTTTGCGTCGCCAATTTACTCCCTTGCGAAAGGTGAGTGGCGGACGTGATGGCGGCGCTCTGGTGGGGATAGCTTCCATGTGAATTCCAATCAAGTAGATTCCATTCACGAAAACTCTTCCATGATATTCTCACACAAAATGGTAACCCACTATGATGAATATCCCAAATCCAACTTAACTGAACCTAACCTAACTATATTTCATCTTACTTAAAACTATCTTACCTTACTTCAATTTCTCTTAGTTTTGTGAATTATCGCTTATTGTAGTGGAAGGCAATAGAGACATCAGAACACCAGCACCCGTGATTCCTGTGCTTCTTTTGTCCCAGGCAGACCTTTGTTGCCTGTCACTTTTTCCCACTGCTCATCATCCACATCACCACAAGCTTGACGAGGACGCCCTTGTAATAACCACAAATTGCCTTCCCTTTAACTTTTTTTCTTCATTAACTTCAGTTCGTGTTTGAAGGCAAGAGGTCAGTGTGACGATTGCATGTCCGTATGGGTGTTGCTTTATTTTTATTTAATTTTCTTTCCCACGTGATTTCGGTGTTTTTTTCTGTAATAATGTTCTTGCTGGACCTTAATGTTTGTATTACGTTTGGGGCATGACGGAAAAAGTGTAGTTTGGTGAAGCTGGAGGTATGGGAAGTGAAGGGAGGGAGGAATGGCGCTGGTCGTGTGTGTGTGTGTGTGTGTGTGTGTGTGTGTGTGTGTGTGTGTGTGTGTGTGTGTGAGTAGCCGTTTTTTTTTTTTTTTTTTCTTTTTCTTTCTTTACCGGTGACATTATCTGTTTTCGAAATGTCGCGTCAGTTTGATTATTTCTGCATTGCAACGTGAAGGTCGCCGCCACTGTAACCCATAAGGGGAAATTGTGAAATGTTACAATATTTGAATTTCATGCAGAGAGAGAGAGAGAGAGAGGTTTGTTTTATTTATTTGATATTCTTCTTTTTTCCGACGTGATAAACAAGAGAAAAGTGAAAAAAGAACTCTGATGTGTACACAAATATACTTAGCTGTGTGTGTGTGTGTGTGTGTGTGTGTGTGTGTGTGTGTGTGTGTGTGTGTGTGTGTGTGTGTGTGTGTGTGTGTGTGTGTGTGTGTGTGTGTGTGTGTGTGTGTGTGTGTGTGTGTGTGTGTGTGTGTGTACGTGCGTGTCGGCCACCGTGGGCCCATTTGTCTTGTAAGGAAACAATTAAGGACCGACCCGACTGACCACCAAAAATGATCCATTGATTCGACGTGGCAACATTTCAATATAAAGACGTGCAGGCAACAAGGGCACAAGTCTTTCCCCGTGCTACACTCCCAATCAATCAATAAATAAATAAGATCAACCCCAAATAACCCTAAACATATAAGGACACACTCAGACATACCCAGTGAAATAAAAGAATCCATCTACCACAATCCTATGATATCGCTACATCCTACAAGTATATGAGGGATCCTTAGCAGCGTGGAAGGCGAGGCGGAGGAGGGATACGGCTTTAGTGTCGCTGGGGAGGCGTGGCGGCCGCTCACCACCACAAGATATTAGATTAGAATACATCGGCGTCCCTATGCATTGGCGGACCCGTAAGTTTGCGTGGCGGCCTTCCTTCCCTCCTCCTCCTCCTCCTCCTCCTCCTCCTCCTCCTCCTCCTCCTCCTCCTCCTCCTCCTCCTCCTCCTTCTGCCTTCTGTGTCTTCTCTCTATTCTTTCTCTCCATCTTTTGTTCCTTTTGTTTCGTCTATATTCTTATTTCTCTGTCTCCTCAAGCTACCTTTTCTATTTTTCAGTCTCTTTTTTTTCTCCTTCCTTTTTCCATTCTTTTATTTCTCCATCTATTTGCTGTTCCTGTAGTTCATTTCGCATCTTTTCTTTTTGTTTTCCCCCTTTTTTTTCATCATATTCTTTGCTTCGTATCTTTTCTTCCTCTATCTCTCTCTAGCGCTTCCTATCTCTATCATGGTTCCTTATTCCCCACTTTATCTCATCCTTTCCCTCTTCGTTTCTTCTTTCGAATTCTCCTTCGTTCGTTCTTCATATGTATCTGTTCTTTCTTCCCCGTTTAGAAGTTTTCCATTCTTTATCCCATCATTTCCTTTCTCTTCCTCCTATTCCCATCCATCTTCTCTTCCTCCCTTTTCTCTCCCATGTTCCTCCCTCTCCCCTCCGTTTCTTCCTCTCCATTGGGCTCGTCTCACAACAGAGGGAAATGATAAACAATTGGGTTATGTGCGTCTCATTTTCCAGATAAATTTGTGTTCACCTCTTGTCTATCCATCTCGGTGTTGTGCCAGTGTGTCTTCCTTTGGTGAAATATACTACGAATGTGCTCTCCATTTTCTATTTATTTCACTTTTTTTCTATGTATTATTGTTGCTTTCTTTTCTTTATTTTTGTCTTAGCTTGATTCAGTCGTATTTCTTTTTATTGTTTGTATTTTTCTTCATCTTTTTAATTATATTCCAGTGGTTTTTTCTTCTTCCCCCTTCTCTTCATTCTTTTTTTTTTTTTTTTTTTTGTTCTTCCCTCTATCAGTTTTGTGTTTGTTTCCTTTTCCCATTTTTTTTCTTGTGTATTCATGTTTTGTGTGCGTATTTCTTCTACTTGTTCTTTAAAATGCTTCCCCATTTCTCTTTTTCTATTTTTTCTGTTTTTTTGTCATGTTCTCTTTCATTCTTTCTTCTTTTGTCCTTCCCTTTCATCTCTTTTCCCCCTCCTTCCACTCTCGTCCTTCTTCCCTTCGTCTGTCGTTTCCCCATCCCTCTTTTATTACGTACTTCTCTCCTATATTTTCTCTCTCCTCTTCTTTACTTCCCATTTTCCTACTTCAATTCTACCATCTGATCTTTCCTCTATCCTTCTCCCATCCTATCTTTCATCACTGTTATCTTATCTTTCCTCCATTTTCTCCATTTTTACCCTTTATTCATATTTTTCCTCTCTCTTCTCCTTCCTTTCCTCTGTATCTCAATCTTCCCTACCTCCCTCTTTTCTTCTTCCCACCCCATCCCAATCCACCGCTCCTCCCCTCCCATCTTCCTTCCTTCCTGCACTCCCCGTCCGCTGCTCCTCTCCCACCACCCTCCCTTCTTCCTTCCCTCCTCCTCAGAACACATCACGACCTCCAGCGATTGATCACGAGAACGATTAACCAAGGATGCTATCGACCGCCGCTGACACATCCCTTGCATGTGTTTCCATACATGATATTTCGGGGGTTAACTTCATGGGTGTGTTGTGTGAAAGCCAGTCGACGCCCCAACGTTTTCTCTTCTAAACTAATGGTTTTTTCACTAATATGGAGTGTTTTGTTGCTTTTTCGTTACCTTTTTGTTAATTTTTTGTTACTTTATTTTCTCTAATTTGGGATTTTTTACTTTTTCGATGTTTTCTGCTTACTTGCTTAGTGTTTTGTCTGTATTTTTGTATTTTTAATCGGTTTGTAAATTATAATTATAGAAAGGGTTTTAATAATGTAACAGATACAGGAAAAGATACATTTTTTTTTTCCCAACAATGTAAGAATGTCAAGTTTTAGATAATCTTTTACTTTTATTTTATTGTTCTCTATAGGGACTGACCTTTACTGAGCTTCTTTTTTTTTTTTACATGATTTTTTGGTGCTCACGTAAAAATCAATTAATAAATGTAATAATGTTTTAGTTTTTTTTCAATCTGATTCTTTTGCATTTTTTTTTCTCTTTTTTATTTATATCATGTGGGTTTATTTTTTAATCAGGGTGAAACTTATACTACAATTTCTTTTTAAGACTAAGTTATCAGAGTGGACTTATTATCATTTAGTTGTGGTAGTTAATTTGTTTCCCTAATTGAGTAGGGAAAAATATGACCTCAGTGAATGCTTCAAAAAATACTATAAGAGAAATCACATATATATTTAGAGAAAGAAATACAATATACTGATTTTCATTCTCATCGTCCCTCATTTCTCCCATATTGTAACAGTTTCCTCCCTTTCCTCTCTTCCCTCCACTCCCTAGACAGTGTCTCTCCCTCTCCCTCTCCCTCCTTCCTTTCCTCCCTCCCAGCGTCTCCTACTTTTCCCTCATTTCCTCCCATTTTGGCCCCGCGTCGCCGAGATGGAAGGAAACAGCTGGTGTGACACTGTTGCGATCTTTTCCTCGCCGCCACACACATATACATTAAGGCTCCCTGCGTGTATCTATACTCATGCGTGTGTGTGTGTGTGTGTGTGTGTGTGTGTGTGTGTGTGTGTGTGTGTGTGTGTGTGTGTGTGTGTGTGTTAGGTTTGTTGTTGATTTATTATTGCTTTTTTATTAATTTTCTTCTTTTCTGACTTCGAACATTTTTTTCTATTGTTTCGTTATTATTTCATTTTTTATGCTCCTTTTATTTTCTAATTACTACAGTATTTACCACAGTATTTTCACCTCTAGTTACGTCTTCTCTTCTCTCCCTATAAAGGTATGATAGTGACCTTTAAAGTACGCTCCTATAAAGCCCGTCGTAACACTTCACTAGGGCGTAATTAGCAGAGTTTCTCAGGTGGGACCCTCGCGCTAGGTGTCCCCGTGGTGGGTCTCCTTCAGCGTGATGGACGGGGGTCTCTGTGCCCCGTGCCGCCCCCACACGTATAATCCGAGACAAGGAATTTAGAGCCCGGACTCCCGTAGTGGGAAACAACAACTTGCACGATGAAATATGAATACTAAATTTTCCCCGAGTCACAAAAAAAGCAGTTAAAAGAAAATTTTTCATCCGGGGTGCCATTATTTTAATGCTTAATCCTGCAGCTTAGGTTTTGTCCTACCTTCCTTCCGCCTCCTTCGCCTCTTCCTCATCCTCGTTTTTCTGTGTGTTCTCTTTTTCTTTTTGTTCCTATGTTTTTGTTTTGTTTTGTTTTCTTTTCTTTTTCTTTCTGCCTTTCCATCATCATTATTATCATCAACATTATCATTTTTTTCTCTTTCTCCTCCTCCTTTCCTCTCTTCTACATCTCTCTCCTAGTTTCTTTCCTCCTCTCCTCCGCTCTTCTTGTTTTCCTTCCTTCTCCCAATTTCTCCTCTTTTCCTTCCTCACAACCTCCCGCTTCATTCCTCCATTCCTCTCACCATCTCTTCCTTCCTTTCCTTCCTTCCCTCCTTCCTTCCTTCCCACATAAGTGTTGTCAGGCTGGTGTGATGAATTTATGTGGGTGTGGGACAAGCTGTTCCCGTGAAGCTGGTTACTGGCGGTGTAGCGCGACTGTGCCGAGGCTGTGGCGGAAATGTGGGTCTGAAACTAGTCTAGATGTTTTTTTTTGTTTTTTTGTTTTTGAGATACTGTGATCGAGTGGAAATACAGAAGCGTGGTTTGTTTGGTTTGTTTCCTTTGCGTTAGTGAGATTTTACTATGTTTTTAGCTCATTTATGTTCGTTTTTTGTGGTGTTTGTGAAATTGATATGACGTTTTGTACTACTTGAACATGAGAGAATAGCGGAACCTCAACACTCCAGTGAATCTACACGTAGTATTCCCTGTATAAAGCGTATATGTCGATATCTCAACACACCGACTAGTCCAATCCATAAATGTGTCATCTTTTATAAGTCAACGTATTGGTCAGTATCGAAAATATGTGTACCATTCGCTCCATTTTCTAGTCATCCACACCTCTCTATTTGTGAACTACTTTTTTTCGTAACATAGTAGATCGTTATCAAACCTAGACTCTGAGAATTTCGTGATTTTTTTTTATGTTGATTCATATATAATTCATTGATTTATTTACTGATTTGGTGTTGGATTGATTAACTGACTAATTTGAGGCGTCGAGGAAAGTACTTATCATTAAGGTTTTACGTGTTCATTAGCATTAACACTTGAGTGAAAGACAGCAAACATCTGAAGCACCTTGCTACCTTTCTAGACATTCACTTTCTCAGTACTATTTTTAGCAGTATTTTTTTTATAGTTGAAATGCTTCACTCCTCTCATCTAGATGCCTTCATGAATCTTCTACATTGTTGGTTCATTGCATGGCTGGCTTGTTTCTACATCGCTTTTGTTTTATTAATTAGTTTGTGTTTTGTTTTATCTACAGGCTCTATAAGATTGCAATGTTTGTGCTGCTGCAAATCATTTCCTATGGTAAATCATAGATAAGTTTCTATTTCAAGGCACATTTTTTGTCATAGAAAAGAAGTTAGTTGAATCACATAGTCTGTCTAATCCACTCAATCCTTCTCTTTCCTTGGGGATCCTTTTGACGCCGCCACATCAGCGGCAGCAAGGAGAAAGTCGTCCTCTAGTCAATTTAACGCTCTGAGAGGGATCCCGCCGTGCTCGCCTGTACCATAAGCAATGCAGAACGTTCCCTTACGCGCCCTGAAAAAGACAGCCTGAATGAGACAAGATAGCAGATCAAACAAACTTTTGCTGGACCGTGTGGTCTTCCAGGAACTGCAACAATCAACCCTTCCGGGAAGAACCTGGAGTGACGGACCCTTGGGATAAAAAAAAAAAAAAAAAAAAAGAATCGTGCTACCTACTACTTTATGTTGGTTTGGCTACACCGAGCCACCCACATCACCGACAAGGTTGTTTATGCCACACCGGCTCCTATTTCCAGGTATCAGAGTTCCCTGGCATGAAGCTGCAGCCCCGTAACGCAGCGAGCATGGTGAGCCAAGCCTCTCATGGGCGGTCTCGGTCGCTGGCCGCTTCCTGCACGCCCGCTGCCCTGCACAAACACTCCCTGCCGCTCACACCTGCAGGCGACTCCCCCAAGGAACCTCCTCCGTCGATTGATTCATCAAGAGCTATGGAGGTCCAGCGGCGAGATCAAAGCGGCCATTATCCGGCAGGACGCGTGACATTGGTGTTGAGCCGCGGCGGACTCTTCCCTGCCCGGCCCGCCACCAAAACCCACCCACTCCCCGCCTCGCGTCCTGCACGCCGAGGATAAAAGGCCTTCACTATGGGCCCCGCAGGCTGCCCCTTTATATTCCACTCGGGTGTCGCTGAAGGCTGCCCCGCCCCGGGCTGCCGAGCTGTGTATGATTCCGAAAATCGTGATATACTAAAAAGGCTTCATTCTGACACGCCCACGCCAATTATCTTCGCACGGCCTCACCGATCGCGAGATGGAAAAATAATCCTTGACTTGTATTTTTCTTCTTTTTCTCTCGTTTTATGTATTCTGTGCACGAAAGCACTGGAGAAAGTATCTCAGTAGTCGCCTCACAACACGTGCACGCCTTCGTCTTATATATATATATATATATATATATATATATATATATATATATATATATATATATATATATATATATATATATATATATATATATATATATATATATATATATATATATATATATATATATATATATATATATATATATATATATATATATATATATATATATATATATATATATATATATATATATATATATATATAGATAGATAGATAGATAGATAGATAGATAGATAGATAGATATTTCAAATACTTTCTAAGTGTAGTACAAATTTTAGATTTCAGATAACTCAGCATGAAAAGATAGGAACATAGGAGAATGTGGAGGAAGGAAGGCCTACACGGGATGGTTGCCGTGTAAAACATATCCACCAAGCAAACCATCCGTAAACTTATCGAATCTTTTAAAGCTGGCTGTTGACTAGACACTAACAACCAGATTACTGACTCTCTCTCTCTCTCTCTCTCTCTCTCTCTCTCTCTCTCTCTCTCTCTCTCTCTCTCTCTCTCTCTCTCTCTCTCTCTCTCTCTCTCTCTCTCTCTCTCTCTCTCTCTCATCCAACGAAAAAAAAAATTAATACAAACACAAACCGTGAGACACAAACATCGATATTTTGTGTTACCGGTGATTCATGAGTCTCGGTCCGTCAGTCTCGTACCCCGTGTGTGTGTGTGTGTGTGTGTGTGTGTGTGTGTGTGTGTGTGTGTGTGTGTGTGTGTTGGAGTAGGGATGTATGTTTTCCTTTTATTGTTTTATATTCATATACGATTTGGTTTTCATTAATTAGACCTTCATTCAGACGTGATTTGATATCTTTACTTTTGCTTTATTCATTGATGTTTTTTATTGTATTTCTTTCTGTGGTTATAGTTAAGTAAAAGTCAGGCGCATTTTTTCTCCATCTAGATTGTTCCTTCTAATCATTTTCACTCTCTGTTGTCTTGCACTTCCTTGAATATGTGGCTGGTCTTATTTTTCTCTCGTTTTTTTTCGTTTTTTTTATTTTAATCCTTCAAATTTTCCTTCTTTTTTTTTTATATCATCTTTACCTTCAATGTTAACCATACCTGTTGTTTAGACAGTTCAGTCCTCCATTTATACATAACTTGCTACTGTCATTTCTTTCCTTCCCTTTCATCTTACATACGACACACTAGCCTTTCATCCCTCCCATCGCCCGCTAAGCCACACACTAATTCACAGAAACATGACACGGCTCTTTACTGTCTCCGATTTTCCGGTGTTCAAATGAGGATAATTTACTTCACCGCGACCAGGTGGGAAAGGTGACGGGGCTGGAATACCTGTCCCTCGCTATTGTTCACGACTACACACCTGTCCGCCTCCAGCCTCTCTCCTCCACAAGTACCTGTTTCCCACATCTGCGGTAGGCTGCAGGGCAGGTATGAAGGAAAGTTTGATTTACCGTAAGTTCTCAGGTAAATTTTCCTTCACGAGTATTTCATCTGCAATTATTCCCTCAAAGTAAACCCTTCCCTAGAGTAAGTTCGGTTAGGTTAGGTTAGGTTAGGTTAGGTTGTAGAGTTTGTCACGAGATGGCATGATTCTGAGTGGCGTTTTCATAGAGTAGTCTTTCTTTAGTTAACCCTTCAGTACTGGGACACATTTTTTTTTATCTTGAGATTTGTGCATGATTAGACCATTTTATTAACATTAAGGAGGATCTATGTAGATCAGAAGATTAATGGGCACAGTCTTCACTATTTTGATCTCCCACGTGAGTTTATGAAGCTTTAATCCTCTAATAGTAAGCAAAATGAAGATGAAAATGCGTCATGGTACTGAAGGGATTAAGTTTGGTTAAGATGAGTTAGGTAAGGTTACGTTAGAGGCATTTATTATAAGATGGAATAATCACGGATGGAAATTTTGTGGAGGAAACCTTTGTGGCTGAAATTTCCATACAAGTATTGCCATCTAATTGAACTTACATAACCATGATGTTCAGACTGGTGTACCTTGTGTCGCTTATACCGGCACACCAGGCAGTGGAGGATCATTCTCTCCTTCACCTGCGTTCTGTCTCACGCTGACCTCCCTCGCTGCTCGGGTTGTGTGTCACTTACCACGGATTTTTTATTTATGTTTTGATGGTTCAATTTATTTTACTTTTTTTCATTTTTAGATAAATGTTTTCGGTGTGTAACTTGTCTGTGCAGTTCTTCCCTTTTCTTTTTGTGTAAGCACGTTAGTGGTGGCTTAATATAATGAGTATTTATCATTCTCTCCGAGTTGGAAGGCTAATTTTTCAAAGTAAATATGATGGGAATACACGAATAATGAATACAATGGTGAATATTCCAATCATACTCTGGTGTCTTCTTCAAGTTATATTTGATTTTTAAGAAAAATCAAATGATTGTAAGTTTTTTGTTGGAACTGTACGCAGAAGCAGCCAAATTAATGTGCAAATATCGTTATTATTATTCTTATTGTTATTATTATTATTATTATTATTATTATTATTATTATTATTATTATTATTATTATTATTATTATTATTATTATTATTATTATTATTATTATTATTATTATTATTATTATTATTATTATTATTATTATTATTATTATTATTATTACTATTATTATTATTATTATTTTATTATTATTATTATCATCTTTGTGCAAGCAATCAGTAGATGGCACTTTCACCTTTTAGTTTAAGTAATGAAACGATAATTACTTAAACCTGAAGGTCCACACACCTGCCAGCATCACTTACTGAGCCTCCGCTGTGGGCCTCTGGAGGGGAGACTAGAGGCAGCAGCAGGAGCAGCAGCAGCAGCAGCAGCAGCAGCAGTAGACTTAAAGATAATAAGATTTCTCATGGGCCTGTCTTCCTGCTGGCTTAAGGCTCAGCGATTTCCATAACAGCAAAGGGAAAAGTTCTGAAAATCGACACAGCAATTTTCATGTAAATGCACGTCTGGGCGAGGAGCGTCTCCTTATAAAGTTCTCAAGTCACCGCCTCCGTCAGCCGCGCCGCCGCTTGACCTGCTAAAACTTGGTCACTTTGAATAAGAAATTTTTTGGATATATTTTTTCCCAGTATGTTTTGCTCTCGCCGGGTGCAGGAAGGAGAAGGAATGTAGCTTTAACTTTAAGGAAATGCTCCGGGAATGTTTAGCCGGAAGGTACGCGCGCCGCGTACTGGTATGTATGTGTCGAGGAGAATAATACGTGCAGGTGTGTTATCGACGTGTGTCCTGAGAGGAGAGTGAGCTGGGCGGCCACGTCAGGGATGCAGGGACGTGTGTTGAGGGACATGTTCTCTGCCAGTGACTGAGAGAGAGAGAGAGAGAGAGAGAGAGAGAGAGAGAGAGAGAGAGAGAGAGAGAGAGAGAGAGAGAGAGAGAGAGAGAGAGAGAGAGAGAGAGAGAGAGAGCTCAAGAGAGAGAGAGAGAGAGAGAGAGAGAGAGAGAGAGAGAGAGAGAGAGAGAGCTCAACACGGAAAACAACAGAAATGAAGGATTAGGAGTTTATTTTACTGTGGTGTGTGTGTGTGTGTGTGTGTGTGTGTGTGTGTGTGTGTGTGTGTGTGTGTGTGTGTGTGTGTGTGTGTGTGTGTGTGTGTGTGTGTATTTTTCTTACGTCTCATTTTCTCTGTGACAGAAAGCACATGGACGAAACCACTTAATATGTTTACACGCTAACATAAAACCAAATGTCTAAAAATGTTCGCTTGTACCTACGTGGTGTGGACTCATTTCTACATATGGCTACTAAGTATTACAATATGAAGCGTGTGTTGCCTTGCTGTGACCACAAGTATTTGGGAGGCAGTGTTCCTTGTCTAGAGTCCCATCTTGATAACGTTCATGAGTACTTTATGAGATCACAGGGTACAGACAGACACCAAAGAAGGAAGCCTCGCATTGTTACAGTTCCAGCGCCATGAATCAGTTGTGTCATGTGTTTGTACGGAACATTGAATTATGGGATAGGAAAGCGAATTAAGAGAGTGAGGGAGAGAGCACAGTGAATCGTATACTTATTGGCCGTATAGTGAAGCAGTGTTAAGTAGCGTGAGTGTGGCATGACTTGATCCAGGGCATGACGGGACGCGGTGGGCTGGAGGTACTGATCTGGCTCACCGATGGCAGCTACAACTGGTGGGCGTCCTCGCTAGTCAAGGAGCTGTTCCTTTGCAAAC
>NC_059303.1:9292859-9310359 GCF_017591435.1 Portunus trituberculatus | reverse complement strand
CCTTTTCCAAATATAGATCGCACCTGTTCTCCACTTTTCTTTCTAATTTCTACCTGTCGTGCTACTTTTCTCTCCCTTCTACTTCTGGACGTTATGGTTCTGTAATAATCTTAGGCAACTGGCTCATAGTCTTTGCGGTGGTTGCAATGTCTGTGATGATAATGGTGATGCTGGTGAGTGGAAGTGGCAGTATTGATGGTGATGATGTGCATGGTGACGAATGTTTGTTAGAGGTGATAATATTACTGATAAGGGGATTGGCAATGGTCGTGTTGGTGAGTGACAGCAGTAGTAGTGGTACTGATGGTGATGATGGTAATGGTGATAGGGGAAGGTAAAGGGTGATCGTGATGGTGAAAGCCGATAATGTTGATAAGAGTACTAGTAGTGAAATAGTAGTGAACGTGGTGGTGAGTGACTGTGATATATTAGTATTCTAGGACAATGGTGATGGAGATGGTTGTGGTGAGAGAGCAGAATGGTCATAAGTAAGTAAATAAATAAGTAAGTCATGTTTATTACTTTATGATGTTAGTACAAGAATCAATACAAAATTTCCATATTCTAGCAAAGTTTGTTGAGCCATACCTCCCACACTTATTTGACCTCACCAGTTGTCATAAAGGAAGCAATCACGCTTTGTTGTGAGTGATCATGTTCAAGGATATACATAATCACAAAAAAAACTATACATCAACGTTAATTATACGCATACACATACATATTCACATACAGACATACACACATACAAGTATGTCATATACACACACATACACTCATACATATATATCGTGTTGGAGGTGAGCGATAATAGTGAAAGTGGTGGTGATGGTGGTGGAGATAAGCAATGGAGGGCAAACAGTGATGCAGTGATATCGATTCATGTGACGATTCTCCCCCACATCACCAAATTTATGATTGCCGGTTCGTTATTTTCTATTTAATTTCTGGATCTTAATTGCGTGGAAGGTTTGCATAATATATAAACATTTTTTCGAGAATTCCACGTGTTTCTTCCTACGTAAGCGAATTCCAGTTGTAGTAGTGGTAGTAGTAGTAGTAGTAGAAGTAGTGGTGGTGGTGGTGGTTGCAGTAGTAGAAATAACAGTAGTGGTGGTGGTTGTGATTGTAACAGTAACAGTGATATAGTAGTAGTAGTAGTAGTGGTGGTGGTGGTGGTGGTAGTGGTAGTAGTATTAGTAGTGGTGGTAGTAGTAGTGGTGGTGGTGGTGGTGGTGGCTGTAATTGTAAAAGCGATAGTAATATAATAGTAGAATTACCAGCAGGAGTAGTGTTATTAATAGTAGTAGCAGCAACAGAAGCCGCAGTAGTAGTAGTAGTAGTAGTAGTAGTTGTAGTGTAGTAGTAGTAGTAGTAGTAGTAGTAGTAGTAGTAGTAGTAGTAGTAGTAGTGGCAGTGGTGATAGTAGTGGTGGTGGTGGCGTCCCTCAGGGTTGGCTTCTATCTGTTTGGCTGTTTTATCGTGTGTGTATCTGTCTGTCTGTCCGTCAGTCCGCCTGTCGGAGTGTTTGCACGGGCGCTGTGTGCTCAGATGGACGCTCTTTCCTCCTTGTCCGTCCATTTGATACATTGAGCACGACTTGCCTTTTCCTCTTCGTTATCCTTGGCCTTTTTTTTCTCTCTCTCTCTCTCTCTCTCGCTGTTACTTTTTATTTTTGTCCCCAGAGAGAGAGAGAGAGAGAGAGAGAGAGAGAGAGAGAGAGAGAGAGAGAGAGAGAGACAGAGATCAAATAAGGACAAAAGAAGGGTGTTGATGAAAAGGAAAGAGGAAGAGCGATGAGAGGTACGAGTAAATTGATGAAACAAAGAATTAAAATCAAACAAAAATCAACAAGTTACATGAAAGAAGATAGACAAAAAGCAACGATACAAAAAAAAAGTACAAGTTAACCGAAGCGAATGAGAGGAAAGAAAAATCACGAATAAAGAGTAATAGAGCAGAAATAACAAGTATTATATAAAAGGCATTAAAGGAAGGAATGAGAGGACCAGGAGGAGGGGAATGAGAGGGCTATGATAAAGAGGGGTAAGAGCAGAGGATAATTGAAAGGTATGGATGAGGGGTGGAGGCAGAGAAGGGTGAGTAAAGAGTAAAAATGAAGAATGATAGTGTGGGTGAGATTGAGGGGATGTGCGGACAAGGGAAAGATATGGATGAGAAAAAGGAGAGGGTGAAATAAAGAGTGAGAATGAGGGATGGCAGTGAGGGTGAGAGTGAGGGCCTGTGTTGCTCTATAGTCACTCTGCTGATGGAAAAGGTTTATTTGCATATAGGCTTATGTGGGCTTTATTAAATGTTTTCCTCGCTCGGGTTTACGTTCCTGTCTGCACGCACTTAATGACAAGCCACTATTTATTGACAAAATGACGCGTATCACTCACTCGCTCACTCCACGGCGCTAAATTTTGACTATCCTTTTCATAGTGTTTTGAGTTTGTTAGTGTTTTGGCAGCTTAATTTTCCTCGATAAATAAAATAAGACTGTATTCATGAGACATACATCTTTTATATCCTCGAGTAAGCTTTTTATCAAGTCACTTCTCTCATTGATTTTGTAATACGTTTTCCGAAAGTTAAATTAAAGTTGGGATTACAGAACATAGAGAGGTTTTCAGCATAGAATTCTTTACAAATATTGATGAATGACACCTGTTTCGTAGAGTGTGTCTCGTGGTTGTCTTTTTTGTAACAAGCTTTCCCAGGTAAACAGTTCACAGTTCACAGTAGAAAATGTAAGATGTTTTTGTATATTCATCATTATTTTCATTGATTTTGTATTTCGTCTCTTACATATTTCTCAAAGCAAATTAAATTACTTCAGATAACATAATAAAATAAAGCTTTGACCATAAGACCTCACACAAAGTTAAAATTACGCCTTTAAATTGCCTTAGCGGAGCCGTAGGGAGGAAGGGTGTGTGTGGGGAGCCCTGTGGGGTGCTCTGAGGTGGGGGAGGGAGAGGGTGCCAGGACGTCGCGTGAATGCAGCGCTCCCTCATTCATCATCCAGGGACCTTCTGGCAAACACTGACTTCCCGCTCTCAATACACACCCAGAACCTACGATAGATATACATATAATCTTTTTTTTTTTACTTTTTTTTTCGGTCCGTGTCTGGGGCGCCTGTTTATGCATCTGCCAGTTAAAAATGTCAATGTGTGAATGATCCGCGTAAGAAAAGCACATCCTCCATCACTCGGCTGTTCGAGGCTGTGAACGGCAGGGGCTTTTTCTTCTTTTTTCTTTTCTTTTCTTTTGAGTTGAGGCCATGGAAGGAAGGGTGGAGATATGGGGGCCTCCTTTCTCCCTCAGGGCGTCGGGACACAGCAGGTGGCGAGGGTATCATGATCACCACCACCACCACCACTACTGCTACAGTCACTGGTGCCACTTTCTCTTTTGTCTCCAAGTGAATTATATTTCCTCTTCATTCAGCTCTTTCATAGTGGTCAGTCTTCAATGCTAAACTTTTTTCCTTAATGTTTTGCAAAATTATGCGACTTTATCAACAAAAAGAAAAACTGAACCAAATACAACTTTAACAATAAGTGAAGCAAAATAAGCTCTGTTCATGAAATGTACATGCATTAACCTCGGGATATTCATCAAAATACACGAAAAAGAAAAAAATAACTAATACTTCCTAAGATAAAGAAGACATTTTTTGACAACCGCCAGTTTATATCCTGTGATTAGTAATGTAAATGCAATATCAACAAAACCGTCAATCTAGCAGCATTTGTGTGACGCTATAACGTGAATAGCATGTCAGGGCTACAGAAAGGCGATTACAAGGTGGACAGGAGAGTGAGAGATGCTGGGAGCGGAGGCAAGTGGCAGAGAGGGAGAGAAGGAAGAGTCGGAGGGAGAGGAGCGAAGAGGTGGAGACAAGAGAGAAGGAAGAAAGGGGGGAAGTGGCCGCAGGGTGTGGGAAGGGAGAGCAGAAACCCTTCCCCCCTGACCTGCTCCATCATGGTCAAACAAATGCGTTCAGTACTGCGTCACGTCTTGTCATCGGCCCATCACTTGATCATCGCCCGCTGTCTGAGGCCTGAGCACGGATTTTTTTCTCTTGCTCTCTCCCCATACGCTCCTTTATTTTTTGTCTCTCTCTCTCTCTCTCTCTCTCTCTCTCTCTCTCTCTCTCTCTCTCTCTCTCTCTCTCTCTCTCTCTCTGCCATATTTCCAGTTCATTTTCATTTTATGTGTTGAAAAAAGAATTACATGTATTATTTTACACAATTTGGGGGATACTTTGTTATTGGTGCGTGTAATATCTTGCTGGAAAATACGTCATTCATATTCAAAGTATAACGTGGAGGGAAATCCATGAAATTCCCTAATGCTGTTCTTTCCATTAAAAAAATTAAGTGTTATATCAAAACGCAATTTTCCTGTATAACAAATCTTTTATTTTTATCTTAATCGGCAGCAGTTCAGAAACATGGAGCTGACAGGAAGGTTGGTGGTCCAGTGTGCTTCTTTCTCTATATCATTTTATTTTGATTTTTTTACATACTGACCCCAAAAAAATATAGAGAGTGTTTTTTCGTATTTCATTCATGTTTATAAGTCTATTTTTTCTTTTGGTGCATAAGAAAAGCTATAAAACAAGACCTCACCTCCCTTTCATCTTCTTATAAATATACAGAATAGAAAAAAATAACAAAAAAAACATCAATTTTGAGGCAAACATTCAATATACATAATGAAAAAGATAAAAAATAAAACGGAGAAAGAAAAAGCTAAGTAGATGGAAGAAATTCAAACACATGGGTGTCTCAGAAAACCACAAAGATAGCTCGGCCTCAAATGACAAGGAAGGATGCTATATGAAGACAACTCGGCGTAAATTGTGAAGCAGCTCGACTGAACCGTGTTGTTGTCAGCGGCCGCGGAGTGAGATAAAGCGGCGCGGAAAACAGAGGGCCAGGGGGAGTTTATGACTGGTTCTGGAAAACATAGCCTTGTGGGAGAGGAAGGGAGAGGAGAGGAGGGGACAGGAGGGAGAGAGCAGAGGGTAAGGGAGAGTGAGGAAGGTAGGTAGGTGAGTGGTGGTTTGTGCTTGCGAGCGAATGATCAAATTTTAGGAAAGTAATAAATTTGGATCACAAGAAAATGAAAATAAATAGTATCGGATCAGGTTATAACGTAAACATGATGGCACGGTTAGTTAATAGTGTAATATTTCTTGACGGTACAGACAGTGATTTACTATCCAGAAATACATAAAGTAGAGTCTCGCCTCAACACCCTTCAGAAGAGTCTTTGAACAATATGGACCTCTACACTTTTAAATGTCCACACTCGTAGGTCTTGATGTACCTACAGTTTTATTATAAAAGTCCAGATTCATATTCAAATCACTTTATTTTCCACAAAGTAAAGATTATCATACAATTCTTAGTAGACATCTTACAGAAACGAGTCTTATAACATGTGTCTTAAACTTTCAAATATACTCACCTTCTGACAGTCTTCAGGTAAATTACAAACATAATCCTCTCTCAGCGTTTCTTCCTGCCGCTTCACCTCGCCGTCAGCTGTGTGTACATGTGGCTGGTGTCAGTTGTCGCTAAGTTTCCCCACGGCATCAGCCCTTTCCGTCAGCGTGGTGGCGGCGGCGGGAAGAAGCACGCAGCTGCTTGTCAGAGGGGAGTTTCCGTAATGATCGATCACCATTTACACACTAATTGAGAAGGAAGACGAAGAGAACCTCCCGATCAGACCACGTGGTAATAATCTAAGTGTGGAATGAGAGAGAGAGAGAGAGAGAGAGAGAGAGAGAGAGAGAGAGAGAGAGAGAGAGAGAGAGAGAGAGAGAGAGATAATGATTCATGAGGTATAATTTACACAAGAGGACAGGGTATGTTTTGGGTACACTATGTCCTGAAGTGAGATTAGACGGTGGTGAGGTGAAGGAGTTGATGGAAGTATGGAAATGGTGGGATGTTGTAAATTAGACAGAGAGAGAGAGAGAGAGAGAGAGAGAGAGAGAGAGAGAGAGAGAGAGAGAGAGAGATTGCTTCATATCTTCATAGTAAATAATCTACAATGTTTTATTCATTTGTTTGATTCATATGCATGGTAATTTTCAAGCGGATAACAGATCTATCAGTGGAACACACACACACACACACACACACACACACACACACACACACACACACACACACACACACACACACACACACACACACACACACACACACACTCTCTCCATCTCCGTCATTATAACCACAAATTTCGCCGTTACATCTTGGCTTTAATCTGCATTATATTAAAGGGAGGAGCAGTACAGTGTGAGAGGCCCCTGATTATTTCATGTCAAGGCTCTGCAGATTCTCCTTTTTACTCTATATTTACTTCTCTTTATTCAAATACTCTTATGGCTACTAACATTCTCTCCTTCGTTGTTTTAGTTTATCCGTATGTTGAGGGTAAATAAGAGTTGTTTATATACTTTTTTTCCTTCATTTTTTTTTTTAATTCATTACTTGTCTTTTAAGTGTTTGATTTATGTATGCTGGTAGATTAATTGTTGGTGAATGTAATAATTGATGTATATGTATGGGTTATGTATGTGTAAGTTTATGTTCCGTGTGTGTGTGTGTGTGTGTGTGTGTGTGTGTGTGTGTGTGTGTGTGTGTGTGTGTGTGTGTGTGGAGGGGGGGGAGGGTGTTACAATAATAGCTTGGATCAGGTTTATCAAGACGCTCACAGGGGTGCCCGCTGACAGTGATGGATCAGGGGGAGAGGAGAGGCCATCTTGCTGCTGCTACTCCCTTCTTCCTGCCTGCCCTCCCCCCCTCCCTCCCTCCCTCTGCTCTTCCCTCACCTCATCTCCCCTCCCCTCCCTCTGCTCTTCCTCTCCTTGCTTTTCTCTCCTTCTGTCTCTGTTTCTCGTGTTCCCTCCCTCTACATTCTATCTCTAATTTCTGCAAGAGTTATATACTTTTCAGCATTCATTATCATAAACAACATAGTGAGGGCCTAAAGATGATGCTTGTTCTTCCTTTGTGTTACTGAGTGTTCCCTCCCTGCCAACACAACCTTTTACTGTCACTCTTCTCTATTTCTCTCACTGCAGGCACAAAGTATGCATATCCTGCCTTAATTGGTACAGAAATATAGAAATTTTTAAAAAGCCATCAATCTGGGCGGATACAACACACACACACACACACACACACACACACACACACACACACACACACACACACACACACACACACACACACACACACACACACACACACACACACACACACACACACACACACACGTGAAAATCAAGACTTAATAATGTTCACGTGTCTTTCTCTGCAACGATCAAGAACACGACCTTCATTGTACCAGTTCACTTTGCTCTAACGAAGACTGATCATGATGTATTTTGCAGGATACGAGTGCACGAGTATCTTCATTTACGTCTTTAATTCGTCTTAAAATTGACCTGATCTTGTTGGTGTAGCAGGTTTTCTCCGCGTGTGTTGCTTCATTGTTCCTATCTGTGTCTGTATCTGGAGGTGGCTGCTGGGGGTGGATGCTACAGGGCAATGATCTATACTGGTTATTTTATATTCTTTTTATCTCTAGTTGTTAACTGTTTTCTTTTATCATGATAATTTTCCCTTCGATTTTTTTTCTTTAGTTATTCAGTATTATTAGAATACTGATCGTGGGTATTCAATAAGTACTTTTTCGGTTATTTCGTAATATTAGTATACTGATCGTAAACGTTTTATGAGTACGCGTTTCATAATAATGTTGGAAGTTGATTTACAATACTATGTAATTTGCCTCGTTTCCTAGCTATTCTACATTATTACCACTTTATGACTTTTACCAATACATTTACAACAGTGAAGTTTTTATAGTACACGTGCACCTCATCTCACACCAGTAGTAACCGTACTTAGGTACGCTCAGCCGCCAGCCACACTGCCGAGGGATGAGATGATCATAATCACGCACGTAACATTAAAATCGATCGTGCGAGCTGCCAACACCCAGGGGGCCACCTTGCCTCTGACACCCGTGGCGGACTGACTGCCTTTGCCTCTCCTCCTGGCCTTATTTATCCATGTAAACTTGTCCTTGCCTTGCTTGTTCCTCCATGTAACTTTACCTTTCTCAGTCTTCTGTGTCTCTCCCTGTAATCTTGCTTGTTTTTCCCTCTAACCTTCTCCTTCCCTATAAGTACCCCTTTCTCCCTGTAACATTCCCTATCCCTTCCTGTAATCTTCCTCTTCTCTTGTAAATCCCAGTCTCTCCTTGTTATTTCCTTGCCTGCAGTCTTACTTGTCTTCTGTAACATTGTCCTTTCTTGTAACTTTCCCCGTCTCTCTCTCTACAACCTTGTATCTCTGTAATCCTCTTCTCTCATCCTCCCCAATCTTGTTTTTCTGTACTGTATTATTGCTAAGTTTTCAGTAATTTTCTCCATTCCGTTTTGTAACATTCCTGGTAACCTTGCCTTTCCTCATCTCTACTTCCCTGTCCTCATCAACCTTGCAGTCCCGCCAGGTAATTCTGTCCGGCTCCTCCTATATATCCTTCCCCAACGCCACTCCTTTACTCCACCACCCACCTTTTGTGAATGAACATAACCCCAAGTCCTTCTCTGTGTTTGTGCTTCTCCTCCCCATCACTCATTTTGTTACTTCTTCATGTGTGTGTGTGTGTGTGTGTGTGTGTGTGTGTGTGTGTGTGTCCTCCAGTTTTAGATTATTCATTTTGATCTCCGTTCTCTTGGCCAGTGCTCCTCTTACGTAAAAAAGAAGATATAACCCAGGTGTTTTTATCGCAGGTATGGCCACCTCGCCCGCCGCGGCCATCAACTGCCCCTCCGTCGGCGCCGAACATCCGATCAAGTCCTGTAAGTAGGCCTAATGTGGCTTCCCTTTTTGTTATAGGTCTAAGGAAATGCAAACACACACACACACACACACACACACACACACACACACACACACACACACACCACGGACCATTACAGTTCTCGTATACGGTATGCTCATAATGTTGACAGGATTGTAATATCAGGTCATAATGTTGTATGTATTACTTTATTCTATTGTATATGAGGAGAAAAAGTGCCGCGAGTACCATTGATGCTGCTCTCGTGTGACTGCTGCTATCACTGCCATTATTAGTCCTATTGTTACTATCATTGCTCCTATACTACTACTACTACTACTTAAATTAGTAGTAGTAGTAGTAGTAGTAGTAGTAGCAGTAGCAGCAGCAATAAAGACTAATAAATACATAATCGTATAAGACAAGAATTTTAAATCGCGTTGTAAGACTGAAATTCAAAGGCTAGATATTTACGAGTCTCCACACTTATTGTTCTTTATATACATTTTATTCTCAATTTTCTTATATACTTTGACCTTATAATCCTGCAGTGACCTTTGACCTGCAGACCTTTTTTCTCCTTTTTTTTTTATTCTTATCGCCTCTCTAACCTGCTTCCCTTACCTGTCCTCCCCTTACCTGTCCTCCCCCCCCCCTTTCCCGCCCCTTACCACTCCATTTTTAAGCACATCCGTATATGGCTTTCCCACCTCTTTCCATTCTCCCCTTTTTTTTTTTTTCCTTTCTTTCTTTTATTCTCTCCCCTTCCCCACCTTTCATCGGTTTCCCTCTTTTTCCCCCATTCCATCCTCTCTCTCTATTTTTTCTCTCTCTCTCTCTCTCTCTCTCTCTCTCTCTCTCTCTCTCTCTCTCTCTCTCTCTCTCTCTCTCTCTCTCTCTCTCTCTCTCTCTCTCTCTCTCTCTCTCTCTCTCTCTCTCTCTCTCTCTCTCTCTCTCTCTCTCTCTCTTCACAGAATTACCATGTGTGGCAATTATCTCACAAACGACCCTCTGGCGAGATGTTTCAGTGGCTGTGTAACAAACAATTAACATACGAGAGAGAGAGAGAGAGAGAGAGAGTTGTTCCCATGCTTTCAAAAATTTTAATATCTTCTTTCCTCTTACCTACTTTTTTTTTTTATTTCTTCCTTAACTGTTCCACTTTTACGTAATGTAAGTACTCAATCCCCTTCAATACTGAGACGCATTTTTATCATGATGTTTGGGTGCAATTAGACGATTTTATTTGCATTAGGAAGGATCTATGGAGGTCAAAAGATTTATTGCAGGAGTCTTTGCTATTTTAATAATCCCCACATACGTTTCTGAAGCCGTATAAATTCGCCAAATAGTAACCAGAATGAATATGAAAACACGGCACGGTAATGGAGGGGTCAACATAGAGTCACAACACGAGGGATACACTTCAGAAAGACATTTTACTGATTTGATTTTCTCTTCTATCCTCTTCCTCTTCCTGATTCTTGGAGGCGTGGCAGGACAGTCCTCAGAACTCAGACCTCAGACCGGACGCCCTCGCTCCCTGACTCTTGATGCATTATTCCCATATTCAAATGAGTTCGTTTAGCCTCCATGTCCTTCAAGATAGAGGCAAAGGGAGGGGTAGGGAAGGGAAGGGTAGGAAGAAATAGCAGAAGGGAGGAGTTATGGGAGACTGCAGAGAAAGGGAGGCAGAACGACAATGGAAAACGTCAGTGATATAAGAACTGAAGTTAGAAAATGGGAGACTTATTAGTAGTTATGATGAAGGAAGTGACGTTATGTGTGGAAGTTGCAACGGGAAAATAGTACACATACCAAAAAACCTTATTGTAAATCGAAACTACTGGTATCAGGTATCAAGACAGTTCCATCTTAATTTTGACCAACCCTTTTACTTATCCTCTAGAGAACCAGCATACAAGTGGGCCTTCTTTTCATATATATATATTTTGCTTCCCTTGGTTCTCCCCTACATAAAAAAAAAGTAGTAAAAAAATGAACTGTTTGAAGAAGGTTTATGTTTATGAGGAAAGTGGAGGGTAATGAAAGTGTTTAGATTAAAACTGTTTGGTTTGCTGTGTTGTGTGTCGCTTCAGTTGACCTTGAAAGCTGCATCTATGTTAATACTCCTATCTCGGGATGGACTTTCCGTTAATGTTTACGAGCTGAACCTTTTTCGTCTGATAGAGAGAGAGAGAGAGAGAGAGAGAGAGAGAGAGAGAGTGAGTGATAGGTCTGGAATGTGCAAGATGAATATATAGTATGAGCGCGTGCACACACACACACACACACACACACACACACACACACACACACACACACACACACACACACACACACACACACACACACACACAGAGAGAGAGAGAGAGAGAGAGAGAGAGAGAGAGAGAGAGAGAGAGAGAGAGGTGAGGGCACTAAGCACTAATATTCGTTTTGTTGTTATTGTTGTTGTTTTTCCCTCATCTCTACCCTGTTCGTCTTCTAACTTGTCATTAATCGCGTTTTGACCACACACATCTTCAGCGATCTTCCTCTAATACGTTATCGTTCTTTTCCAGCTTCTTCTAGCATTCCTGTATTCCTGATGGCTTCCCTCACATCTCGCTCACCCTCTTCCTTCTTTTTCTACACTTTTTTTTCTTTTCTACGTTTCTTTCTATTTTTTTTTTTTTTTGTATATTCTCATCCTCTTTACCAACTGCACGTCTCTCGCCTCACATCCACCGCACTATCTCCTCCTCCTCTTTCTCCTCCTCCTCCTCCTCCACCTCCTCTTCCTCCTACTTCTCCTCCTCCTTCCTCCGGCGGGGTAATACCGAGAGTGGCGGGACTGGGAAGGGAAATGATGCATGAGGAGGTGTCGAGTGAGACAAGCACCCTCTGGTACTCACACACACACACACACACACACACACACACACACACACACACACACACACACACACACACACACACACACACACACACACACACACACACACACACACACACACACACACACACACACACACACACACACACACAGAATTACGTAAGATCTTTGTTTCTTTAATGTAGAATGTGTATCTTTCCTTTTTTTTCTCCTGTTATCGTTGTTCATTTGTCTTTCCTCTGTTTCTTCTCCCTTAGTAATCCTTCACATTTTTGGACATATTTATGTATCATGTTCTTCTTCTTTTACACACTTACACTGTTTCCCTTTTCACCTTTTCTTCGCTTTTTCTATTTTTTTTACTCTTCTACTTTTCCTATTTCAGTTTTTCTTTACTTTTCTTGTATTTCTTTTTCTTTTCCACAATCAAGGCGCTTCCATCTTCTTATGCCTTGTTCCTCCTCCATGCACTCATCTCTATCTCACTCTCCCTCACTCGCTGTCTCTCCTCCTGCACTCTCTCCTCATCCTTCCTCCCTTTCTCACCCTGGCAAATTCGAACCAGCAGCTGTCAAAATGCCGTCTAGTGTTTCTCCCCCGCGCTTCTCCAGCAACACATGGGCTCCTCGCAACACACCGCAACACACACCACGCATGCAGGTCTCTGTGTTATAGTGCGAGTGTTTTTCCTGATTATTCTTTCCTGGGGTTCTTGTTTATTTGTTGTTGTTGTTTTTTTCAGTGTCGAGAGTGCTTTTTGTTTCGCCTCGGAAGTGGAAATGTGTATCTATGTTTTCTTTTTTTTTTTTTAATGTGAGAATTGCATTAAGGTTATTAAGATTTGTTACATTTTTTCTGTTATTTTTTTCATTTGGGGGTACTTTTTTGCGTGGCAGGAGAGAAGAAAACCCATCTCTTTTACAAGACTCATGCTTATTGTTGTGTGTTGTGGTATGCCATGTTATCCGCATTTTGTGTCGTTCATCTATTCAATATTTTTAGGGAGAGGGAATGACTCAACTATAACAAAACGCCTCTCTGTTACAAGACTCATGCTTATTATTGTGTGTTGTGGTATGCTATGTTATCCGCATTTTGTGTCGTTCATCTTGTCAATACTTTTAAAGAAAGGAATATCTCAACTAAAATCTAGAATTGTATTTGCAGGAACAAGATCAAGATTATAAAGATTTTCCCCATCAGGTTTTATCCCACAGTTCTCATCAAAATCATCTCCCTCAATATCACAGTCATCTCACTCCTCATAAAATTCCTGTATCTAATTATGCATAACTTGCTGTATGGCTGAGGAGGAGACAGAAGGAGGAGGAGGAGTAGCAGGAGGAGGAGAGGATGCTGAAGGAAAGGGGAAGGAATGGGGCGTAGAGAGGCTTGCATGTCCCCGGAATCTGTCATCTGGCTTGCTGTGGTCCCCGGTAGTTATTTACCCGCAATAAAGAGATGGCAGGGTGTTTGGTATTCAGCAAGAACTTGAAGAAAGGAATCGAGCCCCTATATTTCCGCGCCACGCATGCGAACAGACCTGCGCTGGCGTTGACTTCGGTAAACATTCACCTTTATACGACTTCCCAGGGGCACGGTAGGAGGATTGGGAGGGGTGGACCGTGGGAGGAGGTGAGAGTAGTATTCCCTTAATCCACTGGGAGGCGAAAAAAGAACTGGCAAAATACAACAAAAAAGAAAACCGCGTAAACGTGAAGTGGGATCCGAGGGGGGGGGCGAGGCGTCTCTATATTTGATGAGAGAGAGGAAGTCAGGCGAGGTATTCCAGCCACAGCGGAGAGGCGAGGGCTGTGGCGCGAGGCGGAAGCTGAGAGTTAAGGTTTCGAACTCGCCTTCTCCCGTGACATATCGGTCCCAGATGGCACTGCGATTACACTGCCAAGAAAAAAATGACTTGATATTGTCTGTGGGGATTCCTTCTTTATTGACGACAACTCCAGCCTGGGAATGAGGATTTATTTCGGCGTTGTATGAGTTTATTTCGACTGGATTTATATATGTTTGGTGTGTGTGTGTGTGTGTGTGTGTGTGTGTGTGTGTGTGTGTGTGTGTGTGTGTGTGTGTGTGTGTGTGTGTGTGTGTGGTGGAAAGACTGCAAGATGATTTGCTGTAACGATTGACGGGGAAAGAACTATACTGCCTTGTTTTTTTTTGTCTTGTTTGCTGGCATCTTTGTGGGTTGAGTCTGAATAGTAGCGGAGAGGATGACAAGGAAATGGAAACGAAGGTAGCCGTAGGATGAGCAAGAATGTAAAAGATTATGTAAAGAAAAGCATTGGAAAATGTTGGAATAAGCGAGTGCCACCATCAGTAATACGAAAGAAAAAAAAGAAAGACAGCGGTTTAGGAGAGGAAGTAAGAAAAAATTAAAGTACAATATGTGGAAGGTAAAGTAAGAAAGTTGTGAAGTACCAGTGTTCGAAGTGGAGTAAGGAGAAGTTTCGTTGGATGAAAAGCAGGAAAAGTGGAAGATATATGGGAATATGTATATGAAATTATGATCTGAGATTAAACTATAAAAAAATGAAAATTCCATGGAGACACTGAATGTTGAAATAGAAACGATACCGATTTCACGAGGTTGAGCAAGAGGAATAACTCTGAGAAGGGACGAGACGGAGGATATCGTTAAAGCAGAGAAGATGAAAGGGAGATGGAGCGTGCGAGGAGTGGAACATGATGAGCATGATGCTGAGAAAGATGAAAATTGGAATAAACGAAGGGAGAAGGAAAATATATATACACAATTTAAAAGTCTATAGATGAGAGGAAATAAAATGAAGCACAAGAAGGATAGAGATGAAAGTCAGGAGAGGGAACTGTCACATGGCTTGTCTGATTTGGCATATGACCTACCTCGCACATATCTCACTGGGCCCTCAGCTGCCTTGATCCCTCGCGCCGAATGATATTTCTCTCGCATTCAGGAAGAAAATAAGATTAGTATGAGAAGCAGGGAAGCGAAGGAAATGACCGTGATATTACTGAGTGAGGAAAGAATTTATATGAAAGGGTCATCCAGGAAGCAAAGTAACTAAGCCTCCTTCAACCTCTTCTTCTGCAGAGTGATGTTAAACTTCTCTTTGGGGAAAATTATGTGAGGAAATTAAAACACTGAGATCAGAATTGTGTACTTGTGTTTTCATTTGATTATTATATTTAATTATTATATTTGCATTTGTTAATACTTTTTCTTATTTCATTCTTACGACTCTCTCTCTCTCTCTCTCTCTCTCTCTCTCTCTCTCTCTCTCTCTCTCTCTCTCTCTCTCTCTCTCTCTCTCTCTCTCTCTCTCTCTCTCTCTCTCTCTCTCTCTCTCTCTCTCTCTCTCTCTCTCTCTCTCTCTCTCTATTTATTTACCTATTATGGTTTTAAGTGTCTGATTTCTTTTACCTTTTCTGTAAACACACACACACACACACACACACACACACACACACACACACACACACACACACACACACACACACACACACACACACACACACACACACACACACACACACACACACACACACACACACACACACACACACACACACACACACACACACACACACACACTTCCACCCTTTCTACCTCTGACTTTCCTTCTCCATAACCTTCCTTTCAAATCTGTTACCTGTTCTCTTCACAATTATTAATCTGCCTTTCCCTGCCATTCTCTCCCGCGCCCTACTCTTTCTCCTCCTCCTCCTCCTCCTCCTCCTCCTCCTCCTCCTCCTCCTCCTCCGTGTCTCCCAAGGATGTGATCAACCAGAGTGTAAAGGCTCCGGGGGGACTGAAGAAAAATGACTCCATTAAGGATAGCGCTCAGGATTTCGACAACTTTGAATGGATATGGTAAACGAAGGAAGATAGAAGGTTTGCTTACTGCTCTCATCTTGAAGGAGAAGGAGGACAAGTGGAGCAGCACGAAGAGGAGGAGGAGGAGGAGGAGGAGGAGAAGGAGGAAGAGATGTTGTATGGTGCATTATGAGTGAAAGGTCTGATTCGTAAGGTTTATGTTTCTTTTTATGAGTTACAAATTTGTGAAAGGAAGTGAAATGGGGATCAATGAAAGATAAGTAAGTTTTGGTCTAGGATGATATTTATTGTTCGTGCATGTGTTATGAAGAAATTATTGATGTACGAGGATTTTTATTTTTTTTTTATTTTTATTGTTATCGTTATTAATATCATTATTATCATTATTATTATTATTATCATCATAATTATAAATGCTTCTACTGTTATTGTTGTTTTGCTAGTATTGCCTTTTTGTTATTGTTATTTTTATTGTAATTATTGTTACTACTACTACTACTACTACTACTACTACTACTACTACTACTACTACTACTACTACTACTACTACTACTACTACCACCACCACCACCACCACCACCACTATTACTACACCTCTTATTCAGCATCATCTCTCCTCCCTCTCATCAATATTACACGTCTTATCGTGCTCTTCTCTTCCTTCCCGTTACGGCTGGCTCTCCTCTCCTCCCTTCTCTCCGCCTCTCTCCGTGACCAGTGGAGAGTGGAGGAAACAAGTGAGGTATGGAGGGATTCTTGCCTCTCCCTGGCGGCGTCGGCGTGAGGGAGGGAGAGGAATGTCATTAGAATGCGTTGTTCATCTCTCTCTTAATGACGTCCAGGGCAGAGGTGAGGGAAGAGGAGGAGGAGGAGGAGGAGGAGGAGGAGAGAAGCAAAGAATGAGAAGAAAAAAGTATTTGGTTTTCTTTGTTTACGTTTTGTTTCTCATTCACACTCTTCCTTTTGTGTGGTGTTTGTCCTTCCTTCACCTGACGCGCTGGTCGGTTTGTTGCGAGGTATTGTCATGCTTAGAGTCTGCCGGGATGGAAGGGAGACAAAAAGCGTATTGATTAAAAGCTACACAGACGCACTGAAACAAAGTAGAATTTCACGTTAGGAAAATACCACTCGTATACTTTTATTCGTATATTTATTTATTTTTATTTAGTTTTTTTCTATTCTTTTATTTATTCTTTACTCTTATTTATTTCTTGTAATGTGATGGTCACTCTAAATAAGTAAGTGTAGCTGTAATATCCCAGTGGATAAGTCTACTGTCAGGAATGTAGGCCTCATATTCTCAAACACTTCTTTGCTTCACCTCCACCATTTCAAAAGGCTTTATTTAAATTTACACGAGTTTTTTTTTAAGGTGTTTTTATAGTTCTAGAGACAGAGTGACAAGATTTCTACATTTATTAACTGGAGAAAACACTCTTGAAAACCCCGCTAATCATTTCTGTGGCCCTTGAAAATAATCGTAGCGAGACAGCAAATCATCTCTGAATACGGACCTAAGACCGGCGAAATTAAGTGTATTCTTGATTCTTAATACACTTACACCCCAAACACTTCACATAGAGACAGAAAGCTTACCTGGTATAGATGCCCAGACAACTTAACCTACGACACCACACCCAATATTTCCCCAACCATTAGTCTCCATCATCCTGGGCCGATCTTAACGAAAAGGTCACGGCAGTCAAGCAAGGCAGCCAAACAGCACTCATCGTGATATCATTTCTTGACGTAGGGAAAAAAGATGCGAGTGTTTCACCTTTACTTTGACTGGACAGGTGTAAGTGCTGGCAGAGAGTGGAGGGAGTGTAGCATCAACCCATACTGATTCTTTATGTATCGTGTATCATCCAGTCCAGTGCAGTAGTGGGATTATAAGTCTTTGAATC
>NC_059303.1:9277859-9287859 GCF_017591435.1 Portunus trituberculatus | reverse complement strand
ATTTTCTACAGCTTCAGAAACTCATAGAAGGGATTAGAATAGTGAAGACTCTGGTCATTAATCTTCTGACCCCCATAGACACTTTCTAATGTAAATAAAATCGTCTAATCATTATCCAAAGCTCATGCTAAAAAAAGCGTCCCAGTACTGGCAACTTGATCATTCTCTCCATTTTACTTTTAAGGATATATTGTGCTCTTCAGCCGTTAGATCTGTTGAAATAGAAACCCAAACCCATTTTTGTCACGGTTATTTAGGCAGGTGGAATTCCATATCATAAGTCGATGCTAAGATAAATATGAAAAAAATGAAGACCTGTTCTTTATAACTACCAGCAAAAATTTAACAAATACATTGGAAAGATATGTAATCAATTCCTCAAATGGCTGAAGAGAAACAGAAAAACCCTCATTGATATAAAGAATACCTTACACTCATCACCGCGCTACACTTCCCCTGAGTGCCTGGAGGGTGAGAGGCGTCAGGTGGGCGCTCGCTGGCTGCCCCTCCGCCTGCCCGTCTCGGCGCACAATATATCACTGACTACATAAGCAAACCAAGGCACGTGTTTCTGACTGCCGATTGACTGCACGCTATTTAATGAAGGAAGCTGGAATGGCTGTCACTCTCTATGCACTAACACTGATCAGCAGGTAGTCTTGAGTCTCGCACGGCAACTCCCTTACTAATTGCTCTCCCACACACCTGAAACGTTAGTCAGTTGTAACCTTTAACTTACGTGGCATTCTCGAGCTGTGATCTTGCATTTGGCTGGAAGAGGTTCACTAGGTTGACTTTCCATTTATTTGAGAATTTTGTTTTGCATCTCTGCGGTTAGAGAGAGAGAGAGAGAGAGAGAGAGAGAGAGAGAGAGAGAGAGAGAGATGCTATCGTCCATTGGCATTGAAAGTGACTGCGGTATAGTGGTAATGTGTGTGTGTGTGTGTGTGTGTGTGTGTGTGTGTGTGTGTGTGTGTGTGTGTGTGTGTGTGTGTGTGTGTGTGTGTGTGTATGTTTGTGTGTGTGCTTAAAGGCAGATGAACAATGAGGCGGTGGGCCATGAGGCAAGCTTTCCGTCAGACAGACACGTTAACAAACACACAAACAGGAAGGCAGCTATCAAGACACCCGAACTGACGAGGAACAGCTGGTTAGACATCATATTGCCGTACACACTTATACACACACGGACAGACAGACAGACGATTGAAGGCACAAGATGAAGAAAATGGGAATCGGAATGAGAATAAAATCTTACCAAACATGCAGGAAGAAAACCATGAATACAATATATTCACACACACACACACACACACACACACACACACACACACACACACACACACACACACACACTGCAATCCTAAAATACAGACAGATAACTATGAAATAAGTCGAATGAAGAGACAACAGACACTAACAAAATACACACACATACAAGTAGAAGCATTCAAACAGACAGACAGGCAGACAGGACCGGAGAGGTGGTGGTGCTGGCTGGCTGGCGGGCGTGTGGTGTGTTGGAGGAGGAGAAGGAGCTGGAGGAAAGGAGGGAAAGAGGCAGGGAGGGAGGGATGGAGGTCGCTGTGTCCTGCTCAACCTCTCCTCAGATCCCGCGTCGAGACAAAAGATTTAGGAAATTTGGAGATGAGCACCGGAGCGTTGGCAGAGGGAGATGGATGAGTGAGAGGGAGGGGGACACAGGGAAAGGAGAGAAGAAAAGCGAGAGGAGGAGAGTACAGATGAAAGGAGAGAGAGAGAGAGAGAGAGAGAGAGAGAGAGAGAGAGAGAGAGAGAGAGAGAGTTGGAACTAAAGCAGTGTAATGAGTTTCGTCAAGTCTGAAACGCACTAACTTTATTTCACGTTTGTGTGTGTGTGTGTGTGTGTGTGTGTGTGTGTTGACATAGCCTCGCTGTGGCCTGACCCTCGTGCCCCTGCCAGCGCGCGGCGGCAGTGCTGGAGTCTTACCATTTCAAAAATAGCTGATCTAAATGATGTCTGAATGAAACACAAGAATTTCGCCTCTTTTAAGTTCATGAAGGTGATAGTTGTAATTTTGTTCATTATTATTTCTTCTTTTAAAAATTATCATCCTTTTCTTAACAGGTACGTAGTGTAGTGTGCTGTACATGCTTTGAAATGTCCAACTGTATCTTCATTGACTTATCTCGTTGTTGGATTTATTATTATAATTTTCTAATTTTTCGTTCATTTTCTTTATTATAATGTGTATGATTCATAATGTGATGTTATTCAGAATGTCTAGGTGTCATAATCTTAACATTTTCATGCGAGGAATTCTCTTTTTCGGATGTAGTGTCTATAGTTTAAAGACATTTATGATATACATTATGTTTCTACGCGTATGTTGTTTATCAGTTTTCTAAGCGTCTATTGGCTCTTTATTTTTTGCTTCCCGTGGCCATGTATTATTTTAATCTGTCCATCATTTGTTTCGCCAGCGCCTTCATGTAATTTAGTAGTCGCTCACTCTCACTGAAAAGTCCAGATATACCCTATTTTTTTGTTCTCCCGAGCTTTGACTCTCCCTGAAACAGTTCCGAGGCAAAGGTCAGCCCCTCGCATCAATCAGGAGCAGCGGCGAGTCCCCCGTCAGGAGTAGAGGCGCCTCAAAGGAATACTTGGAAGACGCACAATGACTGCCACCGTCCTCCTGCTCCTCCCCCCTCTTCCTCGCCCTCGTTCTTGTTCTCCTCCGCGACGAAAAATTATCCTGAAAGAAAAAGCGGCTACGTATCCAGTCTCTTGTCATGATCCTTAATGAAGACGTACAAAGCCATCGGGAGGAAAAGGGGAAATAAAAACAAGACTCCATCAGAGGCGTGTTGACAGCTTGGATCGAGGGGAGGAGTGACGCGCAGGGAAGGTTGCATGTTGCCTTCACTCTCCTCCCTCGCCACTCTCACCCTCGCTAGAGTGAACTGTCGCACCCAGGAACCCGATGCCCCGCGGGGTGGAGGTGGAGGTGAGTGTGAGGAGCTGCCTGCAAGGGTGAGCGGTGTTGGTGGAGGGGATGAGGTGTGCAGGCTGGCAGGTTACGAACGGTGTATTGAAGGAAGAGTTAGCGGTGTAGCGGCTCCCTCCCCCCATCCCCTCCCAACAAAAGCCTCCTCCCAGCCCTCTACACACACACCTGCCGCCGCCATTGACGGTTAGAGTGAAAGATGAGGAGTTATAATGTGTATGTGTGTGGGTGGAGAGTGAAGAGTGAAGTTTATGGGCTAAGATGATTACCGTAATTTGGTGCCATGTCGGGTTTTATTCAGGACTTATCACGCAAACGTCTCTCCGCATTCAAGAATAAAGTGTTTGCATGTTTTGCCGTTCATTTCTTAATTCATGAGGGTATATACGAATTATTTCCAGTGTCTCTTTGTGTGCCTCAGTAAAACTAGGAATATCTTCTAACTATTAAGATTAAGAGCGTTCATAATTTGATAGACGCGCAGGTGCACTCACTCTCTCACACACACACACACACACACACACACACACACACACACACACACACACACACACACACACACACACACACACACACACACACACTTCCGCTCACTATTACAGAAAACAAACTGTAAATTGATTTTTAATAACACTAAAACTGTGGCTCACGAACCCTAAACAAACGTCCTGTTTATGGTAATGAAGGAAGGCCGGAGTAGCCCAAGGCGGGAGCGAGGGCCCTTGATCCCTGTGTCACCAGTTGATGGGAAAGAACGTATAGGCGAGCTGTTACTAATGGGAGGATAATGTGAGGCGCACTGAAGAGGAGTTGGCATGTGTGAGTGACTGGATGTGGTTGAATATTGTACAGGTTGTAGGAAGGATGCGGATGTCTACAGGCAAAGGGAACACGTCGGGTGGCTGTGAATGGTAGTCAAGAGATGGATATAAAAAGTAGATAGATGTTGTATTCGTTTATACATGCATATGATTAACTGAATATTTGTTTTGGATTCAACTTAATATTTCATCTTAACGTTGCTTGAAAATATGGATGGATAGTAGACATCTTTTTTTCTTTTTTGATAAGGATGATGAAAGTGATGTGATAATTTTAGCACATCAAATACAAAGTGAAGTGTTGGGAGATGGACATGCTTGTGCTGTTAGAGGAATAAGTAACATAGATAAACAAATAAATACCCAGTTTTGTTTATTAACCTCATAATCAGGAATCATAAAAAAGCACATCGCAAACGCAACTAAGACACATGTAGCAGAAAAAAAAAGATAAAATACTGGTCCAGTAAAACAAGCTCGGCTCAAACTGAAAACACACACACACACACACACACACACACACACACACACACACACACACACACACACACACACACACACACACACACACACACACACACACACACACACACACACACAGCGCACTCACCTGGATTGAAGTGAGAGACTGATGGGGGTGTCGAGGGCTTCAAGGCGCCGCGCTGTTGTTACTCTGGTGAAAAATGTGCGGCGGCTCATCTTCAGTGCACGAGAAAGTAGTGATGAGTCCGAAGTGTCCAAGGGCGTGCAGTGAGAGCCAGTTGAGGTCAGATAGAAGAAATGCATCACTGAATTCCTGCAGCCCATTCACAGGATTTCACTTGTAACTTTCCTATGTCCAGCTTAATGTAATACTAACTTTCTTACCTTGTTACTATTACTATCCCCTTCCTAACTTAACCTATAACTCAGTGTATCATGAAGGAGAATGCTTAGGGGGATATCTCGTGGGAAAAATATTCGTGTGGAAAGTCTGCATATGTTAGACTTGTGACATATAGAAACACATGATGTACTTGCATGTGAAAATACGAGAGGTTAGAAAAATTGACATTTCCGCATAACAAACAGCAGTTACAAAATGGCTTTAAAAATATTCATCGCTATACATCAATAGAACGTGTAAATTATTGAAAACTTGTTATGATTGCTTACGAGAATAATTTAAAGTGGAGTCACATTTCCACTTGAATAGTCACCACACAGACACCTGAGACAGACCCAAGAACTGTCACCTCGTCCCAGCGTTCCTCCTGTGCCACCCTTCTTGAACGCTCCGTCAGGTTGCTTATTGTTATTAGGCAACGCCACGCGGAATACCCCCACCGTGTGTCCTCAAAAGCAGTTGTGTAAATGTTCTCTTATGTTCTATTTGGCGGAGTTTTAGGAGAAGGAAATTGCCGCTCATTGGAATAAAAAGATTACCGCGAGGAAGGTACGGGTATCCTCAAGTGCTCGGAGGGGCCTCTCAAATCAGCCTCGCTCGGGGAATAAGAAAATAAAAGAGAGCTATTGGAGAGAAACCCGAGGAAAACAGGGGATGGGCGGGAGAAGGTGAGGCCGCGGCTGGAAGTTGTGGTAGGAGGTAAATGTGTGGGTCCTTGGCAGCGCGCGGGGCCAGCCAGGTTTGTCTTCACTCAGAGGTTCGGTGTGCAACTATTTACTGGGCAAACATGGCGCCCGTCCGCTGTTTGGCCTCCGCCTGCAACCTTCTCACACTCCGATTGTCCACCTATTGGCTTGGGTTTATTCCTCGGTTATGGATTTTTCCATCGCCGTGCTCCACCTGGGCACAGTGAGGGGAAAAAAAATGTTCCCGCTGATGATCCCAACCATAAGACGCTGGGTGAGCAAGACGCTGCTGCCGCCACCTCCACCACTACCCGCCGCCGCCGCCGCCACCACCACCACCATCGCCGCCATCGCCTCCCATGTGGCCCGCTTCTTGTGCCACCGCTGCTGCTGCTGCTGGTGGCTTCTTTTTCCTTTTCATCATCTCTCTCTCTCTCTCTCTCTCTCTCTCTCTCTCTCTCTCTCTCTCTCTCTCTCTCTCTCTCTCTCTCTCTCTCTCTCTCTCTCTCTCTCTCTCTCTCTCTCTCTCTCTCCCGTCAGGTCATGAGTGCAGTTTTTTTTTTATCCGCACATGCATTTTCTTAGCCTTCTCTCTCTCTCTCTCTCTCTCTCTCTCTCTCTCTCTCTCTCTCTCTCTCTCTCTCTCTCTCTCTCTCTCTCTCTCTCTCTCTCTCTCTCTCACCCACCCCCGGCTGCCAGATGTCTCCGTCATCGATTGGGGAGGGAAGGGAGAGAGAGAGAGAGAGAGAGAGAGAGAGAGAGAGAGAGAGAGAGAGAGGGAAGGAGGGAGGGAGATGGAGGAGGACTTGGCCGTCTCAGGTTTTGCCCACTTTGAGGGCGGCGGGGGATGGGTGTCGGGCGGGCTCTGCCTCACCTCGCGGCCACATTCTCCTCGGGCAAACAGCTTTTAAAATGATGGGTCGCGGGAGGGCTGAGTACAAACGCTGCTGGACGGGCCGAGGAGCCATTCATATGCAACTCTTGTTTACTCGGCTCGCCTCCGTCCCTTTTACCTCCTGGCCGAGTGTGTTTAATTCTGAATTTATCGGGTTTGTTTTGAAGGAAGGGGGAGTGTTTTATTTATATTCAGTGGGCTGGGTTGGAGGGAGCAAGGTGCGGGGTTACGGGAATTGTATCTATGGTTGCAGTTTTAGCCATACTTACCCTAGTTTTTTTTATTCATATACAGAATGAATAGTATAGTGGGACGTGAGGTTGATTAAAGGTATGTTCTTAAACTTACCTGTCTATGTCCATTTGTATATCTGTGTGTGTCTGTGTACTTCCAAACCTGTCATTTACACTTTTTCTTATCGTATTAAGCTCAGCAGTCTTATAAGCGTGTATTGGTATGTTCTCAGCTCATCGTTTAGTGCTCGTATGCTTACCTGTCCGTGTGCCCGTTTGCCTGTCTGTCTGTATCTCCCAAGCTGTCACTTACATTTTTCTATCGTGTTTAGCTTTGTATTCTTGTGCCTCCAAGGTCGCGTGAGATGGCTCGGTCGGGTTCGGTTACCTCACATCGTTGCTAAGTATTCAGTTAACAAGGTTTTTCTTCCATTAGTGAGTAAAATGTGCTGTTTTTTTATCAGTGTTGACTTCATGCTATCACACTTAGCTACTGATTACCTGCTTCCTTTATTATAACGCTATCCATGCGTGAGTAACCGTCCTGTGATCGTTAAGCAAACTCCGGAGAGTCGCGAGAAGTAAGTAAAGATCAGATGCAGAAAATTAATAGTGTCCGTTAGTGGGACGTATTTTGTGAGTTATAAAGAATAAAGAAATGTCTAACAGATGGGGAAAAAATTTACCTCGCCTCATCAAAAAGTAGCGCAATCTAGTTTAAGGTAAATTATGTTATGAGGTGTAAATGTAGGTAAATAAATCAACTTAACAATATATTTTGTGTATAAAGACATAACTATTAGATAATAATACGTAATATTCACAAAGACAGCACAATAAATGGTTCTCACTGTGTCCAGATTAACGTGACTGACATCATCGTGACTGGCAAGCTCCTCTCAGGCCCGTGTCGATGCTTCATTACCTCACTGTTAACCCCTTGAGTACCAGGACGCGTTTCCATATTCATTCTGCTTAGTATTAGGTGGTTTTATACAGCTTTAGAAACTTATATGAGGGATTGAAATAGTGAAAACTGTGGCCATTAATCTTCTGACCTCCACAGAATTTTCCTAATGTCAATAAAATGGTCCAATCGTATACAAATCTCAAGGTAATAGTGTGTCCCAGTATTGAAGGCGTTAAGAGGAAATAATCTTAGCGACTGTCAGTGGGTGGCATGGCGGCTGGTTCTGTTCATGAAGTCATATGAAGGAGATGAGGCGTGTCCTGCAGGCGTCTGTTCTGGATCGCGTAGTAATGGTTTAGATTTCTTACACCGACATGCAGAAGACGAGCCAAAGTGCCATAGTCCCTTCATTACTGGGTCACATTTTAACCTTGAGATTTTTGCACGATTTGACCATTTGTTAACATTAGAAACTGTGTGTGGAGGTTAGAAGAATAATGGCCACAGTCTTCACTATTCATACTCTCCACATTGGTTTCTGAAGTTGTATAAAATCACCGAATAGACAGAAGAATGAATATGGAAATGCGTCATGGTACTGAACGGGTTAAGAAGAGTATAGAGAAGAGGTCTATATAAAACTTAAGGAATATTGGGCTAAAAAAAATAACAGAAAAATTCAAAAGTCAGGTTAGTTCCCAAGATCGCGTCACACTCACCAGATGTAAGGAGTCCATTTAGAGTTCACTGAGTCTGTTCGAGGAAAGAATATCAGTGTTCAGTGTAAACGAATGAATCATAAATAATTCGATGTTCTAGATATAAAAACTACAAGGAATCGTATATTTTCTGCATCAAAACGTGAAGAAAGAATGACAGTGACTGAACAAATCCATCATTAATCCCTTCAGTACCATGACGTGCTTCCATATTCGTTCTGGTTACTATTTGCTGATTTTATATAGCTTCAGAAATTTATGGAGGGATTAGAATAGTGAAGACTGTGGCCATTAACCTTCTGACCTCCATAGACCCTTCGTAATGTCAATGAAATTGTCTAATCATGCACAAAATTCAAGGTAAAAATGTATCCTGTATTGAAGGGGGTTAATACACGCTGTCATTCCAAATATTACGTATAGTGAAGAAACAATCCACATCTTTTTTTTCTCAAGTCTCACAATTTCACCATATCACATTGTACACTTTTCCCAGGTGTTCATAATTACCTTACCTTATCTGAACACCATTTCCTCGCGCTCTCTCTCTCTCTCTCTCTCTCTCTCTCTCTCTCTCTCTCTCATACTGATATTGCTGTTTCATTAGCCTTCATTTATTTCATCACAGGTACTAACGCACCACCATTTGTCTTCCTCTCCCTCTTCTCTTCATTCTGTCTTCCTTCATATCACACTTCATAAGACTCCTCCTCCTCCTCCTCCTTCTCCTCCTTTTTCCTCCTCCTCCTCCTCCTCCTCCTCCTCCTCTTCCTCCTCCTCCTCCTCCTCCTCCTCCTCCTCCTCCTCCTCCTCCTCCTCCTCCTCCTCCTCCTCCTCCTCCTTCTGCGGGATTATTCCACGCCGATCAAATTCAGAAGGCCGCCATCCTAATCCCAAGCCCTGTGGGAGTCCTGCCCGCGCCTCAATTGGGTGTTCTGTGCAACCTCTTCCATCTCCCACAACGTACACTCTTAGATTAATTCCTGCTGGGGGTCTTTTTGGATAATGGGCATCGCACGGGAGACTCGCCGGGGCTCGCTGGAACTCCCTGGGATCTGCTGCCCCCGTGAGCTTGAGGAGACGAGAAAAGGAGGTAGTCTAAAAGGGAAGGATTGAGGAGAAATGGAAGGCAGATAGAATGTTCGTGTTTGGTTTGAAAAGGTTGGGTAAATAAGAGAGTATAGAGTATTATGAGAGAGAGAGAGAGAGAGAGAGAGAGAGAGAGAGAGAGAGAGAGAGAGAGAGAGAGAGAGAGAGCAGAAATTCCCTATTCAAAAAGATGCATTGTGTAAGAAAACAGAAAAAGAAAAGGGGGGGGAGTTGCAAGGATAAGAAAAAAAAAGCCGTCAGAAGAGTGAATAAAAAAAAGAGAAAAATAAGAATAAATGAATAAAGAGAATGAAGAAATATAAGAACGGAATAAAAACAAGAAAAAGAATTCAAAAACTGGAGAAACCAAAAACTAAAGAAGCAGGTAAAGAAAAGAGACAGCGAAAAGGAGGAAGGAAACGTGGCAGAAACGAAACACAAATAAAGAGTAAGAGGAAGAAGACACCAAAGGCCAATGGAAGGAAGAACAAAAAGAAAAAGCAGGACAGGAAGTAAGCAGGAAACATTGGAGAAGAAAAGAGAGGAGGAGAAAGGCCGAGAGAAGAAAGGTTAAGGAGGAAGAAATAAAGAAATTGAAGAAAATATGAGAGAGAGAGAGAGAGAGAGAGGGGGGAGGGATAGTGGGTAAGTATACATAGGTGAAAAGTAATTAGATAAAGATAAATTAAAAGTGAGGATGATAATTGTGAAGGACTCAACGAAGCAAAGAAAGAAGAAAACATGGAAAGAAAGTGTGGATAAAAGGAAAGAAAA
>NC_059303.1:9235359-9272859 GCF_017591435.1 Portunus trituberculatus | reverse complement strand
TACCGGCCAGCGCTACTACCACCAAATATGACCACTGGCCTTCCATCATTGCTCCCTGCTTCCCCCGCGCCCTGCCAAGCACTCTGCTCTATCACTCCTGCTGCAGCGACCCTCCACTCACCTCCACGCTCACCACATTCCCCACACCTCACATTTCCCACACCGAGATAACCGACACATCCTCCACGCCATGGCCACATAACTCTCAACTTGTCCCATGCCGCTCTCTCGATAACCTGCCTTTTCCCCTTCTCCCCCTTCCCTCTCCAGGCAATACCCCCGCGCTCTCCCCCCAACGGCCCCGCTTGAGCCCCGCCCCCGCCCACACACAGTCCGGCTCTGCTCTCTTACGCTGCCGTCCTCTCCCACACGACAAAATGGCGGCCCTCACCCCACTCATGCCTGACCCAGGACAATGGCTCTTTTTGGACTCTCTTTGTTCTCTCTTTCTCTCTCTTCCACCTCTTCCCACTCCCTGCCTTCCTCTAGCTCTTGCCGTTTCTTGTGCCTCTTCGTTATTCGCGTCCTTCCTTCGCTTTCTAATTACGGAGAAAGTCGGTGTGGGAGAGGCGGTGTTTGCTGACTTTCCCTCGCTGCTTGGTGGGGTGGCGGGGACAAGTGTGCAGGTGTGGCCACGTGCACATGTGTCCCATTCCCCTCTGCAGGTGTTCACGGGAATGGAAAGCAGGATGGTCTTTTTTTTTCCACTTGCTCTCATATATTTTCTTTCCTATACATTATAACATCGATTGGGACTTTTTCAATGGAATTCTTCACTTGATTTTCCTTCATGTTATTGATTTATGTGTTTATTTTTTTCTTGTGCATTAGGTGTTTGAATTTTTTTTTTTGTAATTTTATCTATTATTTTCTGATATTCTAGCTTTTCTTTTGTAAATATAATTCCTTTTTCTAGTTTGTGCCTCCCAATACTCCTAACTAGTACTAAACACAGGTGACGAACGCACAGTATCTCCTTGTCTTTTCTTTTCAGTACACGCGGTCAGACTAAAATCCATAAGGTCATTTCCGAGCCTCCTTCCTTGAGTTCTTTCCCAGGTTACTTAAGGGTGAGAGACTCATCCCGGGGAGAACACACAAGTGAGGCCTTTTTCTGACGCGGCTCTGCAAAAAAACTGTATCTTTCTCCTCTCACCATTGTTATGCACCTCCCCTTATCTCCGGGACGCTGTGCTGAAGGCGGCGCGGAGTTGAACGTCATGGCAGGGCGAGACATGAGTGAGGGGCGTGAGGGTGACTGTAGGGAACACTTGAGAGGACTTTGAATCCTTCATCTCTCGAGTTGTCCTTCCGGCGCGTGATTAAAGTGCGACATTAAATCCCTTACTGAAGCGATTTGGAAGAAAGTATTTGGAAGTTTCTCGTAAAAGTGTGAAATTATGGCATATTTGTTTTTCTTTCCACATTTTTGCAGACGATGGGAAGGAAAATTTTATCCGTAGGGACGAGTGAGAAAATGTTTTTAGAGAAGCTTTGGTTGTATAAATTGTTACTAGAAACGCAAAAACTGAACCCTTTAATCAACGAAACAATGAGAGAGATTTCTAATAGCATCGCCGTATTTGTGTTTGTAGATAAGAAACAACACATAGCATCATTGATTTTGATTTATCCTCATAAGGTATTCTCTCTCTCTCTCTCTCTCTCTCTCTCTCTCTCTCTCTCTCTCTCTCTCTCTCTCTCTCTCTCTCTCTCTCTCTCTCTCGCTGACACGATACAAATGTTATATTCCGCAAAAAATATTCCGGATTAGAAAATAGATAAATAGAAAAAGTAACTTGCCACTCTATGATTTCCGTCTCTTCCCTGCTATTTTTTTCCTGTCACCACAACAACTTTTCAACAGGAAACAATTTACTAGTTCTTGTATATAATTATCTTCCATTGTTTTGCTTGAATTCATTTGCTTCTTCATCATTTGGTGTTATATTGCTGTTTTTTTTTTTCCGCTATCAGGTGTCGCCGCTCACAAACCAATTGGATTTTTCTTTTTTTCCTTGTTTTTATGCTTTATAACTTGGAAGCCAATAGACTAGTATATAAATAGATTAATATGAATAAACTTCCTCGTTACAACTATAGTCGAGAGAGAGAGAGAGAGAGAGAGACAGTTCAGCATTCTCTTCCCGTCACCTACTTCCTCCACATCAAAAGGTCACAATCTCTGAGTAGAAATCAGACCAAGACTTTTAAGACAATTGATCCAGTGCATCATCCTGTCACTTTCTTGAACTAAACCTCACAGGCAGCCTAACTACATCGCGCATAGAACTTACATACACCCTATATAGAACCTAGAATATCATGCATTAGAGAGGCCTGTAGAGGGTGCAAAATCGAGGACGAAAACCCACAACAACTTAAGATTATCGTGATTTCCGTAACAGAGACTATTTTAGCTTCAGAAACATCCTCTCTTGAAACTGTAGTCATATGAAGGAGAAAAACAGAACTTGGAGAAAATATTGGAATTTACCAGTAAACGTAATAAAAAAGAGTGAAGGTAGAGCTCTTGGATTAGTGAAGCGGACAGTATAGGAATGAAAGTAAGTAGAAAGTTGTGTGCAAGGAGAATATGGGATTGGTAAAGCCAGAAGAGCAGTAATCATGGAGGTAACAGTAGAAGAGCACAAGAGATGGAACATTGCGGCGGTGAAGTGAAAGTGAAGACAATCAGTTAAGGAAGAAAAGTTGAGAACCCTTTTGATCCCACACTACATAGAATACACGGACGATCTACATTGAACTTAACCGCTTTAGTACCAGGATGTGTTTTCATATTCATTCTGCTTACTAGTTGTCGATTTTAAACAGCTTCAGAAACATATGTGGAGATTAAAATAGTAAAGATTCTGGCCATTAATATTCTGCCCTCCATAGACACTTCCTAATTTCTTAATGAAATAGTCTCATCACACCCAAAACTCATGGTAAAAATGCGTCCCAGTACTGAAAGGATTAAGCTACATGCAATCTACTTACATCATTATACTCATATGCCTAAATAAATTACGTGTTTCAAAGCTCTTGTCACCTTCCCGCCATCCATCAAGTTCTATCCAAGTTCTTCACAGGGAATCTGCAACGGGCGAGCTGTAAAAGATAATGTCGTGCGTGCATCTGTGTTGTTGTTCTGCCACACTGGAAATTAATGAGCCTCCTTGCCTGGCTGCCCCGTACGACACGTGTAAATACTGACTGCACGTAAAGGGCAAAATTTAATGGTATGCCTTTTCCTCCATTGCTTGGAACGTGAAGTAAAAGTAGTGAAAACAAGTAAGAAAAGAGAATGATAAAAAGCTTTGACGTACATCCAGAAAGACATGAAGAAGAAGGATGTTTGACAAAGGAAAGCAAAGAGAAGTGGGTGGAATTCAATGCGAGAAAAAGTAATGAAGACTTCTTAAAACACTGAGCGACGTGGTGGATTTTGTGGATACATGAGATAACTAAAGAAATACGATTAGTCTCTTGACAAAAAAGTAAAAATCGGGAAATTTTGAGTAAGCAGATGGAAAAATAATGAAAGCAAATAAAATGTGATGAATGTAGATTTGATGAACATTTTGCGAGGATGTTAAGGACAGGAATACGATGATTATAATTTGATGAAAGTGTAGGAAGTCATTAGAAAGAAGTTGAGTAGCTTTTGGAATCAACTTAGAAAAAAATAGAGCGTGGAACAGAAGCTTCAACATATCAAAAAAAAAAAAAATTATAAAAAATGGTATATCTAATATAATTTCCTCAGAGTACTGTAGAAATACCAATTAATAAAGAGAATGGGAAAAGCTACAAAAAAAATAAAGAAAGAAAGAATTGGTTTGGCGGCATTCAAAAAGAATCAAGGAACAAATACACAGGAGAATGTAACTTGAGATAAAAAAAAAAAAAAGGAACAGTGAATTAAAACAGAAAACTCCGACACATACAAAAAATATATAGAAAAAAAAATGTAAATAAATATAAAGAAATGTCTAACAAAATACCACAGAAAGGCATACAGAATAGTCACACAGAATTGACAAAGACAAAAAACAAAGAATTACACAGACAGAGAGCCTTAAAAGATGTAAATAAGTAAGAGAATTGTCAAACACTGTAGAAAGACATACAGAGTAGTTACACAGACTGAGAAAAGAGGGAAACAGATATCATACAGACACAAAACCTTAAGATAGAAATAAGTAAAAGAACCAGCAAATGAACACCCTAGATATATTCCCTTATTCATCAATTATTTTCCTTCTCTTCCTCTTGTTCTATTTAAGTTTATAGAAAGACATACAGAATAGTTACATAAAGTTTGACAAAGAAGAAAACACAGAATTCCTCAGACACAGAGCCTTAAGTAAATAGATATAAATAAATGAAAACTGTCTAACGAACATCCCAGAGTTACACAGAATATATGATAAAGGAGAAAAGACAGAATTCCACAGAAACAGAGCCTTAGATAGATGGATATTAATAGAATAAAACTATCTCACGAACATCCTTCCTAGAGTTACACAGAACTTGACAAAGGAAAAAGCAGAGAATTATACAAACACAGAACATTATTAAATAGATAAAAAGAAAAAGAAAACTGGCTGACGAACACCCTTGAATAGTTACACAGAATTTGACCAAAGAGGAAACACAGAATTCCACAGACACAGAGACTTAAGAAATAGATAAAAGAAAACGATCTAAAGAACACCATTTGAATAGATACACAGAAAGAAGGAGAAAGCAGAGAATTACACAGAAACACAGCCTTACCTACCCTCCCCCTTCCTACCATCGCTCCATACCCCCCCACCCACCCACACAGCGACGGCTAGAGCTGGTTGTTTACAAAATATGACGCCAACTCCATTATAATATTGAAATCTGGGCGTGTACGAAGCGGACCACAACCAGGGGCGGGAGACACTGCTTCGTAAACAGCCCTTCTATCATAACATTTGCATCTCATTCTATCTATTCGTGGTGGCCTCTGTTATTTAAATACTTATGCTTTGTTATTTCTCTCTCTCTCTCTCTCTCTCTCTCTCTCTCTCTCTCTCTCTCTCTCTCTCTCTCTCTCTCTCTCTCTCTCTCTCTCTCTCTCTCTCTCTCTCTCTCTCTCTCTCTCTCTCTTTCTCTCTCTCTCTCTCTCATATAAGCATGTCATCATTTCCCCAGACTAATACCACACTAATGCATTCTGATTGTTATCCAATTGGTGTATTTCCATATATTTTCCTATATACCTAAATCTGAGTAAATTTCATTCATGGGAGGAGCCTTAAGGTATTATTATACTTATTATTGGTGGGATTATTAATATTGTTTAGTAGTAGTAGTAGTGGTAGTAGTAGTGGTTTTAGTAGTAGTAGTAATTGTTGTTGTTTGTTGTTGTTTATGGTGTTGTAGTTGTTGTAGTTGTAGTAGTAGTAGTATATAGTAGTAGTAGTAGTAGTAGTAGTAGTAGTGGTAATAGTAGTAGTAGTAGTAGTAGTAGTAGTAGTAGTAGTAGTAGTAGTAGTAGTAGTAGTAGTAGTTGTTGTTGTTGTTTTTGCAGTAGTAGTAGTAGTAGTAGTAGTAGTAGTAGTAGTAGTAGCAGTAGTAATAGTAGTTGTTGTTATTGTTGTAGTAAAGTGTGTGTGTGTGTGTGTGTGTGTGTGTGTGTGTGTGTGTGTGTGTGTGTGTGTGTGTGTGTGTGTGTGTGTGTGTGTGTGTGTGTGTGTGTGTGTGTGTGTGTGTGTGTGTGTGTGTGTGCACGTGTGCAAGAGAGAGAGAGAGAGAGAGAGAGAGAGAGAAAGAGAGAGAGACTTTTGGTGCCAGTCTTGCGCATGCGTTTAACACCCCTCCCCCCCCCAACACACACACAGTCATGTTTTAAGACACGGGTTATTTCCACGTAAGCTTTATTTCTGAATGACAAACAAGTATCCCTAAATATATGAAAGGAACCTCGATTTATTCATATTGAAATTAATTGCTGTGCTGTGAGTGTTTCATGTGGAGTATTTGGTAGCAGCTGTCCCGCGTAAGTCAGCAAGTGTACCTATTTGAAATGTAAATATATTTAATGATAGACGGCGTCTCCTAACCTGGTTTTTGTGGCGCCAAGTATCATGCAGTCTTAAAGTCGAGAATAAAGAGCTAAATATCATGTTTCCAAAGACGTTATTTACAGATGCATTTTCTTTGGTATCTGTGAGATCTCAGCCTGACCTTGGTAGAATAATAATTAAGTTTTTTTTTTTTATTACTATACCGTGTTTTCTATGTAATAGTAGAGACTAATGCCAGTGATTGTTTATTGTAAGCCTGTTTTCCTCGTTGGGTCATTCTTAATGCAATAAATTATGAGGCTCATGCATACGTCTAGGTTACGTTTGTGAAGTCGCTGTGGTTTGCTGAGGGTGATCTGGTGATGTCAGTGGAGATGTCAGAAGATAGTAATAGTTATGTGAGATTGAAATGATGGTGGTGCGTGCTGGTGATAGTAGTGACATGAAACGGAGATTACAGTGACAATGGGGTGAAAAAAATGGTATGTGGTGAAGATAAGAGTGTTAAAATGATGTAGTAGCGATGAGATTTTGATTATGGTGAATGGATTAGGTGGTAGTGGTGATGTGTGATGAAGATGGCGGTGAGTGATGGAGGGAAGAGAGTGGAGGCGTTCGTGTGATGAGTAATAGGATGCGAGTGAGTGGTGTGCTTCTGTATCGTATTGTGTCTTATCTCTTAACGCGATACGTTCTTTTCAGTGACAATGAAGAGGCACGGAAGCAGACACCTAAGTCATCATCTTTACGGTAATCTTGACTTAGCAGACTTGTTTGACTTTCATTTACCTGACCGAACTTAATGTGTCCTGGGTACCTGGTGTAAATTAAGCTAGATTAGTCAAATAAAGGAGCACCAACTTCCTGGGCTCCGGCGTTCCCTAATTCCATCGGGTTTTGTGGCGAAGACTTGCCTGTTATTTGCCGTACTCGCTTCCAAACAAGGGAAAGAGGCGTTAAGAAGTTGACAGAGGAGACAAAGCCGCCAAGGTTGGGTCAAGTATTTTACGCAGAATGTTTAAAGTTTGTCTGAGTTACGCGAGAAGCTTCCAAGGTATTGCGTGATGTGTATTTGCTTCCACTAGATACCTGTCACTCGTTACTTTAGTCGTGTTTGTTCCTGCTCAGATAACTTGGCTCCACTGATTAAAAAGGTGATAAAATGTTAAAGTAGATGAGTGTAGGAAGAAAAGAAAAACATCGCCTTTCTTCCCAAGTGTATCGCGGGGCAGTCTGAGGCGCCTAGTAGGAACAGCAGCTAGGAGGGAAGCAAACAAGTCACGTAATTGTAAACTATTGACGGAAAGGAAATAACTCTCGCTTCATTAGGGAAGACTCACCGCCACCAGCCCCGTCCGCCGCTCGTAACACGCTGCCAGATCTGAACTGTTCGCCATTTCGCGCCGCCAGCCTGTTACCGCACCGAGACAAACTTTAACATAATTACCACCGAGAATTTCGCATCCTCCCCTTCTGTCCCTCCCTCCGCTAGTCTCCCTCCCTCCCTCCGAACCAGGTCTTTCTCCTCCCTCAGGCGGGGTCGGGGCTGAGGGACGGTCGCATCCTCTGTTCAATTTCCTATGAGAAGAATTAAAACTCACAAATTGTGGCTGATAACACCACCTCCAGCCAGCCAGGCCGCCTCCCTTCCCTGGCCTTCCTCTCGCTCTTTTTCTCTTTTTCTTTTCTCGTCTCTTCCCTTGTCCCCCCTCCACCCTCTCGCCCAATACACTCCCAGGTCATGTCGTGTGTGGGTGTACGATAGTGTGTGTGTGTGTGTGTGTGTGTGTGTGTGTGTGTGTGTGTGTGTGTGTGTGTGTGTGTCTTCGTTTGAGAGGGAAGAGAGAAAATGAACAAAAATGTATACAAATATATCGATAAATATAATATGCAGAGAGAGAGAGAGAGAGAGAGAGAGAGAGAGAGAGAGAGAGAGAGAGAGAGAGAGAGAGAGAGAGAGAGAGAGAGAGAGAGAGAGAGAGAGAGAGAGAGAGAGAGAGAGAGAGAGAGAGAGAGAGAGAGAGAGAGAGAGAGAGAGAGAAACCACTACTCATCGATAAGACTCTGATAACTAATATTACACCTCGCTAACTTAATTAACATCCTAATCACCTGCATCATCAGGTACAAAATATGCACTACGTAACCAGACCCTCGCGGAGAAAGCTTTAGACCCCCGTACCTTTTTGTTTCCCAGTCCCATAAAACACACGATAACTTTTCATACGGACCGAAACTCTTCTTTTTTATATTCCTTTCTCCTTTCCCCGTATTCTCATTAGTTTTTTTGTCTCTAGTGTGTTTTTTTTTTATAGTTTTTTTCTTACTGTTATTTGTTTTCAGTTTTCTATAGGGTTTGTAAAGCACCACAACGTCTTAAGAAATGTGAAATTATTGTAAGATGTAAATATATATTTCTGTTTTTTTCGCCTTCTCTCTCTCTCTCTCTCTCTCTCTCTCTCTCTCTCTCTCTCTCTCTCTCTCTCTCTCTCTCTCTCTCTCTCTCTCTCTCTCTCTCTCTCTCTCTCTCTCTCTCACACACACACACACACACACACACACACACACACACACACACACACACACACACACACACACACACCTTGCAGAATCACATCCCCACCTTTCCTCATCTCACCTCACGTCACCTCAGCTCACCAGAAACGAAAAGATAACTTCCATCTCCATCACCTCCTCCTCTTCCTCCTCCTCCTCCTCATCCTCCTCGTCCTCATCCGTTCTCACCTTCTCTCCTCGTTCTCTTTCACTGTACCTCTTCCTGAAAACATGGGAGAGTGAGAGAGGGAAAGGGAAAGAGAGACTGAGGGGGAGAGGAAGGAGAAAAAAAATAGTTCCACTGGCTGCGAGATATTCCGCTTGATGTAACGTCTCGACCTCGGTCATCATCGTGTAACAATTCTACTCGCGCCAGTGTCATTGGTTTTCGAATATTCAGTGATGCATAGGCGTGGTGCGAGCCAGAAGGGACTGAGCGGCCAGGAATATTGCATTTATTTACAGCCCTATTCCAACAAAAATACGACACTGATACCAAATCCAAGAGACTATGTTATCTACGGTAATGGCAAGCTCATTCTTGTGTGCTTTTCTCTCTCTCTCTCTCTCTCTCTCTCTCTCTCTCTCTCTCTCTCTCTCTCTCTCTCTCTCTCTCTCTCTCTCTCTCTCTCTCTCTCTCTCTCTGCTCCTTTTCCTCTCTTTTTTTTCTTATTTTTCAAAACATCTTTGTTATTTGTTTTCTAATAACGCTCTTATCGGATTATACATCTCCACCTCATCTTTTTTTTTTTTTTTTACACTCATCTTTATTTAGCTTTATTGTCCAATGTTTCTCTTGTCTTTCACTGTCTTGTATTCTTCAACGTGTTTTTTTTTTTTTTTATTGTTTACCTGTTTATATAGCCTTAGTTTTGTTAAGATACTGATGAGGCAACACTTAATTAATTTAGAGGACTTGTCACAGTATTATCAACAAGTTTGGTAGGAGAAAAAGATCCATATGAAAATAAATACAGAGAGAGAAACCAAAAATAAAGTGGTTCGTAGGAATAAGAAGCAGAGAGAGAGAGAGAGAGAGAGAGAGAGACCAGGAATGGAAAGAAAGGAGGGAGGTAGGAAGGTGGCGGGAGAGAAAGCGTTCCAGGAGAGAGTAAAGGAGAGGAAGAAAGGCATAGAAAGAAGATATTCCACCTCGCCACTGTTATGCTGGTTATGTAGTGCTGGCGGCGGGAGAGAAAGAGAGAGAGAGAATAGCGATGTTTCTTGCTATTTACGTGCTCTTGGATTGCGAAAATAATCATAAAACGGCGCGTGTTCTCAGTGTGTGTGTGTGTGTGTGTGTGTGTGTGTGTGTGTGTGTGTGTGTGTGTGTGTGTGTGTGTGTGTGTGTGTGTGTGTGTGTGTGTGTGTGTGTGTGTGTGAGAGAGAGAGAGAGAGAGAGAGAGAGAGAGAGAGAGAGAGAGAGACAGACAGACAGACAGACAGACAGACCGAGACAGAGATAGACAAACAGAGGGACAGACAGAGACGGACTGACAAACTGACTGACTGACTCACTGACTCACTCACTCACTCACTGACTGACCGATTGACTGAAAGAATGATTGGTAATGAAAACCGAGAGAAGAATGTACACACACACACACACACACACACACACACACACACACACACACACACACACACACACACACACACACACACACACACACACACACACACACACACACAGAGAGAGAGTTTGTATATGTTTATCAGTCCATGTATTTTTTTTTTTTTCTCTCTTTTCAGGACATCACTTTTTTTTCTGTTTGTTGGTCTAGATTCCTGTTCCCTGTGTGAGTTTGTGGCCATGTTTGTGTGTGGGTGTCTGTGCTGCTCAGTGTCGTCTTTATTCCAAGCTTGTTTTTTTTTTTTTTTCATGAAGCAGAGAAAGAGCAGAAAAAAAGGTAAATAAAAAGACTAAAAGAAAATATAAGAAGAATAGAGAACATGTAGAAAAAACATCAACTAGCAGAGAGAGAGAGAGAGAGAGAGAGAGAGAGAGAGAGAGAGAGAGAGAGAGAGAAAGGAAAAGTAGATAAACTAAAGGAAAGATATGACAGAAGGAAACATGATAGACTAGAGAAAAAAAATGCAAAATAATAACAAAACTGCAAAAAAAAAAATGGAAGTGAGAAAAAAGATCAAAACAAGAAAAAAAAAAAGAAAAAGGAAAGGAAGGAGCGTCAAACTTTCCACGAATAAAGAAAACGAAAGGAACATCATTTCAATATTTTCCTCTCTGATTGATTATCCTCGGCGGTGAACGAAAATATTAAGAAAACAAATATGGGAGAAACTTATCCCTGGAAACCCGACCCTCGAAGAACACTGAGGAGGAGGAGGAGGAGGAGGAGGAGGAGGCGAAAGGAGAAGAAAAAAAGAGGAAAATAAAGGAAGAGTCGTCGAAAAAAAAGATGCAAAGGAATAAAGGAAAAAAGAGGACTAGGAGGAGGGAGAGAGAGAAAAGAAAAAGAGCTAGAGGAAAAAGAATGGAAGACTGAGGAAGTGAAAGAGAATTAGAACGATGAAATGTGAAAGGAGGAGGAAGAGATAGACGAGAACGATGAGAGAGAGAGAGAGAGAGAGAGAGAGAGAGAGAGAAGGAAGGAAGGTAAGAGATGAAAGCAAGAGTAAAGTGATGAAAGAAACTAGGTATTCCAGAGAGAGAGAGAGAGAGAGAGAGAGAGAGAGAGAGAGAGACTTGAGGAGGCCCGTTCCAGCTCGTAAACCCACAAGTGCTCCAGTCCAGTGTAGGGCGGGCACTTCCCCCTCAGCAGCGATATATGGAGGGTTATGTATCTCCGCGGCGGTGGCACAAGAAGTGTTCAGGACGTGCATCAGAGCGTCCCGGCAGACTCAGCTCCCGGCGAAACCAAATATCGGAAACATTATAAACCTCAGCATCTTTTATGAATCTTCCTCACAATTTTGCATTTTGTAGTTGGAGTAAATGTATTTCCTAAGGTTTTAGTGACGAATTATTAAGATTTAGTATTATTAACAAGGGAAACTCTTGACAATTAGATCATAATGTATGGACCTTTGAACGTCAGAAACATTATCAACCTCAGCATCTTTATTGAATCCTCCTCATAATTTTGCATTTTTTTTATTGAAGTAAATGTTTTTTCCTGAGGTTTTAGTAATGGGTTGTCAAGATTTTTGCATTACTAACCAGGGAAACGCTCTTGACAACTTGAATAATCTTGTTTAGGCCTTTGAAAACAGTCAGCTCCTAGCGAAACCAAACATCGGAAACTTTTTAAACCTCAGCATCTTTCATGAATCCTTCTCACCATTCTGTATTTTGTAGTTGAAGTAAATGTTTTCCAAAGGTTTCTAGTGAGGAGTTATCAAAATTTTTACATTATTAACAAGGAAAACTCTCTTTAGAACTTGAATAATCACGTATAGGCCTTTGAAAATAATCAGCTTCTGGCGAAATATTATAATCTTCAGCATCTTCCACGAATCCCCGTCACCATTCTGAATATTGTAGTTGAAGTAAATATTTTCCTAAGGTTTTGCTGACGGATTATCAAGATTTAGCATTATTAACAGGGGAAACTCTCTTGAGAACTTGAATAATCATGTGTAAGCCTTTGAAAATAATCGTGATAAGATAGCAAAGCGTTTCTGTACACTGGTTTTTATGTTTGTGCATATGTGTGTTTGTTCTCTTCCTTATATCACTCGTTATTGCTGTTATCTATTGTTATTGCTATTCAAATGCCACGCGCTTTGAAATAATAAAAACTTGATTTATTAGGATTACTTTGCTTAGTGTGGAGAGTCACCTTCAAAAAATACCAAAAAAGTAAGAAAATACTCCTTCTACTGGAAAGAGTTAAAGGATAGCCATAAATCAGAGCAGCAGAGGATTGATTACCTCACGAGACAGTCAAGGTCATACGCTCAGTCAACAGTCAGGGTTATGCAATAGTGTGGCTCAGGTGGTGTGTGGCTCATCTTGACTTCATTAATGTTTTATTTTCTTTTTTTTATGTTTTTTTTTCTGTTGTTGATGTTTTTGTTGCTGTTGTTATTGCTGTTCCTGCTGCTTCTGCTACTTCTGCTTCTACTTCTACTACTTTTACTTCTACTGCTACTGCTACTGCTACTGCTACTGCTACTACTACTACTACTACTACTACTACTACTACTACTACTACTACTACTACTACTACTACTACTACTACTACTACTACTTTCTCTCTCTCTCTCTCTCTCTCTCTCTCTCTCTCTCTCTCTCTCTCTCTCTCTCTCTCTCTCTCTCTCTCTCTCTCTCTCTCTCTCTCTCGCAGCCATACATTAAACTTCTCTTTCACCTACACATATGAACTTGTGGCGCCTTCCTTACTTTATACCATCAGCCTGCATCTTCTACTTGGCAATCTGGTGGAGGTGGGATAGAGATGGCCAGAGTGTATTTACATGAATCAATTAAACAACGGCGCCTCATAACACATTCACTTCCTTTCTTTTTTCCCCTTTTTTTTTTTTTTTTTACTCAGCACCGTCCGCCTCGTAAAGCCACGGAAAGTTTATAGAAACAATAATAAACTCTGGCTTTTATGAGTAATATGTCGCAAGTTTCCTCGACGCTACGAGTAAAAATTTTTGATGGTTCCTGGAGAATCTTCGTCGCCTCACTTAGTGGGTGTCAATTTTATGAACATTCTTAACAGGAGTGAGGATGAAGAGGAGGAGGAGGAGTGGGAGAAAAAAAAAGGAGAAGAAGAAGAGTAGGAAAAAGAGGAGAAGTAGAGCGAGAAAGACGATGCGCCGAAAGAGGGAAAAGGAAAACGAAGAATAAAGTAAGGAAGGAGGAGATAGAGAGGAAATGGACAACGATACACTAAAGTAGGAATAGAAAACAAATAAGAAGAAAAGATTAGGCGGAGGAAGAAGAAGGGAAGGTGAAGAGGTCAAAGAGAAGAAAATCACGGAAAAACTGAGAAAAGAAGGAATGGTGAGAAGAGAATTGGCAAGATGAGGAGGAGATACAAATGAGTAGTAGAAGAAGAAAAAGGAAAAGGAGAATGAAAAAAATGACTTAACGAAAACGGAAACAAAGATGGAGAAGAGAAGATAAGAGAAAGGAAAATGAATAACGAATGAAAAATGAAAAGTCGAAGAGAAAAAGAAAAGGAAACAAAACATAATGCACTATAATTTGAGGTTTTTTTTTCTTATTTAGACTCAAAATTTGGCACAAAACCAGGAAATTCAATGGGAAAATACTGGAATTAAGATCACGAGATGTAGTAAACGAGAGAAAAAAAGGAAAGATTTGGGTAGATTGTCGCTGTAGATGTGAAAGGAAAGGAAAGAAAAGAAATATTCGATGAAACTTGTTGCTTTTTCGTTTTAGCTACATTTTTTTTTTACCTTCCTACTTTTGTCCATTTTTCTGACATTTTTATTTCTTCTTCTTTTTCTTCTTCTTCTTCTTCTTCTTCTTCTTCTTCTTCTTCTTCTTCTTCTTCTTCTTCTTCCATTATCCTTCTTTATCATCTTCGTCGTGTCTTTATATTCTTCCTATTCGTATTTACTAACCAGTAGATATGTATTCATCCTCTCCTTCTTCCTTATCATCCTATCCTTACTTTTCTTCCTCCTCCTCCTCCTCCTCCTCCTCCTCCTCCTCCTCCTCCTTGTGGGACCGTCGGCAAAAGTTGTTTTATGAACGAGCGGGAATATTAACTTGGACTCTTCCGTAAATTTTATGTTTCAGAAAAAAAAGTATCTCTCAGGAGTGTCTGTGCCGCGGTGTCATCTGCCTCCTGTCGCCCTCTCCCTCCCTCTCTCCCTCTCTCTCTCCCTCTCTCCCTCACTCCCACCCTCTCTCCTCTCTCTCTCTCTCTCTCTCTCTCTCTCTCTCTCTCTCTCTCTCTCTCTCTCTCTCTCTCTCTCTCTCTCTCTCATGTGTGTGTGTGTGTGTGTGTGTGTGTGTGTGTGTGTGTGTGTGTGTGTGTGTGTGTGTGTGTGTGTGTGTGTGTGTGTGTGTGTGTGTCCCTCCCCACACATGTCAAGTGACTCGTCTTTCCGTATTTCCGTGGTTGTAGTTGATGTGATTTTCATTATTTACAAACTGAAATATCGATTTTTAGAGAGAGAGAGAGAGAGAGAGAGAGAGAGAGAGAGAGAGAGAGAGAGAGAGAGAGAGTTAAAGTCCTACATTGGAACATGAAGATCAAACACGTGGAGTTAATATCTTACAAGTCCAAGGAACTGCATTAGCACGTACTCCATGACACATGCACTGTACAAGACACATTTGCCTTTTTTTCAACATACAGCTGCCCCTGACAACTCATGAGCACATCTGTTACTACACCCCACCAAGCTTAAATACCCACTACTAATCTAGCCCTCTGTTTAATTTATGCTGTGAAAACCAACTGAGCTTAGTAGAAGAAGGATGAAAATAGAAACCTGTAATGCTAATGAGTCAGTCTTTTAACTTAGACTTAGACGTGAGAAAATTAACATTGGATTATAGACTGATAGACTGAATTACAAAAGCCACACTTACATGCTACGATAAGGGTCATTCTTCTTGGCATTCACAAATAAAAGTGTGCCATATGTTACTGACAGGTGTTTCTAAACTAATCACAGGTATTTTAATGCCCGCAGATGTGTCTCCAGGTGTGCAAACGCAGCGACAGTACTCCAACAGTAAGTGTTTTTTTGTGTTTTGTGTCGCTTCATTAATCTCTCTCTCTCTCTCTCTCTCTCTCTCTCTCTCTCTCTCTCTCTCTCTCTCTCTCTCTCTCTCTCTCTCTCTCTCTCTCTCTGCCATGATTTATCCATATGTGTGTGTGTGTGTGTGTGTGTGTGTGTGTGTGTGTGTGTGTGTGTTATCTTTTTTTCATGTTTCTGCAGGAGGAAAAGAGAGGAGGAAGCGTAATATACACATAAATATACAAAAAGGAAGAAAAAAATAGTAACAGAAGCCATTACTAGGTTGTTTGTCTAACTATTCTACATCAACTATCAATAGGAAATACATGATTAATTAATGGAGAGACAGGGAAGAGAAGAAGAGGAAGAGAATAAGAGGAAATAAGGAAGAGAATAAGAGGAAAGACGTACTGGGGATGCAGGGGTGAGAGTAAGAGTCTCACCTGACCGGATGACTGCCAGCTGTTGTCTGTCAGTCATCAGGTGTCTCACTGACCGGGGGAGAGACAGGGGTGATGAAGCCCTGCACTCCAAAACAGCACTTCCTTGTTATTCTTTCTGTAGTAGTAGTAGTAACAGCAGCAGTTATAATAGCAGCACCAGTAGTAGTAGTAGTAGTAGTAGGAATTGTAGCGGAAACCAAAACAGCCGTTACGTGTCACAAATAGATCAATTACGAAGTGAGCAGGTGTTGTGGGGTGTGTTGTAGTGAAGTTGAGCGACCCTGTACGTGTAGCGAGATGTAGTATGGCGCCTCGAGGTAAACTAGTGTGATTTATTCCTTAACAATTATTAAAATTATTTGCTTTAGCATTTTTTTAACTTTTCCTTCGTTTTCTTTCCATTTTTCAGAGAGAGAGAGAGAGAGAGATTCATATCCAAATGCTAAAAGAAATATTACCGTGAAGCAGGAATTTAGTAGCCAGTCAATTCGTTATATAGAGTTTAGTATTCTAGGAAAGGATTAACATGGCTATCTGTCTGTCTATCTGTCTGTCTGTTAGTCTCTCTCTCTCTCTCTCTCTCTCTCTCTCTCTCTCTCTCTCTCTCTCTCTCTCTCTCTCTCTCTCTCTCTCTCTCTCTCTCTCTCTCTCTCTCTCTCTCTCTCTCTCTCTCTCTCTCTCTCTCTCTCTCTCTCTCTCTCTCTCTCTCTCTCTCTCTCTCTCTCTCTCTCTCTCTCTCTCACACACACACACACACACACACACACACACACACACACACACATAATACACCACCACCACCACCACCACAACCACCACCACTCTATCGCCTCTACATTAAATAAACACGCTAAATGCATATCAATGTGTACTAATCTATGCACGTATGTCCGTTTAAGAGGAAACACGTGTAGGTCATTTGACACGTGTTTGTAAGTAATAAAAAGTCAAGAGTACGTTGCCAGGTAGACAGGTTAGACAAGGATCGCTGGCTGTACGTGTGTCCTATGTCAGTTTGTTAGGCGTATAGTTTCTCCATGATTTCTACACCAATAGTAGAAGAAAACGATAAAGAACAAGATATTTATACAAAAGAAGGAGCTGGAGTAAAGGTATTCAATCTTACACCTGCTACTCCAATGGACTAGACGTTTTTCTTCTTCTTCTTCTTCTTCTTCTTTTTCTTCTTCTTTTTTCTTTTCTTTTTTTATTCTTCTCTCTCCCTCCACTCACCCTCAAACTACTATAGTCTTGGATATTTTTTTTTTACCCCTTCAGTACTGGAACACATTTTTTACCATGAGTTTAGGGTATAACTAGACGATTTTATTTACATTAGGAAGGGTCTATGGAGGTCAGAAGATTAATGGCTAGAGTTTTCAGTATTTTAATCCCCACATAAGTTTCTAAAATTCTGAAGCTGTATAAAATCACCAAATAGTAAGTGGAATAAATATAAAAACGGGTCATTGTACTGAAGGTGGTTAAGAATATCTGTAGTGCTTCATTTTTTTTTTCTCTCCTGGTGATGGTGATGGTTCTTTCTTTGTTGGTGGTTGGTGATCCTCCCTCTTTTGGTGACTGTTATAAGTGTACAGTGCTGGTTATAAGTGAGTGTTCAGTTGTTAGTAGTGTGATGGAGTGTTGGTGCATGACAGGCAGGCGGACAAACTTGTGAATCGCCAGGTGTGCTGAGGTGAAGGTTTATGAATTTGTAATTTATTCAGCTTTTTCTTTTTTTTCTTGCTTTAATTTTACTGCTACACACACACACACACACACACACACACACACACACACACACACACACACACACACACACACACACACACACACACACACACACACACACACACAGAAAAAAGAAGTATCCTTTTATATATTTATTTTTCGTATCTCATTATCATTTTTATTCATTTTTCTTTTCTTTTTTCTTTTCACATTGAATAATACAAGTGAAACAGAGTAGGATGTTTTATGTTAACTCTTTCTTCCTGTCTCGTACTCTTTGTCCTTTTGTTTTTCTTTTTTTTTTATCAACTAACTGAACGCTCCATGCTATAAACACTGCAAGCTACGCACGCTATTATTTTCATCAATATACGTCAGATTAAATCATTGAGTCTTCTTCCTCTTATTCAACATTATATTTTCCTGCATGCTACTGATGATGTTTAGTTTTTATATATTTTTTTATATGTTTTTGTCCGTCTCCTCTCTTCACTTCCTATCTGTGTGCTTCTCTCATTCACTTCCGAGCTCTCTCTTCTCATTCCCTCATAATATGTTTTCCACACTCATTCATTCACTCGTTGTCTCTCTTATTCACTCTCCTCGCTTTTCTCATTCATCCACTTTACTTGTTCCACTCGTTTACTCTTACTATATTTCGTTGACTCAGTCTCCCATTCATTCACTCTCCCTATCTTACTTGTTTTCTCCTCCTCTCTCTCGTTAATTTGTTCCATACTTGTTCTTTTCAGTCACTTCTTCTTTATCTGTGTCCTTCACTAGTTTACTCTCTTCTTCTTACATGTCTCTATTCTCTTTATTAACCTCTCACTCCTTCATTCCTTTAGTCTACCATTCATCGTTCCTTTAATCATTCACTAACATTTTCTTCTTCTCTTGTAGTACCTCCCTTCCATCATCCATTCACATACTAACTCTATCTTTCACACCCTTCTGTTCTACCTCCCCTTACCATTCACTGAGTCACTCTTATTCTTTCACTTCCTCTCTTTTACCTGTCCTCAACCATTCACTCACCGCGTCCTTTCCTCAGGGTCCAACGAGAACGGTCTTCCCAGGAGGCTTCGCACTGCTTATACCAACACGCAACTACTCGAGCTGGAAAAGGAATTCCACTTCAACAAGTATTTGTGTCGACCGAGAAGGATAGAGATCGCTGCCTCCCTCGACCTCACTGAGAGACAGGTGAGGTACCAAATACAGGGGAGATGCACAGGTGAGGGTTGGTTGACGTAGAATTTGGGTCAAAACAGTGAAGTCACATGGCGCCGTGCAGGTGAAGGGACCGTGATTATGGTGTGGGGTAAGGGGAAAAACGTTATTGCTATTTTTGGCCTCTTACTGAAAAACATGTAAAGGAAATTGGTACATGCAAATTATCATATGATTTGTAAATTGGATCGGATACAGCTTGCATAATTTTGAACATCCGACTGAACTCAGCTAGTAGTTCTTGAGGTTAATTTTTTATAATACGGGGTAATTCTTGGCGCTTCGTTTAAGATCTTGTTTGTAGTTTCTCTAATGATACTGATGTTATTGATCGAGCAGCGTTACCGTAAAGTTTGATGTCCTGTTTTTTCTTGCCTGTAACATGAGGAGGCCACCACTCACTCACTCCCTTCCCCAGGTAAAGGTGTGGTTCCAGAATAGGCGGATGAAACACAAGCGGCAGTCGATGGCCAAGTCATCGGACGAGCCGGACAAGAAGGGGTCCGGGGAGCAGCGGGCGGGGATGCACGATGATGCCACCAACAACAATACGAAGTCCGTGCCGTCCTCACCAGACAGTATGTGCTCCTCGGACGTCAAAAAAGAAGAGAGTAACGACAGTCTGCCACTACCCAGCGCATCGGTATCGTCCGGGGTTCCTCCTACCTCCGCCAGCTCTGGGGTGCCGGGGGGACCCAGAGGCGGAACCGCTCCGGTCCCGCCTCTCGACTCCAGCAAGGTGAAGTGCGAGGATGGCAGCGGCCTGAGGTATCCTGGTCCCCTTGGCTTCACTGGGGAAGGCCTCACCCTAAAGGATGGCGGCCCACAGGACATACCACCCCTCAATACCCCTCCCATTCCTCGCGCCACCCCGCCCCTCACTCCTGCCACCCCGACGGCCTCCCCTGCCCATCTAGCCGGCACAAGAGGAGTGCCTGGCTCCCCTGCCCTCACAACCCCGCCCACCAGCTCATCCAGAACCGTGGCCCTCACCGCCACTACCACCGCTTCCGCCGCCGCCTCAACCTCCAACTCTGTCACTCCTCACGGCTTCGGCAGCGGCGTGGGAGGGCGTGGAGGTGCCGGGAGAGGCTCCACCTATCCATCTTACTGTGGAGGCAACAACACCACCTCCAACAACAATGTCACCGGTGACAGCAAAGGGCGCGGGGTCACTGGGGCCTACTCGGCGGCATACCGGGGCTCCTGGGCGGACCAATACCGGGGCATGGGACGCGCCACTCCACCTCAGTACATGGCCAGCACCAACACCCGCGCCTCCAGTGCTCACGGTTATGACTACACCTGTGCCCAGCAACACCAACAACAACAACAGCAGCAGCAACAGCAGCAACAGCAGCAGCAGCGGGGTCAACACATGTACAATGGCGGTTACGGCATGGATGGTTACAATTACAACCGTCACTATTACAACAACATGATGTGTGGTGACGGTTACTCCAGCTACAACTATATGTACAGCAACGGCGGCATGTACGCCTGTGGTGGCCAGGGCGACGCATCGGCACAGCAGTACTATGACTCCTACGCCATGTGTGGAGCCACAGGCTATGACCAGACGGAGAAGGGTGCCGCCATGGCCTCCATGGCAGCCAACAACCAGTCCAACATAGCCAACATGGCAGGCATGGGTCAGGGCGGAGGTTACTACAACAACGGTACTGCTACTGGAGGCACAGGCGGTGAGGGTGTTGCCTACCAGGACCAGCAGTACCATCATCAGCAGCACGAGCACGACCTTAACTTCACGTTCAATTTCTTCGAGCAGAGTGGCGGTGGGGGCGGGACTGGCGGGGGCCCGGGCGGCGGGGGGCAGGGCGGCGGGACTGGCGGCAGCACCGCCCCCAGCGAGAACAGCAACTCCTCCGACTTTAACTTCCTCACCAACCTGGCCAATGATTTCGCACCGGAGTATTACCAGCTGAGCTGAGCCCCACCACCCTCGCAGGCTCCCCTGTCCTGCCCCCACAACACTGGTCTTTCCAAAGAATTTGAGGTTTATGTCCGCACGCTGTGAGAACGTTCCTTTCCAAGGTTTGTCGGGGACTCAGAACCAGCAGTGTCCGGACCTCTTTCATCCACTCCCCACCATCGGCCCCATAGTGTATAAGATGAAGGCGTCCCTCCCCTCGTGTGTCGTCTTAGCCTCCCTTCACTTCCCCCGTCAGAGTCATTTTCGGAAAACTAGGCAGCCACTGGTCTAGCGGCGTGCGCCACTGCCGAAAAGCAAGTGGGCGGCCATTACAAATGCCGAGTGTTTCTTGAGGTGAGTGAGCGTCGGCTTGTTCCGTGTCGGTTCCATCAGTGTTCTGCGTTACTATTGTACTTAAGTATTGACTGAGCTAACGTGATGTGATCCCGAGGGTGGGATGGCGGCGGCTGTGAATTCCACGACTGCCAGTGTAGAATTAACCACGTGACTGGATAACTGGACCCAGGAGGAGCAGTGTGTGTGGTGGGCGTCCATCGGCTCTGAGCCATGTGACAATCCACCACCAACTCGCGCCGTAGAATTGTGTTGCTGATCATTCCAGACTCTGTCCCTCCGCCTCCCCCGCCCCGTAGCTGTCTGCCCACCACCCACGTGCAGCGGTAGAGAGGTAGTTCCCTGACTTCCGTGTAGTGATAAGCTTCAGACTCTCCATGGTGGGGCCTCTTCCTTCGGGCCGCTGGTGACATGGGGCGTGGACGTGTTGTTACAGTTTCTCAGCAATAATTTACACTTTTCACCCCGCCCCCGCCCTTTTTTTTCTATGATACTTAGAGGGAAAAATCTTTCTTGAAGAGGGAGGGTGTGAGGTGACCCTCGAGCGTGTGTGACGATTGTGACTGAATGTGAATGATGTAATGTGAAAATAGTTTTCACAGCAAACCAGAAATATTCCTTCAAACAGGAGACAAATTGACTAACGATATCGCTACACGACCATGATTCATTAGTAACGAAAAATAGAAATGGCCTTCCCACACTTCTCTTTTCTTCTTATGTTTCATTTTCTCCCTCCTCCTCCTCCTCCTCTTCCTCTTCTTTTTTTTCTCTTCCTCTTCCTCTTCCTCTCCTCCTCCTCCTCCTCCTCCTCCTCCTCCTCCTCCTCCTCCTCCTCCTCCTCCTCCTCCTCCTCCTCTTCTTCTTCTTCTTCTTCTTCTTCTTCTTCTTCTTCCTCCTCCTCCTCCTCCTCCTCCTCCTCCTCCTCCTCCTCCTCCTCCTCCTCCTCCTCCTCCTCCTCCTCCTCCTCCTCCTCCTCCGTCTCTCGCCACTGTCTTCGACCGGAATATTTTTGGAAGTCTTTCTTTTCTCCCTTCATTTCAAAGTTGGCGCGAGAGACAAAAATTTCACCCAAGAATTCACGTCGAGATTCAGGAATTTTGTAACAGTTTTTTCCGTTGTCTGATTCTTCTTTCCAAGTTTTTTTTCTTTTTTTTTCCACCGTTCTTCTTGTTCGGTTTTGGTTTCGAGTCCAGAGCTCAAGTCTATTGTCAGTATTGTTTCATAGTGCATTATGTGTGGAAGATCTGATTCTTTTCTCTTTCTTTTTTTTTTTTCGTTTTCTTTTACGTCAAGGGAGAGCCAGAGTTGTGATGTAAATTGAGGACAGGGAGGAGCAGCTAAAAGTTTGTTGTCTCTCACATGTCAATTAGGCGCGAAAAACCCTAATGGAAAAGTGTCTTGGTGGGAGAAAAGTTCATCTACCGTATTGTGTGTCTGTCTGGCTCAAGGAGGAGCTTGTCACTGTGTGGACTTGTAGTGTATGAAAATAGCTTCCTTATTTTTAACCCAAGAACTGTGAGCGGCTGCGTGGCGAAGTGCTCCCTATGGTGAGTAGCCAGCAACCAGTACATTAGACATGTTTGGAGGTATTAGACTGAACCAGAGAGAGAGAGAGAAAGAGAGAGAGAGAGAGAGAGAATTCCACCCTCAAAAAATTCATGGCTAACGAAATTTTCCCCTTCTCCTCATCTCACCTTTGCGACAGAGAGGAAGGCAGGTGCGAGGATCGTCAAGCCGTGCCACCAATGCTCTTTATCTTCCACAAGGCGTTCACGTTAAAAAGATAAAAAAAATAATAAAATAGAACAGACTACATCACACTGCATAAACAAACACGTACTTAAATTTATCGTTTTGTGTTATTAGTAGTGTTGCGAACTGTACCCTCTGTAAGCATCAACATAAGCATCCGTGTGCAGTAGTTATTAGTTTCACTCACTGGACCATTTTAGTTAAGAATGTTGGTTTTCTTTCACATATCACGGGATGGTAATGGATCTTCAAAAAAAAGATGAAAAAAGAATCGATATTTGAATTGTCAGATTGTTAATAGGAGAAAGGTAATTAGAGAGAGAGAGAGAGAGAGAGAGAGAGAGAGAGAGAGAGAGTGTGTGTTTGTGTGTTAGGGCCGCCTCTAGCCCTCCTCCGCCCCTACGGCCCCCCTACTCTGTGTGTACATATTTTGAATAGTAAGATTATTGTAATATTGATGACTCAAGGGTGAACTAAATAAATGTCCTTGTAACAGAGTTTATCATGACCCTCCCATCGGTGCGATGTGGCCACTGCATGCAACAGTACATGAAAATCTCTTACTGCACACTCATCTTACAGTCATCCATTCATGAAATCTGTAATCGAACATCCTATTTTTGTATAGTTCACTTTAAAAGAAAAATAACACGTTTTCTAATCTCACCAACTCATTCACTGAAGCTTAGAAATGAGCCTATAAACATTGGTGCTGATGACTGTATAATATCATATTCCGATAATATACGGTAAAAATATATAGTAATTATTAAGCCATTTACATCAGAAATACGCACAGCAGACCAGAAGTGTGTGTGTGTGTGTGTGTCTAGACTAACAGCACCTCAACTGTGACGTGGCAGCAGACTACAAGAACTGCGCAGCGTGAGATTGAGTAGTTGTCAGCGGGCGGCGTCGGGCAGGTTGGTAAGCCTGTCTCAAGTCTAGTTGGTTGTGTGTGATTATATCGGTTCTCGTTGATATATTCCAGGATGGAGTCACCAGCAGACCCAGGCAGCAACACGTAAGTACTCAGAAACACATATGTAACTTGGTATTGCTTATTCAATGTGAACATTACGATGAAAATTACCAAAGTAATGAGGTGGTGAGTGTCAGGCGATGCACGTGCCTCAGTGACGAGCCACAACAGGTGTGAAACTGTCATTATTTGTATAATGTTAATGGAAGATTTCCTATTTATCGTGTTTCTAAATCTGGAGAAGTAGGAAGTTAAAGTATGTAATCATATAACTTGCATGTGGAGCAAGCTGCGTTCACGTTCCTGTCAATGAACAGCTGTCGTAGACTTCAGCGGGTCACCGCCCCCACACTTCAACAGTCTAGGCACCTCTTGTACTATGTGTATTTCAGATGCATTCTGAAATTCTTTCTAAAGTGTATTACTATTCCAGTCATTTTTACCAACTAGTTGTAATCAGAAAGAACGAAAACGCAGATAGCATTAGGCTGCGAGACGGTGTGGACTGTTCCGATCACTGGTTACAGTCATTGTTACGTACACAACGAGCACAATAAGAGGCTCGGCTGCGGTAGTTTGACGCTCTAATGTTGCTGACTGTACGTAAGATTTATTTCAAGTAAGCCTTACAGTCACTGAAATTTGACCGCCTCACCCAATTAGGATGGACTCCGATTGTGTTCATGGTCAGCGTGGTAGTTGGGGTCATTAGTATCATTAGTAGTATATGGTAACTTTACTTATCCGTGTTGTCATTGCTTCTTCCCATGCACCGTGCAGGATATGAAAGGAAGCTGCAAGTGATGGTGTTCACAGCCAAGTCGTGTCTTTTAACTTACTTTACACATAGTCTGTTTAGATTTTTGAAGAATATTTTCCACAATTCCCAGGAAATGTTTCAAGGATTAAGCTTCGTTTTATATCACTAGATTGTCTTCATGGCGAGTATCCAATTACTACCGCAGCTGCCATTATCAGTGGTAATAACATGGGTAGAACGTGACTTCGGAAATATTTTCATAGATTTGATTAGTGATGATATCTTCACATGTCAGAGATAACACCGGTGATAACAGTAAGCATAATGCATATTGCTACTAATGAATTGGATACTTGCTATGCGTAATAAAACAAGCATTCAACACGTCAGCAAGATGAACGCGATAACAAACACACAAGAAGGAGGAACCACACATGCTCGGCGAGGCCCAGCGTGGCCGAGAACACTCTTCCAATTAAGGGAGAAAAAATGGGGTAATTTCAGGCTCAAGGCGGCGTGTGAGACAAGGCGAAAGTCGTGGGTGTCTGCCGCCGCTACTTGTTCATGTTTTTCCTTACGCCTTTTTTCCCTTTATTTTCTTTCCGTAACGTAAGGCCTGAGTACTGGAGTGATGTGTATTCCTCGCGGGACGTGCTGATGTGCTGAGTTGTGTGCTTGCGTCCCGCACTTCAACGCCAGGAGAAAAGAAAAACTATGTGGAAGTCCGACGCGTAAATTGTTAAGAATCTGCACTTAGCAAAGCAAAAAAAAAAAAAAAAAAAAAAAAGTTCATATTGTTTGTTGCTCACACTTGATAAACGCAGCTTTCCTTAAAACAACAAAGAATATCTACGCTACTTTTTACCATGCCACTGTTCGTACGTATGGATTGTGGTAGCGAGTCAGGAATCTCACTTAGAATTCATCGTTGGGAAGCTGGTGCCTGTAGACGTAGGAACGTTCTTGCTCCCTCCTACAGACTCCGGCCGCAGAGGGAAGCCTGGCGGGGCTTCTTCCTGCCGGGCATAAATCACGCGGGTTTTGGCATGGCCGCTATTGCAATAAATTAGAAGGCCCCACCACAATATTAATTTGCATATAAATGAACGGCTGTGATACGAGAGTAAAAATTAATATTCAACTTTCACCACCGGCAATTGGATTAAACGATACAAATTTGGTTAGGATTACTTATTTATTTTATTATTCTTTTTTTGTTGCTGTTGTGTGTCAGACAGGCTTCCAGACTTGTCTTGCTTGTTTTTCTCTCTGACTGACTGATGATGTGATGATTGTTAATTGAATAGCCATTGCTGATTTCTTTGTTTCTTGGCAAGGTAATGGGAAGGACACACACACACACACACACACACACACACACACACACACACACACACACACACACACACACACACACCAATCATAAATCTCCACGGGACAGTCACTCGTGCTATCCATTGCTCTGAAAACTGATATCTTTAATAATGTGTATAATTTTCGTGTCAGTGTTTCCTAATAATTACCTGAAATTTGAACACGCCCCTCATGTCTAATTGCTTCATCAACTATCACCGTGACGCTCAATCACACTGAAATGTTATGTTATATTTTGTACCAAGTTTCAATGTTCTTATGAGCTAACAATGCTTCTCCTAGTTGAGCATTTTGATGTCTGACATTCTTTTTACCTCTGTGGCATTTAAGTGATTCAACCGGTGAGTTATAATCCTTCCCACAGAACCCAAAACTTCCGATATGATTTGATCTATAATGTTTGATCTTACCTCATAGTGACAGGACAGAGTTGAAATAGGTTGTTATCAGCTGAAATGGTGATCATGTATTCAGAGAGAGAGAGAGAGAGAGAGAGAAGGGTGGGGAACTAGTACTTTATTCTACCACGCTGTTGTATTTAGTGATAGAATAGATGGAAGGAATGAGCAAAGTAACAATCAGCTTTTTTATATTAAACGGTAACGTGCATGAAAGCAAACAAAGGTTAAAATAAGCCAGCTGATGGAGTCTTTTTTTATCATTTTTCATTGAGAACTAAAATCTGACAACACACACACACACACACACACACACACACAGCCCGGTAGCTCAGTGGTTAGAGCGCTGGCTTCACAAGCCAGATGACCGGGGTTCGATTCCCCGGCCGGGTGGAGATATTTGGGTGTGTCTCCTTTCACGTGTAGCCCCTGTTCACCTAGCAGTGAGTAGGTACGGGATGTAAATCGAGGAGTTGTGACCTTGTTGTCCCGGTGTGTGGTGTGTGCCTGGTCTCAGACCTATCCCAAGATCGGAAATAATGAGCTCTGAGCTCGCTCCGTAGGGTAACGTCTGGCTGTCTCGTAAGAGACTGCAGCAGATCAAACAGTGAACACATACACACACACACACACATACACACACATACACACACACATTCATCCTCAACTTCATAAACCATCTACTTCAAGATCATCCTGAAAAGAAGCTCATCCCGGGAGAAGCAGCGCGAAGTGTCCCCTACCTAGATAAATTTACTTAACACGAGTCTGTGTCGTAAATCACTTCTGAAATTGATTTAAATTGCCCTTAGAGGGGGAGAGAGTCGCGCAGCTGGAGGGAAACGCGCCTGGCTGACATACAGACTTAAAATGCGACGATCCTTGAATATCTTTCCGTCAAATGCCATGAAAACTGAAGAAGAGGAAAAAAATAAAGAAAAAAATCAATATGGTGTTGTTATTAGTTCTTGTCACTAATAATTAAAGTAGTATATTGAATATTAAATAGGAAGTTATGAATGTTATACATATTTCTTTTACATTGATGAAAAGAGGCTAAAAGAAAAAGTAAAGTGTAAAAGCTAGCAAGGAATAAGTGTCAGTTATGTAATACTGGAAAAAAAAAAAACATCCTATGCAGAAAAATAAAGTAGAAACGAGGGTCCATTTTTTTTCTCTTCTTTTTTTTCAACCGTTTATTCCATTTAGCGCTGTCGTTTATCTCCTTCAGGAAACATATACTGTGGAGAAAAAAGCTGCTAAGGCACACACACACACACACACACACACACACACACACACACACACACACACACACACACACACACACACACACACTCTCTCTCTCTCTCTCTCTCTCTCTCTCTCTCTCTCTCTCTCTCTCTCTCTCTCTCTCTCTCTCTCTCTCTCTCTCTCTCTCTCCTTTTTTTTCCTTCCTTGCTTCCTTCCTTCCTTCCTTCCATTCATTTATACATTCATCCCTCCCTCCTTACCTCCCTCCCTCCCTTCCTCCATTTCTCCCTCCCTTCCTTTCTTCCTTCCTAACTTCATTCACCCATTCATTCCTCCTTGCTTCCCTCCCTTCCTCCCTCCCCACCACCACCACCACAACCACCACAACCACCACCACCTTCAGGAGAGCAGACAGACAACACAGTACACGGGCTCTCATACATACAAGGCCGGAGATCCCTCGCGTCTCAGTAGAAGCTTGTCAGTAATAGTGAAGAGGATGAAGCCCATAATAGAGACTATGGGGGGAGGGAAGGGAGGGGAAGAGGCGCTGGCAAATGAGAGAGAGGGAGGAAGAGAGAGAGAAAAAGCACAGGAGAAAGAGGAAGATGTGTATAGGAAAGGAAAAGTAGAAGGAAGCAGAAAAGAAAAGGAGGAAGTAAGGAGAATGGAAGTGAGGGAGGAGGAATGTGCCCAAGAGGGAAGAGAGAAAGAGAAAACGAGTGGAGAAGGAATGAAGAAAGTCCTTGCAAAAAAACAAAAAAGAAAAAGGGGAGTAAGGAGAATGGAAGCGAAAGTGGAGGAATCTGATAAAGAAGAAAGAAAGAAAGATCCAGGAGAGAAGAGGGAAAAAAAAAGGAGAGGAAGGAAGGAAGGAAGGAAATACACGATACTAGAGAGAAAGAGGAGAAACGAAGAATAGACACGGAAGGGAAAAAGAGAGAAGGATTTCAAGATTAAGAACAGAGAGAGAGAGAGAGAGAGAGAGAGAGAGAGAGAGAGAGAGAGAGAGAGAGAGAAGAAAGGAAGGAAGGAAGTGAAAGCAAGAGAAATGTTATGAAAGAAGCTAGGTATTCCAGAGAGAGAGAGAGAGAGAGAGAGAATGGAAGGAAGGAAGGAGGTGAAAGCAAGAGAAAAGTGATGAAAGAAGTTAGGTATTCCAAAGAGAGAGAGAGAGAGAGAGAGAGAGTGTGTGTGTGTGTGTGTGTGTGTGTGTGTGTGTGTGTGTGTGTGTTGGAGGGGTTGGCTGGGTAAGGTGGTGGCGGTGGCGGTGGTGGTGGTGGTGGGTGGTGGTGGTGGTGTGGTGGTAGTGGTGGTGGTGGTGGTGTGTTTGTAGGGAGCAGAGGGTGGCAGTCAGGAGGCGCGTAGTGAGTTATGGTTCTGGTTATCCTGGCTGACTTCCTGAGACCTTAGTTGTCATTCATCATCGTGGCTGCTTCTCTCTCTCTCTCTCTCTCTCTCTCTCTCTCTCTCTCTCTCTCTCTCTATGCTATAATGCTAAAGATATGAAAGTAAAGTGGAAAGCAAGGAAGGCACGTAGAGGCAGAAAATGAGAGGATGAAGACAATCAGTGGAAGGAGCTGATTTGATGGCCGTGTCAAGCTTTAGTGGTTCTGCAATCTCTTTCTGTCGTCTGAGCTTAGCAATCTCTCTCTCTCTCTCTCTCTCTCTCTCTCTCTCTCTCTCTCTCTCTCTCTCTCTCTCTCTCTCTCTGGAATGAAACATGAAAAGAGGTATAACTGCAAAAAAGAAAAATAGAAAAAAATAACATAACTGGGCCTGGGTGTGGGCGCTGTACTGGGCTTAGAGGTTACTTCTTTGCCATCAGCTGCACTCGGACCCAGGGGTATCTTTGTTAACATAATTAATTGCTACTTACCCCTACGAATAATTTCTTTTTAGTGGGAAGCTGGCCAAAGGACTATAAAGTTTTAAAACCAAATAAGTTATAATATAAAAACAATCGTGGATGTTGCGTGTCCTCACAAATAGAAAGTTATTTTATTATTTTTTACGTCGTATTTGTTATAGAGATTAGCTAATGGACTATAAAATTCAAAAGAAAAATAAATAAAGATGAGAAAATGCCTTATTACCGATTAAACTCTGAATATTAAAAAAAAAAAATTGATAAACAAATAGATAAACTCATTCATGTATAGATAAATGAATGAATGAATAAGCAAATAAACAAATAGACAAATGAATGAAGACAGAGAAATTAATAAAAACAAGCAACAACAATAAAAACATTTCTATATCTTTCAACTCTTCATGCAAACTCTACAGACGCAAGGCCACGTGTAGGAGATGCAAGCAGTACCAACCACTCACTTCCTGCATGACACTCGCGACCTGCCCCTTTACAGCAGGCTGAGGCAGACCTGGTGGTGGCAGGAGGAGCGGGGCGTACCTCTGCCACCCCGCCCCGCCCAACCCGTCCCCACCCGCCGCCCCTAGGTGGTGGTGGAGGCGGCTGAGGCTCCCCTAATGAATATTCAAGGGAACCAGGCCCGTCACTAGCACGCATCCTGGGAGGAGGAGAAAGAGGAGGAGGAAATAAGAAATAGAGCACGAAGAGGAGAAAGAGGAAATGGCAAGTGAAAGAGATAGAAAAGGAGGAGATGATGCAGGAGAAAGAGAACGAAGAGAAAGAAGAAGTAGAAGAGTATAAGGAAGGAAAAGGTGCTTGGGTAAGAGGAGGAATATTAAGTGAAGGGGGAGGAAATAAGAAGTAGGACACGAAGAGAATAAAGAGGAGAGAGTAAGAGAAAGAGGTGGAAGAGTGAGTAAAGGAAGAAGAGGTATAGGGATAGGAGATGGAAGAAGAGGGAATAAGTAAAGCAAAGGAGGAGAAAGAAAAGAAGGGAAAATAGAAGGAGGATAGAGTAGTAGTGTAAGAAAATAAAAAGGAAGGAGGATGAAAAGAAGAAGAGGATAAATAGGAAGAAGGAAAGGAAGAAAATAGACAAAAAATGCTCGGGTGTTAGAAAACGAGGTGGAAGATTATAAAAGAGGATTAATTTGATCAAGAAAAAAAGGAATAAAGAAGTTAAAAAGAGAAAAAAAATTAAATATAAATAAAAGTAGATTATCAGATTTTTTTTTTTCGTATTTTATGTTACAAAAGTTAGGAAGTTATTCTTTAAAATCTTTCCGCTCATTTCTTTCCCCTTTCTTCCCCTTTTCTTCTTTTCTGCATCATTCCCTTTCTTCACCCGTATCCCCTTCAACGTCTGTGTCTTCTCCCATCTCCCTATTCCTTCTTCCCCTCTCCTCTCACCTCTAATCCTTCCAACACAGCTTCCCCCTGTCCCCTCCTCCCCCTTTTCCCCTTCTTCTCCCTTCACTGCCTCTCATTACCATCCCCCTACCCAACGCTACCTTTCACCCCAGACTCAACATCCGCACCACCCACGCACACACACACGAACAGAAACCCTGAAACTCTCGCCTTTCGTGTAAGAGCCTCCCCACCTCAGCTCTCCCTACCAGCCCACCCACCTGCACAGCCTCCAGCCTCCACTGCCCGTTTGGAATTCCATCTATCTTAATCCTGTCGTGTGTCTTTCACTTAACACGTAAAAGCCGCTTAGAGTGACCTGTCTACACACACACACACAAACACACACACACACACACACACACACACACACACACACACACACACACACACACACACACCTGTTTTCTTTCTTAGTTTTCTTTTTTTTTTCGTTTAAGTTTAGCGTCATTGAGTTTAATTGCTTGATCATTTCTTTTTGTCACTTCAAGTCAGATCTCTCGTCTATAAATGTATACTGCTGAAATAATGGGTAACTATCCTTATGTTATCCAGATTGTAGTGCACTCCTCAGCATGACTTTCTTGCTTCTTACCATGCACGTGACAATAAAAAAAAAGGACTGAGGAAAAGAGAAAACGATCAATAAAAGTAGAGTAAATTAATAATGAGAGTAAAAATAGTAATGTTTTGATTGTTAGTTATAGTGTTACCTTTCTTTTTCTCCTTTTCTCTCGTGCTATAGTATCAATAAGCCCATTGACAGAATGCCTTCTTGGATAGCGTGTATGTGTGAATGATATTGTACACGTATAGCCATTATTAATGACACCGTTTACTGCGTACGTGTGTGTGTGTGTGTGTGTGTGTGTGTGTGTGTGTGTGTGTGTGTGTGTGTCTGTTGAGGACAAGTTTTTAAAGGAGAGGGAAAACAGAAAGTGTAAGCAGATATGTAATAAACACACACACACACACACACACACACACACACACACACACACACACACACACACACAAAAAAAAAAAAAAGATGGGGGTAGAAAGCAATGCATTTAAAAATACCAAATACCACACCGTTGCCGCCCTCGCTTTAATCACGTGACCTTCTTAAGCGCAATGTAATGAGCGGTGTACAGGGTTTCTTTCTTCAGCAAATGATCAAAATAGGACATAGAAAAATTCACACCTACTTCATTAACCTGGTGATGAAGCTTGTACGATGAGCTCTCACCTACACACACACACACACACACACACACACACACACACACACACACACACACACACACACACAGGGGATGCACTTAACTTACATTCACATCTGCATACATTCCCATCCACTTATCAGATGTATCGTAGTGTCATTAACAGTGGCTTGTATCGGAGGCTTCCTTGTGTGTGTGTGTGTGTGTGTGTGTGTGTGTGTGTGTGTGTGTGGCTACGATTTATGAATGATATTACCTAGGGAAAAAGATATAGTGTGTAGTGGTTGAGGTTGAGGTAGTGGTAATAGTAATAGAAGTAGTAGTAGTAGAAGTAGTAGTAATACTATTAGTAGTAGTTGTAGTAGTAGCAGTAGTAGTAGTCATATTAACTGTTATAGTAGTAGTAGTAGTAGTAGTAGTAGTAGTAGTAGTAGTAGTAGTAGTAGTGACAGTAGTGGTATTACTATAGTAGTAGCAGTAGCAGCAGCAGCAGTAGCAGTAGTAGTAGTAGTAGTAGTAGTAGTAGTAGTAATAGTAGTAGTAGTAGTAGTAGTAGTAGTAATAATAATAATAATAGTAGTAGTAATAGTAGTAATATTAGTAGTAGTAGTAGTGGTAATGTGGTAATGTACTAGTAGTAGTAGTAGTCGTAGTAGTAGTAGTAGTAGTAGTAGTAGTAGTAGTAGTAGTAGGAGTAACAGTAGTAGTAGCAGTAGTAATAGCAGTAGTAGTAGTATTGTTGGTGTTATAGCACGCCTCATATTACCCTTTATTGACGTCAGTGATGTTATATAATCAAAAGTAACGCCAAACATTATAAATTACAGCATACACAATAGGTGATGCACTCCTGGCTGATCGGTGCAAAGGGTACACACGATCAATGGAAGTGAGAGGATGAAGTCTAAAGATACACAGTGGGAAAAAATGTGTTTCTGTTTTGCTTTATTTCTACATGACAATCGTTTCACCTTTTTATTATTCATATTGGTTGGCATGGAATGTGTGTGTGTGTGTGTGTGTGTGTGTGTGTGTGTGTGTGATGGACAGCTGTTGCATGAATACTAAGTGCCAGTCACACACACACACACACACACACACACACACACACACACACACACACACACACACACACACACACACACACAACCAAAAACTCGAATATTTCATTAGACCAGAAACAGGACGCCCGTATTTAGTCCGAGAGAAACAGTAAAGTTCCCATCGCCTCAATATCCAAGCAATCCTTTTTTTTTTTCTTTCCTCGCTCTCCGTCTCTTTCCCTCTCCACCCCTTTCTTCCCTCCTCCTCCCTCCCTCCCACCCTCCGTCCCTCCTCGCATGTAAGGCAGAGAGGATGACTGACAAGTGACCCTCCCCCTCCGCCAGCCAGCCAATCAGCTTCTTCCTCGCCCGCAACGACATCTGGCGGCCGCGGCGGAAACTGACAGCCACTGCCACCGTTGCCAGCACTAGAGATCCAACTCACTTTTTATCTTTTTTTATTATCTTTCTCCCTTTTTTTTTCCATCTCCCCTCGGTTTGTTTTTGATGCGGCGAGCTCTTATCTCAGAGTCCTGGGCGAGCACATCTGATAGTTGTTTTGCCGAGACGGGTTGGAGAGAGAGTTAGTGAATCCTCGGCGCGGGGAGAAAATGTGGACGAGTGGCGTGAGTGGGTGGGTGGATGGGAGGGAGAGACGCCCTGCCTGCCTGCCTGCCTGCCTGTGGAGGGAGAGGCGGGAGGCGAAGCGGGAGGCAAGGCGGAGGCAAGGCTTGTTCACGAGTGGTGGCGGTGTTGGTGGGGTGGTGGCCGCTCCCGCCTCCCTCTGCTACCTCGCGCTGGCTCTCACCTGCTGTTTCACTTATGCCGCGTCGCTCACTCGCTCATTCACCTGTACTCCCTGGCGGATTTATTATATTGGCGCTATTGACCCAGTGTTGCCGCTTGCTGCCCTGATTGTACTGGTTCATGGCTCGATGGTCAGCTCGTGTTGTGTTGAGAGCGTCATGCTGCGTCTGTCGTGTTGAGGTGTGGCGCTGCTTCATCAAGTGGCGCGTCAGTTAATGAGATGTTTGCTAAGTAGGTGAGGGTCGTGTCATTGTAGGTCACGTCGGGGACACTGCGGTTAATGTTATGCGGTGTATTCATGCACGTGTGGTGTTTCTGTGTTCATTATTGCAATCACTGCATAACTTCCAATTAATAATTTTACTAGATACATTTATACTTTTTTTCACGCGTCATGGTATTGTGTATTAGCAAACAATATTTCCTCTCTCATTACGCACATCTTGTCATTTGAACGTCAGATACATGTACAAATTCACCAAGTTATTTTATTTATATCCACGGCTTTATTTCTGCCTGGGGAACGTACAACTCAAAGATCACTTGTCCTGTAAGATAGCCCACCTTCCGTGCCCAGTCACACCAGAAGCGAAAGACATGCAGACTTCGTGAAACTTAATTATATCTGTGACTATAAATTAATGATACGTCCTCTTTACTCGGAGACGTAAAGAGAAGAGCAAGATCAAAGCCATGCCTTCTCCCTTCCTTCCTTCTCCCTGCTTCTCTTACCATTGTTTTCTATGAGACGAAAGAAAATCAAACCAACTAAATTATGTGTCTCTCTCCTTCACTTGCCTTACATCTTCTCTCCTCTTCTTGTTGTTATTACTTCTGCCACGTTTAAGGAAAGACTAGTGATGGACCTTGTAATAATAATAGTTATTGCAGCAGCAGTAGTAGTAATAGTAGAAGCAGCAGTAGTAGTAATAGTAGAAGCAGTAGTAGTAGTAATGAAGGTATGGTATGAACAACAATAATGATGATAATGGTGATGATTATAATAATGATGATAATGATAGCAAGTAGTACATGTTTCTTTTTATACTTGTATTAGGAAATAAAGTAATAATAATGATGATAATAATAATAATAATAATAATAATAATAATAATAATAATAATAATAATAATAATAATAATAATAATGATAGTGATAACAATAATAATAATAAAAATAATAATTATGATAATAGTAATAATAATCATAATAATAATAATCATAGTAATAATAATAATAATAATAATAATAATAATAATAATAATAATAATAATAATAATAATAATAATAATAATAATAATAATAATAATAATATTAATAATAATAATAATGACAGTAATAGAAATAAAAATAATTATTATAATGGTAGCAATAGTAGTAGTAGTATAGGTGATTTCAAGTAGAGAAGGAGGAGGAGGAGGAAGCAGGAAGGGCAGAGAATAGCAGGAAGGAAGGTAATGACAATTTCTTCCTACTGTGTCACGGAGTCATGGTCTCTAACAACCTTCCCATAGCAGAGTACATTAATGCGTTAGTGTGCACATGTGTCACGTCACCCATGTCTGTCTTCATTATACAAGCCACACACACTCACACACACACACACATACACACACACACACACACACACACACACACACACACACACACACACACACACACACACACACACACACACACACACACATGTCAGTTATTTTCTTTTTCATTCTTGCTCACTAGTGTAGCCATGTTATTATCATCATCATCATCATCATCATCATCATCATCATCATCATCATTATTATTATCATCACTATGACTACCATTACAGTATTTTTCCTCTACACCTGCATAAACTTATAATAAAGATACAATTCCATATAAGACATACGGTTTAAAATTAAGCTTCACAATGTATAATGTCCCCACGAGACAAAGAAAGCTGCTTCTTCACTTTTGTTACTGACATTATCACGGTCAAAACAAAGCAGAGAGAGAGACAAAGGATAGGGTGAGCATCGTATCTCGTGTTACTATATTGTGTATGTGCGAGAATATAACGTGTGTGTGTGTGTGTGTGTGTGTGTGTGTGTGTATGTGTGTGTGTCATCAGAGCACATGAAAAATAACACGAAAGTAATAAATAGTGTAGGATAGGTAGACTCACGCAGCAGTCTAGTTCCGTGGCGGCACAAACATTAATTAGGCGTGGTCTGGGTTGTAATTATGACGGTGCGGAAGGAACCAGGGCTGTGGGATTACGTTGCTGGGAGTTACATTTTCGTCATGAATTCCGGTTACTAATGAAGGTAAAATTACATACCTTACAGTACATTAGTGACAAGAAAAACGTGTCACTCCCGCTCATCAATCTTGGAGTAATGATTTAAATGCCCCGTCACACCTGCCTCTGTTTACCTGTCAGTGGTGAGGTGGTGATGGAAGCTGTTGTTGTGTTCAGGTGTGTGGTGCAGGCTGTGGTGGTGACATGTGGGATGTGCTGGTTCGTGTCGGTGTGTTGTTGTTTTATATATGTGGTGTTGGGTTGGGTAGTGCTTTTTGTTTTTGTTTTGGTGATGATGGTGGTGATGGTGATGATGATGATGATGATGATGATGCAAGAGAGGTATTACTAAGAGAATCGAAATTATTGTAATCAACAGGGATAGTAATAATAAAAACGACAACAGCACTACTACTACTACTACTACTACTACTACTACTACTACTACTACTACTACTACTACTACTACTACTACTACTACTACTACTACTACTACTATTATTACTACTACTTGCTTCTACTTTTACTTCCACTTCTACTACTACTGCTACTGCTACTGCTACTGCTACTGCTACTCCTCCTCCTCCTCCTCCTCCTCCTCCTCCTCCTCCTCCTCCTCCTCCTCCTCCTCCTCCTCCTCCTACTACTACTACTACTACTACTACTACTACTACTACTACTATTACTACTACTACTACTACTACTGAACTATTAATTGTGTCTGATATTATCAACCAAAAATATATTATGTAGTACAGTACATGTTTCTTTTTATATTTGTATTACGAAATAAAGTATGATGATAATGATGATGATTACTACTACTACTACTACTACTACTACTACTACTACTACTACTACTACTACTACTACTACCACCATTACTACTACTATCACTGCTGCTGCTGATGATGATGATGATGATGATGATGATGATGATGATAATGATGATGACAGTGATAATAATGATGCCATATTCAGTGATTATAATAGATGTTTACAAGATTATGACTATGATCGCTGTTAAGAGTAAGGGTGAGTAAGTCGATAAGTCAATGTATAAAGTAAAAGAATAAGTTGACAAAGTAGAAATGAGGACTAAGTAAGTATACAGATAAACGAGCAGGTCAATGCAGGAGTTGCCATAATCTAGATATTAACTTGTATATCTTTAACCCCTTCAATAGACGGACATGTATTTACCTCGAGATTTGTATACGATTAGACCATTTTATTGACATCAGGAATGGTCTATGGGAGTCAGAAGATTAGTGTCTACAGTCTTCACTATTTGAACCCCTTCAGTAGTGGGACACATTTTTACCTCGAGATTTGTGTACGATTAGACCATTTTATTGACATCAGGAAGGATCTATAATGGTC
>NC_059303.1:9220359-9227859 GCF_017591435.1 Portunus trituberculatus | reverse complement strand
GTGGAAAATAAATTGAAAAATGAATGAAGATTTTTTGTTATTTGTTTTCGATGAGGAATCATATTGGTGAATTTTATTAAGTGTTAAGATAAGACTGTGTGTGTGTGTGTGTGTGTGTGTGTGTGTGTGTGTGTGTGTGTGTGTGTGTGTGTGTGTGTGTGTGTGTGTGTGTGTGCAAGGTTACAAACAAGAAAGAGCAGGACTAAGAATGAGATCATACATACATTACATCACATTCTTTGCATATATTTATTCAGACAACAGGACTCATCTGGACACACACACACACACACACACACACACACACACACACACACACACACACACACACACACACACACACACACACACACACACACACACGCTTTAAATATGCATAACACAAATTAGAAAGAGAAAGAAAAAAATATTCATCTATTTTTCTTTTCAACAGTTATATTTTTTTCATATTTCACTCCAGAGAGAGAGAGAGAGAGAGAGAGAGAGAGAGAGAGAGAGAGACAGACAGAAAGAGAACTAAAACCAGAGATAGAAGCAAAAATTTTCATACTTTTAACAATATCAATTTATGAACGAGAAAAAAATGTAGATTCAGTATTTGTGAGAAAACTACAAAAGCTCCATGTGGTGTTTGGTGTTTTGGGGAAGAGGAGAAGTGGATGGAGGGGAAGGGACAGGGAGGGGAGGACAGGAGGGGGTGGGAGGGTAAATATCGAGGTTCGAGGGGGTGTGGAGGGGGCGAATGATGGATCTGCTGCTAAGTCGGTGTATCAATAGGCTCACGACCTCGATAGAACGACGTGTGAGCCTAGGCCTATAGAGCAGACCATGGGGGGAGGCTGGGAAAGGAGGAAGGATGGAGAAGAGGGTATTGGAGAACTAGGGGGGATGGAGGGGTTGGGGGCTTCTCTCCCTTTCTCTCTAACTCTCTTTCCCTCATTCTTTCTCTCTCTTTCTCTCTCTGGTCATTCGATTATCGCAGATCAATTGTAGGGAAATGTTTGTTGTCGAAGTGTTCTTGTTTTTGTGCTTGTAATTATTGTGTTGTTATTTTGTGTTGTTTTGTTTTGCTTCTTGAGGAGTGAATGTGTGAGTTGAAGGCGTGTTAACTAGTAATAATGTTAACAAGCTGAATGATTTAAATAATAACAAGGGAGAATGTTGATAAAGATAATAGCAACAAAGAAAATAATGATAACCTGTGAAATGATAATAACAATAACAATGATGAAATGATGACAAGTTTAATGTTAACAAGCTGAATAATGATTGAAATAATGATAACAAGGGAGAATGTTGATAACGATAATAGCAACAAGGAAAAAATATTATAACCTGTAAAATGATAATAACAATAATAACAACAATGAAATGATAAGTTATAGAAAAATAGTACTGAATATGAAAATTACAAGTCAGTCTCTTCAATTAATGCAAAGAATTTAAGCTTCCATTGTTCTGTGCTTCATTCACTTTACATGGCAGGCTGGGAAACGCTGAATTCATTAATATACATACAATAACAGCCACTTAACTGCTTCTCTGTTGTTGTCGTCGTCGTTGTTATTATTATTATTGCTGTTGTTGTTGTTAATGTGTAGTGTTGTTGTTATTGTTGTTATAATTATTATTGTTGTTGTTATTATTGTTGTTGTTGTTGTTGGTGGTGGTGGTGGTGGTGTTCCTACCGTTGTTATAAATGAAATCTTGAAAGGAAAAGCATAACTAAGATGAGTTTCAGATGAGTGATCAGTGATTAGTGATTTGAAACGAGGCAGAGGAAGCTTCTCTGGATTGCATCAACAGGAAAAGGATGTTTTGATGTGTGTGTGTCTGTCTGTCTGTCTGTCTGTCTGTCTGTCTGTCTGTCTGTCTGTCTGTCTGTCTGTCTGTCTGTCTGTCTGTCTCTCTCTCTCTCTCTCTCTCTCTCTCTCTCTCTCTCTCTCTCTCTCTCTCTCTCTCTCTCTCTCTCTCTCTCTCTCTCTCTCTCTCTCTCTCTCTCTCTGTGTGTGTGTGTGTGTGTGTGTGTGTGTGTGTGTGTGTGTGAGAGAGAGAGAGAGAGAGAGAGAGAGAGAGAGAGAGAGAGAGAGAGAGAGAGAGAGAGAGAGAGATGGCAGTGGGTTGCCCTGGCCGTAGTGATCCATCAGTGGTGACGGGCCACACTTCCCGTACCCTCCTCCTCCTCCTCCTCCTCCTCTTCCCCGATCTTCCCCCTTCCTCAACCACCTCCTAACGTCCCCTTCTCAACCACACACACACCACACCACACCACACACACACACACACACACACACACACACACACACACTCACTATTTTTCGTCAGTATTCTTAGCCAAGGGAACGAGTTAAGTCAGTGTCGCAAGAGTTCACATATATATTTTGCAGGTAATTAAGTGAATTCACCTTAGACGTACGCGCTGCTTGTAAGGGAAAATGTAATTGAGAGAAAGTGGGAAGGATGCTTGGATAAAACGTGTGTGTGTGTGTGTGTGTGTGTGTGTGTGTGTGTGTGTGTGTGTGTGTGTGTGTGTGTGTGTGTGAGGGTGTGATTATATTTTTTTTGTTAGATTTTTTCTCTTTTTATTATGCTTTTTATTATGCCATTTCTTTATTAACCATATGTAGTGACTCGCTACTTAATGGTGTATATCATGGGTTACTTTAATAATGATGGTTTAGGGCGCAAGTAGCTTTGTAGTAGTAGTAGTAGTAGTAGTAGTAGTAGTAGTAGTAGTAGTAGTAGTAGTAGTAGTAGTAGTAGTAGTAGTATGTAAAAGGAAAGACGAGGAAAGAGACGAGGACGAGTAGTAGTAGTAGTAGTAGTAGTAGTAGTAGTAGTAGTAGTGATAGATGTTATTCTATTGTAATTTTTGTTGATGGTAAGTTGTTTTAGTTTCTTTTCTGTTGACAGTGGTGCCTCTGTTATCGATTTTCTTGTTGTTATTGTATCCTTTATATTCATTTGGTGGCAATGGTAATGTTACTAGTGGTGGCGATGTTGGTGGTAGTTAACACAAGTGAGAAAATAAGGAAGATGCAAGAGTTCGTCATGTGGATACGTAACAGTACTTCTATGAGTGTGTGTGTGTGTGTGTGTGTGTGTGTGTGTGTGTGTGTGTGTGTGTGTGTGTGAGTAGTTCCCACAGACACCACCAGAATCACTCTACCCATTATGATAAACCACCAATACATAATTCACAAAACTACATCAGGAAATATAAGAGCGTATTTGACTGTCTATTATGATATTTCTACCTCATTCTCCTCTTCCCTTTCTCCTTTCATTTATTGCATCACTGTATCTTGTTTTAATTTTCCTTTAATTAATCGCTCTGTAAATTTCTCCTTCCCCATCTCCCTCACCTGGCCGGAACATATTAACGCGGTAATTGAATGGAATACCTGAGATGCAGAGGTGATTGATGGTTCCCGCAAGGTGCTAGCAATAAGAGGATGAGGAGAAGGGGAAGAGGAGGAGGAGGAGGAGAAGAAGAAGAGGGGAAAAAGAGAAGCAGGAGGAGGAAAGAGGAAAGGGAAGGTGAAAATAGCAGGTGGGTGTTTCTGATTCATAAGGAAATGGGGAAGAGGAAGAGAAGAAGAGAAGCAGGAGGAGGAAGAAAGACAGTGAGGAAAGTAAAAGTAGTAGCTGGCTGTTTCAGATTAAGAAAATAAAAGCAAGAAGTGGATGTAGTCAGAATATTAGGGAAAAAAGTGAGGAACTAAAAAAAAATCAGAAACATCGGTTATATGTTACTGATCAGGAAAAAAAAAGAGAAAAAAGAAAACGTAAGAAAATAGGAATAAAGCAAAGAAGGACAAGACGGTAGAAATGAATAGTACATAGTCGAATAATGTACAGATAAAAGTAAATTACGATAAAAATTGATAAAGCAAATATAATAAAACATTACGCATTTGAAGAAAAAAGAGTAAAAGGAGGAGGAGAAGGAAAGGAAGGAGGAGGAAGAAGAAGAGGGGCAGGATGAAAAAAGAGGAATAAGAGAAAGAGAAGAAAGAGAAGGAGGAGCAGGAGGACGAAGACGGGGAGGACAAGGACGAAGAGGAGGAGGAGGACGAGGAGGAGGAGGAGAAAGAGAATGATGAAGAAGAGGAGGAGAAAGAGGAGAAAGAGAATGAGAAGGAGGAGAAAGAGGAGGAGGAGAAGGTAAAAGTGAAGTAGAAGGAGGCGCATGAGGATAAAGAAGAAGAGGAGCCTAAAAGAACACACAAAAAAAGTTGGTTATCACGATGTTTATGATAGGATGAGGAGAAGAAAGAAGAAGAGGATGTGTGTGTGTGTGTATGTGTGTGTGTGTGTGTGTGTGTGTGTGTGTGTGTGTGTGTGTGTGTGTGTGTGTGTGTGTGTGTGTGTGTGTGTGTGTGTGTGTGTGTGTGTGTGTGTGTGTGTGAGGTCAGAGACGGTGCTCGCCTGCATTCCATACACTAGATCGTCTCGCCGTGGCTCCAGTAATCATTATCGACAGAATAATGATGACTGATTGCCGGCGCTCCTAACTCGACTCCTCCTCCTCCTCCTCCTCCTCCTCCTCCTTACTCTCCTTCATCAACTTTTGGTCTTCCTTCTGCTTCATTTTCTTCTTAGTGCTATATTTACTTCAGTGTGAGAGCCAAGCATGTGTTTATTTCTTGCGAAGGCTCTCACCTAAGTGGGAATCGGAGTGGTGGAGAGAGGGAGAGTTGCCTTATGATTCGTAGATGTATTGAATTGTTGCTATAATGAACATGACGAGCGTGTAAATGTAATTGGAGGAGGAATGAAGGAGTGTGAGAGTGCGAGGAAGCGAAGTACTCGTACTAGTAAAGGATGGCACGAGAGAGAGAGAGAGAGAGAGAGAGAGAGAGAGAGAGAGAGAGAGAGAGAGAGAGAGAGAGAGAGAGAGAGAGAGAGAGAGAGAGAGAGAGAGAGAGAGAGAGAGAGAGAGAGAGAGAGAGAGAGAGAGAGAGAGAGAGAGAGAGAGAGAGAGAGAGAGAGAGAGAGAGAGAGAGAGAGAGAGAGAGAGAGAGAGAGAGAGAGAGAGAGAGAGAGAGAGAGAGAGAGAGAGAGAGAGAGAGAATATGGGTGGTTCTGCCGGAGACTTTAACGCGGCAGTGAGAAAGAATCCGTGTGGGTCTCAGTGAACGAGAGAGAATATTCCATGCTTGCCTCAGACACCTCATTTTCTTCTGCAATTCATCTTTATCCTGCTTCTCTCCTTCCACTTCAGCTTCGCCTCCAATACATTTCATCTCGACCTGTTTGTCTTCTTTCACTTTCCTCCCAGCGGTGACATCCTCTCTTTTATCAGCTTCTTCAGTCAAGTTCCTTCCTCAGACTGTTTTCTTCTTTGGCTGTCTTCTTTCCACCTCACCTCCTTCCATGGTAAACTATTTTCTCAATGTCTGTCTCCTGTCACCTTTCCTTTGTCATCCCCATCTCCTCCTCTTCATCAGCTTCCACAGTCACCTCACACCCTTGACAGCCTCAGAGAATCAGTGACAGCAGGTAGCGGTGGGGCGACAGTGACACCTCGGGGCAGCAGTGACAGCGGCATGACAGTGTGCGATGGTATCACTTGATCTTATCCACTCAGGTGACAGCCCGACTTGGTATGGCTGGGAACTCTGCCACCTTGAGAATCCGTGCTTTTTCCCCTTGTTTCGCGTGTTTGTCCTTGCAGATAAAAGGTGTCTCTGTGAAGCGGTGTGGCGATCCCTCTCGTGTAGTGACGCGTGATGGTGCTGTCCTCATTGTTGAGTTCTTGTCTTGTTCTTTATGGTGGTGGTAGCTGTGGTAGGTAGTTGTGGTCGTGGTGATGATGGTTGTTGCGGTCACAGGAGAGGTATTACGTAGTGTTATATAGATGTGAAGGTGGATAAAACCTTATAATTATTTAGTTATCCTTTCTCTTACAGGTAACATAGTGGAGGTTATTCGGATTTTAAGGATGAGTCATGATTCAGTGATAGTTTGACAGATTTTGCATCATCACTTAGAAAAATCAGTCGTAAGAAGTTGAAAGTCCGCTAAATGATAAGTTCAATCTCTGAAAATTGTCCTTAAAAGAGAACAAAGTTTTGAAGAATATGGGACACCGTGCACATGTGGATATGTGAGATACTGATTGATACAGTACATTGTGATGCGTAAACCCTAGATCTCAGTGCTCCGTAATATTTCTACACTTGGAGTTAAACAAACACTCTGGAATCAGACGCACATTTTTACAACAGCATTGATTTTTCACTTTAGACCTCGAGTTGTATCAGTACACATAAATGAAGAAATGTAGCTTTATATGTTTATTTAAAGCATTTGGCGTTGTGGCCGATTATTCGCACCGTCATGGCGAACGTCTCAAGAATTCATCACAAATAAACACGAAAAATATTGGGCTTGTTAATTTGATGATCACTCGATAGTGTTGCTTTGAAGAAGGATGAGGAGGAGGAGGAGGAGGAGGAGGAGGAGAAGGAGGAGGAGGAGGAGGAGGAGGAGGAGGAGGAGGAGGAGGAGGAGGAGGAGGAGGAGGAGGAGGAGGAGGAGGAGGAGGAGGAGGAGGAGGAGGAGGAGGAGGAGGAGGAGGAGGAGGAGGTGGTGGTGGTGGTGGATAGAGATATTGCAGCAGAAAATAGAGAAAAAAGTGTGAGAATAAGAAAATAAGTGAAATTGAAGATAGAAGGAGGAGAAAGAGGAGGAGCACCCAAGAGGCTCGGCTCACAATGGAATAGGCAGCTACCGTGTCCTGCCCGGCGGCCCTCCATTGTGGTGTCAGGGTCAGCCACGGCGCAGCTCCTCCCAGCCCTGTGCAGTGTGGGGCGCTGCGGTGCTTCGGGCTCTCTCTGGCTGGAGCACTGCCCACTCTTTTTGCGCTGTTAAACTGTAGTCTTCTTTGCTCTCTCTCTCTCTCTCTCTCTCTCTCTCTCTCTCTCTCTCTCTCTCTCTCTCTCTCTCTCTCTCTCTCTCTCTCTCTCTCTCTCTGTATTGATATATATAGGTGAGATGTCATCCGCGACTGATACCTCACAAAACTTTGCCTCACAATGGGTAAATGAGGACAATGGGTCCACTCTTCTCTCCCACCACACTCCTCTCCCCTCCTTCTTCTTTCTTTCCTCTCTTTATCAACTTTCCTTCATCCTTTATTCACATCACCTCTTTCTATTCACAATTTGAACATAACATCTTAATATCACTCACCTTTTAAAACTATCCACTGAAATTCAACACCCAGTCTAATATTTTCTCATTTCTCTCTTATTTTTTTCTCTTTCTCATACTTATATCTAGTTCTCCTGTGTTAGTCTCCCTCATACTCGCTCCTCGGAACCTCACCTCATCTTCCTCATCATATGCCGCCGCCCAAGCCTCAGTCTACTAAGCTTACCCTGGTTACTGGTCGGCCGCCCAAGACAGAGATGGATTAGATCATATTCCGAGGCAAGGCGAGTTTACTGGGCTGGCGGGCGGGCTGGCGGGCTGGCGGGCGGGGCGGGCGGC
>NC_059303.1:9182859-9215359 GCF_017591435.1 Portunus trituberculatus | reverse complement strand
AATTACTAAAATTTCACGTTTCTTTTAAGGAAATAAAGGAAGATATACAAAATAACACTAAGATTTTATGTGTATTATAAGGAAGAGGAGAAATATAAGCCTTCATTCATTGCCTGCCTGTGTGGTGCTCATCTCTCCTTTCACCACCAAGCCGCTGCCGAATCATCCACGTCACTCTCCCCAGTGCTGCCGTCATGTCACAACGACTTCACCTTCCCGGGATGCTCGTTTGGACTCATTCATAGTGCTAAGTCAACAAAGGTCAAGACGTGATTAAGACTGAGACCAAAAATATTAAAGTAAAGGAACTTGGAAAAACCACCTTTATGTCTCATAGGCCACAGGTGCTAATTATTGTAGATTTTATTAGTCTTTGGGAACACACACACACACACACACACACACACACACACACACACACACACACACACACACACACACACACACACACACACACAGGAAGATATCGTAGGAATTATTTTTAAATGTTCATTATATACTACTGATAATCTTAGCTAAGCCACTACTGTAATTAAATTCGAATCATCTTTTGTGACAATTTGAACAAAAAAAAAAAAGGCCACATTATTTATGGCGTCAGTATAGCAACAGATTAAAAGAGATGATGTGAATATATGGCTAGAAATGGAAAGTTGTCCTAATTATGAAGTTGGTATATAGAAGCTGTCACGTGTAGACCCACTAGCTTACTTCAGCTTGTGTGTTATGGTCTTATATTGCGAGTATTGTTTCTCTGATTTGATTATGCATGATGTTAGTTTTACATAATTTACATAATCTTTTAATGAATTTTAGCATCTTTATATGTAGTATCTATATGTACCTTTTAGTATGAGGAAGATCTTTTAATGATTTTGTTAGATTTGTTTATTTTGAGTTAGTCACTATCATGATCCCCTCTTCTTTTGTTTTAATATGGACCCAATTGTTCAAATGACAGTGTTATATTCTGTATTTTTGTGGTCAAATTTGTGGCAAATTTATCTATCTATCTATGAAATATCGATTGATATATATATATATATATATATATATATATATATATATATATATATATATATATATATATATATATATATATATATATATATATATATATATATATATATATATATATATATATATATATATATATATATATATATATATATATATATATATATATATATATATATATATATATATATATATATATATATATATATATATATATATATATATATATATATATATATATGCTCAAATACTCAACTAGTTGGAATATAGAAAGCACTAAGGCAACCCAAGTTCAGTGAGCCTATTAATACTCCGTGCATCTCGTGTTAATAAGGTGTCTAATATTAGTGGTTGAGCCTCCTGTTTCACCCACAAAGCCGCCTCACAATACATTTCCTTCCCGTTACCTCCTCCTTATTCCCAGGCTCTTATCTCCCAGTATTAATTGTCTTGGTAATTCCGTCGTAATTTTTACTGAAAAGATTGCACCATTTTCTCCAGTCCATCCTTCTCCTTTCTTAAATTGCCACTTACCGCTCCCTCACTCTCTCTCCCTTCCCTTCTCTTCCTCGCCCAGCCTATCCATCCATCAGTCGTCCTCCTCTCCCTCTTCCTCTCCCTCTCCACCCAACCATCACTCACTATCAATAATTAACATGCCAATTACACCTCCACGTCACCACTAGAGGCGCTTAATTGAATGCACTCCGCTGTAATTGGTCCATTTCGAGGAGCTACGTAATTGCTAATGGGAAGCAGTGTAGTGTCTTGCCTTGGAACAGAATATTGCTTGATGTGTGTAATTTGTGGAGACTGTGAATAGTGCATGGCAGAGTGTTAGGAGTGGTAGGGTGGGTGTAATGTGGTGTGGTGTGCGTGACTGTTTGTGGTGGTGTGTGGCGAGATGGGGCATGGTGGTAAGGTTGTTGTTTTTGTTGTTTTTTTTCTTTAGTTTTAATTAAGTGCGCCCAGCATAGTGTAAGTTGTGTTTAGAGATAGCAGCTGATAGGGAACTTGTGACTTGACCTGATACCAACCTCCTTGTCTCCCAACCATACATTCCCTTTGTTTTCACCCAATGACCTCTTCGTCCCATCTTCTCATCCAGCCTCTCGCCAATCCTCCTCTCTCACGCATGGAGTCCCCGGCCTCTCTCTTCCCTGCACGGTATAATTCGAGCTCATGTAGTCGGAACAGTGAAACCTACAATGATATAAACTCCCTTATACTTGCGCCCGGCTCACCCTCGTCCCGGTCACGTCCCTTGGTTAGCGTGTCGCGGGGGAGGAGTCGGCCCACGAGAGAACCTGCGAGAGTCCGGCCCGCCTCTTCCCGCCCCTTTCCGCCCATCTTCACCTCCGTCTTCACCCGCCCATCTTCACTCACTCTCACCCTCACCCATACCTGCTCCACTCCCTCTCCGCCCATTCCCGCCCACAGTTCGTCCTCTGGTGTCCCTCCACTACCTTCACCACGCCCACCACGACCTCCGCTGAGCTCCGTGATACAGCAGAGAGGAAAGACGTGGGTGGAAAAAAAAAAGGCAGATCAAGAAATGTATTTGTTGGAAGGGAAGACGAGAAAGGCTCTTGGTAAAGGAAATATTTTGGCGTGTAAGCATCTCGTGTTGCTTCTCTTCATTTATTTTCGAGTGGAAATAAATTCTTGATGATAATTTTTATGTGTATATTAGTTTCTCTTTTTCTTACTTTTCTATATATTCTTTAAAAGTGCGGGTTCTTTTTCTTCTTTCGCTCTTTTTTAATCGAATCTAAATGTACGTTGTAACTTTATCATTCTTTATGCAGGAATAGAAAATCTCATACAAAGAAAACACGAGGAAAGAATAATATAAAGCCTTAATTGTTTGGTCAGCGAAAACACATCTGTTCATTTTCAAGCCGCGTCTTATTCTTTCATTCACTTATGCTCCTCCTATTTCTTTAATTATTTGAACAGGAATCTGCGTAAGGGATGAAATGTTTGTATTTCATGTTCATGGTCAGACGAGAGATAGCAGTTCAGTGGTGTGGTGTTGCAAGAACCTCAAAACCCACCAAGTCCTGCGGCCCGTCTGGCTTGGCAGTGGACAGGAACAGGAGGCATGAAGACGGTGATGTAAAGTCTGAATCTTCATAAAACTAGCGAGGTCAGAAATCGCCACATTTGTGATTAACCAATTCAGTACTGGAAAACAGAGATTTGTGTACGAATTGACTAATTTATTGACATTAGGAAGGGCCTATGAGGGTCAGAAGGTTGATGGCATGAATCCTCTTTATTCTAATCCCCAACATAAGTTTCTGAAGTTGTATAAAATCACCAAACAGTAAACAGAATGAATATGGAAACGCGTCATGATACTGAAGGAGCTAAAGTGCAAGAAACTCGCTCCATTTTCTTCTGGCTGTCGTTAGTGTCGATCATGAGGTAGGAGGGACAGGTGAGCATAGTTTGTGTTTCCTTTAGCCTTTGCGAGAATTTTATTAGTCAAAAGCAAGTGAATGTCCACCTGAATTCCACGTTCTTTTTTTTTTTTTCTTCATTTTCTTATGCACAGTGTGGCCGCAAAATCGTTATACCAGAGGAGGAAAGCCCAGTAAACAGCAGAATACTATATAAACACTTAGAAATATAAGGGGAACTGTAATAACCCACCTGGAACCCACGTAAAAGTTCCCTCTATATGCCAACTGTTATTCCCATTCATAAATCACTGTAAAATAATGAGATTATACAGTAAACCTTTATTTTTATGCAGGATTATTATATACAGTATCGTTGTGTTTTTATTCTCGTCCTCTCATTACTCACACAAAGTTCAGAAACACACATTCTTCTACTTGTAATAATCTTAACAAATATCCACCAGCAGTAACCAGAAATAACGTCCTTATATCACATAAATAGTTTCACTTTTACTACTTTTTACTTCATTTCAAAAGGGGAGGTTTCAAGACATTTATCCCTTTATTTTGGCTAACTTTCGGATCTGGAAGGGGACTGGCGACGAAGTGGGTCTTTTTTTTATCATTAATATTGTCCTTGCCCAGTTTTCCCTTCTTACATTAGAAAAAAAAAAGAACGTCCTCAAATTGACAGGCAACTAAGTGAGCCTTCTTTTTCATCGTTTATGTTGTCCTTGCCCAGTTTTCCCTTCTTACATTAAAAAGTCCTCAAATTACATCACGTCACTGCTTCCTTCCATCATCCTCTTCATATCACCGTTTCTCCCAAGATTTTCTCTCCCTCTTTCACCTCTTAACTCATCGGGGAGAGACCAGAGCCAGCCTCCCAGTACCATTGCATGTTCCCGCCTTCCTCAACCCACAATTTCTGGGGAACCTCGCGAGAGTCTGACACGAATTCACGTTTTAGTCTTTAGCAAAAATTGTGTTCAGCGAAGACAAAGATAGGTTTGTTTGGCATCTCTCTCTCTCTCTCTCTCTCTCTCATCATAGTATTCTTCTTTCATCATCATCATCATCATCATCATCATCATCTTCTTCTTCTTCTTCTTCTTCTTCTTCTTCTTCTTCTCCCCTTATTCGTTATCCCCACATTTTAACTCATACCTCCACCATTTTCCTTTTCCCTTCCCTGTAACTTTCAAGTCTTCTCTTTATTCTAGTGATTTTCATACTTTCATTTTCACATTGTTCTTCGTTGGCCTCTTTATATTCTTGCTTCCTGATATTCTTGTTTATTTATTTTTTTCACGTCAATTTACTATCGCCTTTCTTATTTTCTGTCAGAGAGAGAGAGAGAGAGAGAGAGAGAGAGAGAGACATCAAAGCTAAGGTAATTAAATATCCGTTTATGTAAGACTCTTTATCTTGACCTGACATGTGTAACGGAATATTAGAGAACACACACACACACACACACACACACACACACACACACACACACACACACACACACACACACACACACACACACACACACACACACACACAGCGTCGCGTGTCGGCAGAAACATGTGAACATCTTAATGCCTCGCGAGAAAGCAAAACGTTGACAGCCAGAAGAATCACATTTTGATGACCTTAATTACAGCGTATCATGTTTACGGAGAGAGAGAGAGAGAGAGAGAGAGAGAGAGAGAGAGAGAGAGAGAGAGAGAGAGAGAGAGAGAGAGAGAGAGAGAGAGAGAGAGAGAGTGTGATTAAGTCCCTCCAGGACGACCGAGACTTGATCATACAGCACAGAGACGTGTTTGCTGCGGCTCTCAGAGTAGCAGACAGGCTGATAGCGTCAAAACAGCGCCAGACGCAAGTAGCCACACGCTCTCAGGCAGTCAGCGCCCACGCAGAGTCAATTGACGAACACTGGGAGGTGGTTTGTCAGGACTCTGAGAGGTGGAGGACGTGGTGGAGCTCGGATAAACCGCAACAGATCCGGTACGCAGCTGTTTTCTCCACTTCCACCTTCCCTTCGCCTGCCCGGGAAACAACGACCGCTCCGCCTACCTCCACTGCTTCCACCGCCACACAGAGCGACTGTGACACCTCCCCAGCGTCCACTGTCACTCCTTCTGCCACACAGAGTGACTGCTCGGTACTCACTACCACGTCTACCGCCACACAGAGCAGCAGGGACTCTTCCTCCATAAACACAGCGAACGGAGTAGATCGCGGTGCCTCTGTTCGCCCACGAACCTCTCCTCAGACCACTTCAGGAGATTGGAGAAAAAAGAAATCTAAGAGGGAAGTGCAGCAGGACGCGAGGAGGGTGTCCAGCGAAGGACTGAGGACTCACCAGGCCACCAAGCAGACACAAAAGCGAGCCAAGGCAAAAGTGTGTGAGTACTGCTCACGGAAAGGACACACTTCTGCTACTTGCCACGCCAGAACTGACGATTTACGTCAGGAGCGTCTCCTACAGCGGCTTCTTACGGTGGAAAGATACACAGCCACACCCTTCCCACCTGCAGCGCCTCAGCCCGCCCACCCCCTCACTTCATTTCAGTCCTTGCCACAACCTCGCCCACTCCTTCCTCAGCCTGGTATCTGGAATCAGAACCAGGGGCGGCAGTGGACCACTCCTCTTCACCAGTACCAGCAGTCGGCCGCGGACCCTAACCACCACCTCGGACTAGCAGGCCTCGCTCACTACCATCCCTCACCATGGTACAGCCAGCTTGCCCCGCCGCCAACTAAAGGTCGTCTCTAGCAACGTCCGTGGTCTCCGGACTAACCTTGCAGACTTATACCACAACTGTGTGCAACGACACAATGCAGACGTTGTTGTGGTGACCGAGACATGGCTGAACAGTGAGGTGGAGCCCACGTATGGCAGGATGCAGGGCTTCACCCACTGGGTGAGGAGGGACCGACAGGAGCGAACAGGAGGTGGAGTGGCTGTCTGCTTCAAGGAAGGAATGCAGGCCCAGCTACTCGACATAGACACGCCTCCAATGATGGAGATGATGTACTTCCGAGTAATGCTGGCAGACCGCTCAGCCCTCCTGCTGTGTGCCCTGTATCGCCCCCCGCGACAAGGGCCTGACTCACTCTGTACCTGACTGAGACCTTAGACAACCTGATGATGGCACACAGCTGCAGCCACGTGCTGATTGTGGGGGATCTCAATCACCACCTGGAAAGAGACGCCTACGAGAATCTCCTGAGGTGCAGGGTCTGACAGATCATGTCACCTTCCCCACACATGAACGAGGAGGGACATTAGACCCTGTCATCTCAGACTACCAGGAAGACAAGCTTCAGTGTCATCAGCTGGGGCTCGTGGGCAGCTCTGACCATCACGCTGTACTGACACAGCTGGAAGTGGGCGTGGCTCAGGACGAGGCCACCACCCGCACCATCTGGCTGTGGAACAAAGCAGACTGGGCTTCCCTGCGCCGCGACCTGACCCACACCCCATGGGCCACTCTGCTACAGGGAGGAGCAGAGAGTGAAGCACTTGCACTCACCTCTCACCTTCTCGCCCTCCAGAGACGCCACGTCCCACACAGGGAATACACCACCAGATCGACGGATCAGCCATGGTTTGGCTACCGTTGCCGTGTTGCTGCCGAGGCAAAGTATGCTGCCTGGCTCCGCTACAAGAGGAACCCGACTCGGCGCAACAAGGACCTGCACAGGGCTGCATGCAGGAGGATGGTGGTAACCAGCAAGTGGGCCTTAAAAAAGTGGGAGGAAAGCCTGCGCCGGAAACTGTGTGGCACTGGCGTAGGAAACAAAACTTGGTGGTCTCTTGTTAAGGACAAACAAGGAACTGGCCACCAAGAATCCATCCCTCCCTCAGCAAGCAGGACGGTACTGTCGCCACCAGCAGTAAGGAGAGGGCACAGTTGCTGGCTTCCTTGTTTGCTGGAAAAATGAAGGTCGGGAATCCACAGCAGCCACCGCCTCAGCTGGTCCAGCAATGTGAGAAGACTGTCACCATGGTGGAGGTGACGCATCAGCAGGTGAAGCGATTATTGCGGGGCTGGACACACAGAAAGCCACCGGCCCTGATGACATCAGCCCGCACCTGCTGAAGCGATGCTCCCAGGAACTGGCTGCCCCTCTCACCCAAGTCTTCACAACTTGTGTACGGGAAAACGTCTGGCCTTCAGTGTGGAAGGAGGCTCGAGTAGTTCCTGCACACAAAAAGCTCCAGGACGGACCCAAAAACTACAGACCCATATCCCTGTTGTCAGTGGTGGGTAAAGTGTTTGAGAGGGTCGTGGCAGAGGTGGTGTGTAGCCATCTCAAGGACAATGCCCTCCTCTCAGACCAACAGTTTGGGTTCAGACCTGGAAGGTCAACCTCCGACCTAATGATGCTTCTCACCAGGCATTGGCAGGACGCCCTCGACGACGGCAAGGACACTATAGTGGTTGCTTTGGACATAGCAGGAGCTTTTGATAAAGTATGGCACAACGGATTACTAGAAAAGCTTCGTGCTAAAGGCATCCAGGGTGGCTTGCTACGACTCTTGGGAAATTACCTGCAGGACAGAAGCCTCAAGGTGGTTGTCAACGGGCAAACATCTGAGTCCCTGCCTGTGGAGGCATCAGTGCCACAGGGTTCAATTCTTGGCCCACTCCTGTGGAATATCTACGTGGATGATCTTCTCCAGCTACTGCCAGGAGTCATGGCCTATGCTGATGACTGCACCCTCTCCTATACCTATCCACGCCAGGACAGTGGGCGGGCTGCTGAGGCCATCAATCAGCAGCTACGAGTGATAAAGGAGTGGGGTGCTCGCTGGCAAGTGACATTCGCGCCGGAGAAGACACAAGCAATGGTTGTCTCTCGGTCCCCAGCCGCCATGGCAGCAATGGCAGGAAAGTTGTCTTTGGCGCTGCTGCTCTCCCACTCCAAGATGACGTCAAGATACTTGGAGTGGAGGTGGATCGAGGGCTGAGGTTTGACAGGCATGTCAAAACCATTGCCAAGAAAGCCTCTCACAGGATCTCCGCTCTCAGAAGGATCGCCAGTTTCCTCGACAGGAAGGGAGACTGCTGCTGTACAAGGCACAGGTGCGGCCCCACCTTGAATACGCAGCTCTCTCCTGGATGTCCTGTGCCGCCACACACAGAAGGAGACTGGACAGCATCCAACGCCGCGCCATACGGCTAGTAGATGCTGCACTACCACCTCACCCAGAGCCTGAGCGTCCCCTTGATTCACTGGAACACCGCAGAGACGTGGCGGCGATCGTAGTGTTCCATAAGGCACAGGTGCAAAGAGTGCCACATCTGGCAGGGCTGCGTCATCCTCTAAGAGTCACCGCACGGAGCACGAGAACGGTGCTCAATGGTGGTGACGCCGTAGAGGTGCCGCGATCCCACGGGTGTCAGCATCAACGCACCTTCGCAGGACGCGTCTCCAGGATGTGGAACTTGTTCACGGCCGCGGTGCCTCACGTCCAGGAGATGAACACTCACAGTGTCAAACTGATGGCACATAAGTGGAGACAGACACTGCCAACTCCTCTGACACTCTTTGTGACGTGACACTCAGTGTAGTGCAGTGCGTGAATAGTGCTAGTGAAGTGAAACGAATAGTGCTCCATTTACATGCTGACCATCTTGTATATTATCTATTTTTAAGTCTTGTAAATATTGTAGAGAAATAGATTGTAGTACCCTTAGAATAGGTAGCACACGACAGTGCGCCTTTGGGTACATGTTCCTTTGTATTAAGTTTTGTTTAAATAAAAAAAAAAAAAAAAAAAAAGAGAGAGAGAGAGAGAGAGAGAGAGAGAGAGAGAGAGAGAGAGAGAGAGAGAGAGAGAGAGAGAGAGAGAGAACCACAAATCGCTCCCTTCCTTGACCTTGCTGCTCCGCTCGACTTCCTCCACCGTACGTCGTCTCAAATCTCATAATAAGCACCTCGCGGCTGCTAAACACCCGTAATGAGGAGGTCGCGTGTCGCCGCCTCGGCCCCGACCCAGAGTAATGCATTTAATTACTAACACATGCGAGTCTCCCCGGGCTTTGCTGTGCCCGCTGCCGAGAACAGATGGTTAGACTGACTACACTAGACCATAGCCTTGAGAATTTACGAGTATGTTCTTGTTTAGGCTTAAGAGAAAGATAGAGAGATACTTGACCCCTTCAATACTGAGACGCATTTTTACCTTGAGTTTTGTGTATGATTGGACGTTTTATTTGTAATAGGAAGGGTTTATGGAGGTAAGAAGGTCAATAGCTAGAGTCTTCATTGTTCTAATCCCAACATATGTTTCAGATGTATGAAATCATCAAATAATAACCAGAATGAATATGAAAACGCGTCCTGGTGCTGAAGAGATTAAACTCATCTGATCCTTTCTTCTTCATTTTTCCTCTTTCCTCTCTTCTTCCTTCCTAGCCCAAAAAAACAAATAGAAATGCCACAAACACAAATTCGGAGCAAATCTCTCGAGGCCCCGCGCCACAAAGAGCGGTGGAAAGTTGCAATTTAGAGGTGCTTCCCCGAGGGCCTGATCCATCTCCCTCTCAGGCCACCGCACGGACACACACACACACACACACACACACACACACACACACACACACACACACACACACACACACACACACACACACACACACACACACACACACACACACACACACACGTAGTCGTTTATTCTTTTCTGGTTTAGTTTTACTCATACACTAATTTTGGTCTTATTCATCTCCTCCTCCTCCTCCTCCTCCTCCTCCTCCTCCTCCTCTTCCTCCTCCTCTTCCTCTCCCCTCGGCACATCAGCTGATAATTACCACCTACTTCTTCCCTGAAACTACGGTAACCTGTTAATTTGGGCGAAGTGGAGGGGGATGTCCGGTGATGGATTCCCTCGATGGCTCGCCTGATAAACTCTCCAGTGTGGAAGACTCTTGTTTATTTCTCTTCACACTGTGTTTGTTGGGATGAATCAAATATTTAGCTGAACTTCTGGCAAATTCTTATCGTTCGGTTTGTTAAGGAGATGAAGTGGTTTTATTTATTTATTTTCAGTGTCTGCCCTCAGTACCATCACCACCACCATATTTGTTAAGGATACACACACACACACACACACACACACACACACACACACACACACCCGCCACACCGCAACACAAGCCGGGCAATAGCTCAAACTGTGACTAAACCTGGCAGATAAGGGAGTCGGGTTGCGTCTCCCGTCTGAGATAAGACTCGCCGGCTATCCTGGAGGAGGAGGGAGTGAGGTGAGCCTGTGGGTGGAGGGAGTGAAGGCATAAAGGAGTGTTTAGGGAGGGGGGAAGGGAGGCGCGGGGGTGACACCAAATACTCTTAGGGAGGAGGAAGTGGCAGAGTCGTGTTTCGTCTAATTGAAAAGAGTGATGGCCTGAAAGGAAGGGATCTCCAGAAATTCCAAGAAAACTGAGAGAGAGAGAGAGAGAGAGAGAGAGAGAGAGAGAGAGACCTGACTGAGCTTCACCTTTGCTACTCCGCTTCTGTTACTGCTTTGCCACACAGATTTCATACCTTTTTATACGTCATTTTCTCCTCGTTACTCCGTCGTCTCTCACCCCGCCGCGCCGCCCTCCCGCCGCCGTACCACCCTCGCCTCCCATGTTCAGTTCGTTAAGGGCGGGGATTACGCACCACGGGATCACTCGAACAGTAGCGAGAAAACCTGTTTGTGTGGCCAGCTCTTATCAGTGCCAGGCCCCGGACAGTGTTGCATCATGATCCGCACTGATGTGTCAACTGCTGCCTCTTTTTGTTACGGCTTTCATTTGCATTAGTACAAGAGGCACGTAATTTTCTTTAGACTTCCTGTCATTTTATTAGCCGCCTCCTATCCCGAACTTTATAAAAATTTATTATGATAGTGATGATAAAACTGGCTAAATTTATCAGGAAGTGTTATTCTCTCACTCATTCTATTGTCGATCTTTTTTCATTTTTGTTAATTTCTAGTGGCCGATCATTTTATTTTTCCCCCTCTATTTTCATATTTCTTATCCCTTATTCTCTCTCTCTCTCTCTCTCTCTCTCTCTCTCTCTCTCTCTCTCTCTCTCTCTCTCTCTCTCTCTTCCCCTCCTCTCCGTTGCCGCCGGTCCTCCCCGCGTATCGCTGGCCAATAATTGCGGGGCCGTGCAGACGCTACACGGTATTTGACACTCCGCTTTTGTTAGTCTTTGGAGAACAGCCGCCATCCATCATCCCCGCGTCCAGAGCCTCGAGAGCAATTTCGGATATCGCTAAGGCCTCCGTCAGACCCTCAGCGGCGGTGGGTGGCCGAACTCCTTGACGGGCACGTTCTCACCCGACAGACTCTTTGGATAAATGAGGACGACTTTGCGAGGGGACAAGTCAGGCCCAGCGGGAGTTGTGTATTTCCCGTTCCTAGTCAGGGTGCGGCGTCCCGAACACGAGGTCTCACTCCAGCGTCCGTATGTCTTGATGGATGGCCGGTAAAATTGACGCATGACTGATCACTATTGCACAAGGGTTTCTTTCCCAGCCTGAACCAGACCTTAGGAACACCGCATCGAGCGTCCAGAGTATTTTACCCGTCGCTAGGGAAGCTTATGCCGTTTAGCACATATTAGGAGACCCGTAGTGCCACTGTTAAGAGCGAAATTGATTGGCTCCAGCAGGGATTGAGTATGCAACTGCAACGAAGCCGTCACCGTGAGAGATGGAGTGTGAGGGCCGGACACCAGGCTACGGGGCGGCTGAGGGCAAGGCTACTGAGGGGAACATGCGACAGAGGGAAGGACTGGTAACTAACTGAGGGGACGTTTGGTTGAGGGGAAACTTAAGTGATGGAAACACTCAAATGACATGATTGTTTCTACTTTAATACTTAACGTAAGGTCGATGTATTAATTGTTTGTTGATGTGTGCTACTGAGGATTACTATTCATGATAATCGATATATACTCGCACGCCTATAGAGAAAAGTCTTGGGGTAGCTATTGTCATGATTCTTGTGTTGCCATGGTTGGGGATTATAATCACACTTAGATGGGACTGAAGCATTTTTATGAGGAAAGATGTTGCTACAAAGTGGAATTGTTACGAGTGAAATATTAGGTTTTATACAGTTGTGGATGGAGCGGTTGACATTATCCTTGTGATGTCGTGTTTGTAGAGTTTGCGCAGTGACAAATATGGCTGTTTCTTTGTATGTCTGTGGATATAAATTTGGCTAGAGGATCTGGTTCAGTTTCTGTAGATGTAGCTGTAAATCTATCTGTTTGATTGATTGATTGATATATGTACTTATTCATTTATATTTTATGTTTGTGTGTTGAATGTGGCTGCAAATCTGTTTCTGCTTACAAGTGCGACTAACTTCTGTGTCTATGTAGATGTAACTTTCGATGAGATTTTCCTTCTGTCTGTGACGGTGACCGAGGCATGAGGGATCCGTCAATAAGTAAGTGTGAGGTGACTTTGATTTTGTCAGGAGGTAGCAGTAAATGAATCCTCAATCTGTGAGAATACCTGTAGACTTACCTCTGTGTCTGCGAGTGTACCTGTAGCTGGGAGATGTATTTCTGTGTTTAGACTCTTAGCGGTTGGGATAGTTAAAGCGAGTGAGAGCACCAGCCAGATCTCGGCACCATCAAAGAGACGCAACAGCTGGTAGCGGGGGTAATTATGGCATCATGTGGGAAGGTGGCTTGTAAGAAACTCCTTTTTTTCATCATGGCTAGCTAAGTGGGAGCGGCTCGTGGTTACCTAAGGCTACTGAGAGCTGGAATATTAGCGTTCAGAGCCTTGACTCACTGCAGCGCTACGTCTCTCTCTCTCTCTCTCTCTCTCTCTCTCTCTCTCTCTCTCTCTCTCTCTCTCTCTCTCTCTCTCTCTCTCTCTCTCTCTCTCGATGTGTCGTTGATCATTCGGAAACCTGATGACAAACTAGAGCCATTTTTTTTTTTTCTATATAGAAGTAGAGAGAGTTGCGTATATTACAGGACACACACACACACACACACACACACACACACACACACACACACACACACACACACACACACACACACACACACACACACACACACACACAGGCACAACAACAAAAGCAGAATGAGAGACACATGCGTCCCCCGGGCCTGGGCAGCACCTGGTGGCGTGTGTCCCCAGCAAGGAAGGGGCGACACGCAAGCACCGCCGGGCTGTTGTAGGCTTACTCGGGGTGTGCTGGCCGACAGAGAGAGAGAGAGAGAGAGAGAGAGAGAGAGAGAGAGAGAGAGAGAGAGAGAGAGAGAGAGAGAGAGAGAGAGAGAGAGAGAGAGAGAGAGAGAGAGAGAGAGAGAGAGAGAGAGAGAGAGAGAGAGAGAGAGAGAGAGAGAGAGAGAGAGAGAGAGAGAGAGAGAGAGTGTGTGTGTGTGTGTGTGTGTGTGTGTGTGTGTGTGTGTGTGGTGAAGTGGTGGAGCGGAGTGATGCATGGCTACTGGTATGACGTGTATAGTGTATAGATGTGGTGCATTAATGAAGATGTTAAATGGTGTGAAAAAAAAACTTTATTTTAAGATATCTGTAGTGTTATTTGCATGTTGATAAGTTAATTAAAGCATTAGAGAGTTTGTTTTCCATACTCTAGTACAGAAAGATTTATTTGCTGTACATTTTAGCATTATGGTATAGATAAGTCCATTTAAAGATTGGTATAGTAATGCAGAATTTTACCTTTTTGTTTATCGAGTAACTTAAAGTAAATCTGCTGGAATAAAAATCGTGTTTGTCCGACCTAAACTAAACTTACCCTAGATTATTCTACTGTATTGTTTCCCTTAGAGTGTGTGTGTGTGTGTGTGTGTGTGTGTGTGTGTGTGTGTGTGTGTGTGTGTGTGTGTGTGTGTGTGTGTGTGTGTGTGTGTGTGTGTGTGTGAATTTCTCCTGCTTTGATATCATGTAAATAAACGATGACTTACTGATAAAAAAAAAAGAAAAAAAAAACATGAAATAGGGTCCAGTAATTGATGAAAATTACACACACACACACACACACACACACACACACACACACACACACACACACCTCCCCCTAGCCACGCCGCACCTGCTTACGGGAGACAAATCATCTTTTAATAAGGAAGCCAACACAATCGGCGCGGCGCAAAAACCCTCAACTCGAGACACAAACACAGACGAATGGCTCCTTAATGCCCCCGACACAGCCCACGAGAAACGTCACATCACACGAGTCTAAAAACCATTCTTCACACTCTGCCGGGAGGTCCCAATTCAAATCACTGCCTCCACGTTCTCAATCTCTCTCTCCGTCTCTCCGTCTCTGTCGATCTCTGTCTGTCCATCCCGCCTCCCACGCTGCTATAGTCAATTCCACCCAACCCTCCCACCTGCTCATCGTTCCCCTTCTTGTGTTTGTTTTAAGGCAAGGCGTGTTTATGTTTGTCTGTGTTGTTTTGTGTGTGTTTTATGTGTTGTCACCTTGATGTTAATTGATGGAATGGTGATACGTTGTTCATGTTTGTTAGGATGTTTTATGTATGTTTGTGTTCCTGTGTGTTTGTGCGCTTCATAATGGTGTGTTGCTTTATTCTATGCTTCGGTAACTGCTCGTGTCTATTTGGTTATACATACATTATTCACGTCATCGTATTAATTAACCCCTTCAGTGCTACGACGCGTTTTCACATTCATTATGCTTACTATTTGATGATTTTATACAGCTTCAGAAACTTATGCGGGGGGATTAAAATAGTGAAGACTCTGCCCATTAATCTTCTGACCTCCATACACACGTCCAAATGTAAATAAAATAGCTTAATCATATCCAAACTCAAGGTATAAATGCGTGCCAGTACTGAAAGGGGTAATCACGTTTCCTTCATCAAATTCGTACTATCATAAATTTTACTGTTATTCTTTTTATGTTCTTCATTATTTTTTTTCCTTCTATTTTTGCTTCCCATGATACTTTCCAATACGATACATTTCGATAGTCCCCATTCCAGTTTCTCCTTCCCTTATTCCATTATGCTTCGTTTCGTTCCATTCGTTTTGCTTCCTTTTGTTCTCTAATTATGTTCCATTCCGTTAATTTCTATATTTTCTTCTCTTCCTTTTTTATTATGTCTACGTTATTATATGTTTCTTTCTCTCCTCCTTCCGACTTTTACTTTTACTTTCTGTCTTCTTCATTTATTTTTTTGTCTGCTATTGTCACCTCATTTCTGTTTATATCTTTTCTGTTTTTTTGTTTTTTTTTTTCTTTTTTTACTATTGCATCGTTCACTTGCCTTATATTATTTCAGTTGTATTTCCTTATGGAATTGATAGATGATAGATTATTCACTACATCTAGCAGTTGCTCACATTTACGTATATAACATTTTGAAGCTGAATATCTTTTATACGACCAGCTTCTCTTGTCAAGTTTCACAGGGAATCATATTTGTAGCATCAAGTTGTATACTTATCTTAGTTTATTCCATAGTGTGTTTTTTCCCAGTTTCCTTTTTATTTGATTGGTTTATTCATTCATTTATTTTAATTCATCTTGTGACAGTGACATATTCATTTAATCTAATTCTTTATATTTTTTTTTTACATTTTTTTTATCTATTTATACCATGTGGGCTTTTCACGGGAATTTATGGGCTAAAGGGGATACTTTTTGGGGGTACCTCCTATCTCAAAGCCCACCCGCTAGGAAACCGTTCCCGCGAGTGAGGAAGCCCAACCTATACTCGGACCGTGGACAGGATTCGAGCCCGTGCGCTTGGAGACCCCTCGGACCCCAAATCACGCATGGTTCCACTGTGCCATCTTATGACATTGCTGTAAAGGCGCAAGAACACAATAGGTTAACCATCCCTTTCCCGTTACTATCCTTCACTTCCTACTTGAAATCAGATAGTACAACATCACAAGGCGCTTCTAAACGATAAATATAAAGGTCTGATGCTGTTTATCTTTCTTTTGTGTTCCTTTCTTTACCACCACTGTCGCTAATACAGGAGTTATCTTGTAGAAGTACCATCCCCCTCACCTCCTCCTTCCTCCTCCTCCTCCTCCTCCTCCTCTTCCTCCTCCTCTTCTCCTCCCCGGCACGCGTGAAGCTGGAGGGATTCATTAATTATTGACACATAACGAGGCGGAAAATGATGTGATTGAGATGAATTTACTTGCACCTCACGCGGGTTCTCTCCCTCCCGTCAATCAAGACTCATTGTGTACCTCCAACCTGCGGGAGGGAGGCGGAAGGGAGAGAGATGGGAAAAGAGAGAGAGATAGAGGGAAGTAATAGAGAAGAGAGTGGTGGGAGAGAAAGATGTATTTATGTAGGAAGTAATGATTAATGTAGAAATAAGAAGGAAGGACAGTGAACGAATGAATTAATTAATGTTGAGGTGTTTGCATTTTTTTTTTGTCTTCCTGTTCTCGTTCTTGTTCTTCCTGTTATTTTTTTCTTTCTTTCTTCTTTTTTCTTGATCTTGTTTTTCTCAGTCTATTTTTCCCTCAGCCTCTTCCTTCCCTCGTTTTATTGTTGTTGTTGTATTTGTTGTTCTTGTTCTTGTTGTGTTTGGTGATGTTGTTGTTGTTATTGTCGTTGTTGTTTTTGTTGGTGGTGGTGGTAGGTGCTGGTAGTGGTACCGGTATATTTCTTCTTCTTCCTCTTTTTTTTTTTTCTTCTCTTTTTCCTCTTCCTCTTGTTCTTGTTATTTTGGGTGATATTGTTGTTGTTATTCTCTTTGTTTTTGTTTTTTTCTTGGTGGTGGTGGTAGGTGGTGGTGGTAGCAGTATATTTCTTCTTCCTTTTCTTTTTCTTCTCTTTTTCCTCCTCCTCCTCCTCCTCCTCCTCCTTCTTCTTCTTTTTCGTAGTGTAGTGTAGTGGTATCGTTTTCGTAGTGTAGTGGTTATCACGTGCGCCTCACACGCGCAAGGTCCCCGGTTCGATCCCGGGCGAAAACACGTTGCTCTTTCTTTTTAACCAAGCAGCCTAGTAAGGACCCCAGTGTCTGTTGTTGCTTGGTCTTTCCTTTGTATTCTTTTGTATTCCTCCTCCTCCTCCTCCTCCTCCTCCTCCTCCTCCTCCTTCTCCTCCTCCTTCTCCTCCTCCTCCCTGTGAGTTCTAATGGTTCCCGTGTGGTTTGGTCTCCTGGTAAAGATATGCGATTGTCACTTGCCAGACTTTGGATCGAATCTCCCTCCGTGGAATCCCAAGTTGTAGTTTAGTAGATGTTATCGTTTTAGTTCCCCAGATATGTTTATTTATTTATTTATTTATTCATTTATCTATTTGTTTGTTTGCCTACGCATTGGTTCTTGTTTTATTGTCTTTTTTCTTATTCAATGTGGACTTTTTTTTTTTTTTTCTTGTTCCTTCTTTGTATATTTTTATCTTCTTTCTTCTTCGCATTCTTTTTTTTCTATTTTTCCCTTACCTTCTCTTATTCTTAGTTTATATTTCCAAGTTTTTGTTCTTTTTTTCTATTTTCTCTTCCATATATCCCTTCTCACATTGATATCCGTTAAATATATTATCTCATGCATACTCTCTCTCTCTCTCTCTCTCTCTCTCTCTCTCTCTCTCTCTCTCTCTCTCTCTCTCTCTCTCTCTCTCATACACTCGCACCGTTACTTTTCCTTCATCCTCTGCCTAATTTCCCTTCTCCTCATCCCTCCCTCGATCACTTGACGCTGTCCTTAAACGTCTCGTGGGCGTGTATAAATAGACGATAATAAGCCTATAGTCGAAGGAGGAGGAGGAGGAGGAGGAGGAGGAGGAGGAGGAGGAGGAGGAGGAGCAGAAGGAGGAGAAGAAGAAGAAGAAGAAGAAGAAGAAGAAGGTGATGATGATGATGATGAAGAAGGAGAAGGAAAAGGAGAAGGAGAAAATTGAATGCTTAGATTACGAAAAGATAGACGAAAAGAAAGATAAGAAATGGAAAGAAGAAAGATAGAAAGAAGAGAAAGAATAATAATAAGAAGAAGAAACTAAGATAGACAGAAAATAGATAAAAGAAAAGATAAGAAATGAAAGGAAGACAAAGAACAGCATAGGATTAGGAGAAGAAATAGGACTGTCTCACCAGGGATACCAAGGAACACTAAGACCATATCACTTACTCGAGCAAACAAGGCCGAACGGTTTAACAATAAGTGGGGCGGGGCAGCTCACGCCCGGCGAAGGATGAGTGGCGTTAATCCGGCTTAAGTGCGCGGATGGGGAGTGGATTTGCGCGGCTTAGCGACTCGAGAGGCAAATTAGGCGAGAGAAAGAGTTAGGGATGCGACTGTGGGTGGATGGGTGGGAGAGGTAACGGGAAGAGAGTGAAGGGTGATGGGTGAAGGCTGTTGGGTATTGGATGGGTGGTGAGGGGTGAGGTTCGGTTGGTAAGGTAGGTAGGGAAGGAAATGAAGTTTGTAATGGTAGTTAAAAGAAAAAAAAAACATATCGTAATGTAGACTTAACGCCTTTATTTATTTATTTATTTTTTTTTTTGCAGTTCTTATTCCATGTTAATCTTTTTATTACAATGACGCGTTTCCATATTTATTCTGCTTACTATTTGGTGATTTTTACAGCTTCAGGAACTCATGTGGAGATTAAAAATAATGAAGACTTTGGCTATTAAGCTTCTGACCTCCGTAAACCCTTCTAATGTTAACAAAATCGTCTAATCATACCCAAAACTCATGATAAAAATGCGTCTTAGTACTGAAGGGGTTAAAATTTACTGGTATAGCAGGACAAGTGAAAGATAATGATTGATAGGGAGAAATTGATTATGTGGGAGGTTGCTGGAAAGAGTGTAGTGGATAGTTTGTACTTATGGTCATGTGTGATGGCTGATGAGGAATGAGTGGCCGAGTTTTAGTGAGGAAAAGATGTATGCTTATGATGAAAACTGTGTGTAAAGGAAGTTTAGTGAGATATAAACCAAGAGTAAACAGAAATGGATAGAGAAGATTGAGAATAGCTTGAGAATAGCTTTTGTCTTGCGATGGAAACAGAGGTGCTGATAATGAAGATGACAACGACGATGGTGAAATTAATAACAAGGGAGAGATGATAAAAAGAAGAAAATAAGAGGAATTCATATATATTTGAGGAAATGGAAAAGGGAATAAAGAAATAGCATGATGATCTATAAGTAAGAAGACTGTAGTTAGGAAAATGGATAATAAAGAAATGAGCTGAAAAAAATAAAAATGAATAGATATATAAATAAAACATGAGAGAGAAAAAAAAAAGTATATTCATAAAGAAAGCTGGATGTAGTACATGGAAAAGCATTAAAGAGGAAGAAAGAGAAAAAGTAGCAGGAAACTTAGCAGAGAAGGGAGAAGGTAATGGACTGGAGAGAAGGTAGTGAGTAGGAGGGAAGGAAGTGGGCGGGCAGGTAAAGGTGTGCTGTACAGTGGAGGGCAAGGGGTTGGGGTGGGTCGGGCTGGGGTTTGATGGTCTGTTGTGGAAAGGTGTAGATCAGGTATTGGCTTCTTTTCTGGTGCTTTCTCTTTATTGATATATTCACAAGTTGCTTTTATGTTGCTTTGTTTGATGAAAATAATCAGATGCAAGTTTGTGTCCCAGAGAAATGGAAAGAAAAGCGCCGAGATTCTTCATAGTCATAGTAATGTGAACTGAGAAATTATAATAATAGGAATAATAACAATAAGAGTAATAGTAATAATAATAATAATAATAATAATAATAATAATAATAATAATAATAATAATAATAATAATAATAACCAGTAACAATGATAATTAGTAATAATACCACACACACACACACACACACACACACACACACACACACACACACACACACACACACACACACACACACACACACACACACAGAAGTGACCTGGTCCGGCCACCCGCAACAGGAGGGAGAGATGGACAGACAGACAGGAGCGGAGGGCTGGCAGGTGACATGGGATAGGTAGGAGGGAGGAGAGAGAGGCAGCTGTCCTCCCTACACCTCAATAGGGAGGAGGAGGAGGAGGAGGAGGAGGAGGAGGAGGAGGAGGAAGATCTGTAGAAGGGAGGGAGGAAAGAGGGTATTGGACGACAAACATCCCGTAGATCACTTCATTTAGCTGACGAAGTGAGTGAAAAGGGAAGAGCTGATCAGAAGTCCCTCTGGCTGACACGTTTCTACTTTGACTTTATACACTTCACTCGCACCACTGTTTATAATGGTACACGACTAATATTGTTATACGCTTCACTCGCACCGTTATTTATTATGGTACACGACTAATGTTGTTCCTAATTTTGGTGACCCTTACAGAAAAAAAAAAGAATAAAGTGTCTCAAACTCATACTACACTCTCAAAAGCATAAAAGAGACATTTCTGCACATAGTCTTTTAATCTCTCTCTCTCTCTCTCTCTCTCTCTCTCTCTCTCTCTCTCTCTCTCTCTCTCTCTCTCTCTCTCTCTCTCTCTCTCTCTCTCTCTCTCTCTCTCTCTCTTCTCTCTCTCTCTCTCTCTCTCTCTCTCTCTCTCTCTCTCTCTCTCTCCTACTTTTAATCTAACATACAAGTCATTCTTTCAGTCATGTTACTCATTGTTCCTTTTCATCTTTCTAATTCTATACCTCAAGTTTCCGTCTCATGTTTCTATTTTTTTTCCTTCTTATATATCAAGTATGTATTGTTTTCATCCATGCCGTGTACTAATTCATGTTTATTTCCCTTAGTTTCACATCTCCCTTTCCTTTCTTCCCCTCCGTGCTGGGTCGATACATGGCTGGCAGTATCCCGTGTTGCTTTAATCCACACCCCAAATAATTGATCAGTGGCTGTACCTCTAATTAGTTCGCCGAGGGGTGGAAGAGAGAGAGAGAGAGAGAGAGAGAGAGAGAGAGAGAGAGAGAGAGAGAGAGAGAGAGAGAGAGAGAGAACTGTACTCTCCCTGAGGTTGTTTGTTTGACCTCTTTACTTGTTTGTCTGTTGTACCTCCGCCTCGACCACACCCAAACAAAGGTACCTTTTTCCCTCCTTCCTTGCGTCTTTTCATCTGTATTTTGTGTCTCTAATTCTTACCAGTATAGTTTTATTTGCCTTGTTTCTATGTATTTTTGGGTGACTATTAGATATATTTTAACTTTTTTCACCGGTATTTTTCTATGTTCGTTTTATTTACGTATTTATATTTCCAAACCACATCGTATCTTGTAAAGCAAATTCACTCCCACCAAAAGCTAGTTGTAAAATTCCTCAAATCCGTGGCACAGGTTCACAGAGTGCCAAACACGTCACATTGTTAGCGCTGATTAAAACCAGCGGACTGACGACACCAACGGAGAGTGTCGTCGGGAAACCTTGGCCGAGAGACGCGTGTTGACATGTGTGGGGTGCGGGTGTTGATTACATAACGGCGCTTCGCGGAGTCCCCAGGGAGCGGGTGACACCGAGAGGAGAGACAGAGAGAGGAGGGCAATGTTAAGAGGGGAGCTGAGTAAGAGGGAAATAAGAGCGGGTATAAATGAGGCCATGGAAGGGAGGAGAGCTATGAGTAATGTAATAAGGAATAAGGAGGATATAATACGGGTGTAAGAAAGCGATAGAAGGGTGGAAGGGAGAAAAGGAAGAAATGAGAGGTGATAAAGGGGAGTGTAAGGTGAAATGTGTTCTTGAGTGAGACGCTTCCTCTAAGGTGAGGGCGAAGGGAGAAGATGTATTAAGGAAACTTTGTAATGGAAGTGAAGGTTAGGAAGGCAAAGGAGTGTATTGCTGAATAGGGTGAAGGTAGTGGAGTAATCTTATCATCAGAGGTAATGTGTCAGAGCTGATGAAAGGTGATTATAAAGACGACACAACCTTAGTAATATTTTGACATGTTTAACACGAAAGATTTAATAGATCAGCGGCAAATACACGCAGAGAGCAAACAGATCTTCATAGTATATACGCATATCCGTCCCTGTATGGAGTACTCTTCGCATGTTTGGGGGGGTTCCAGTCACACAGCTTTGCTTGATAGGGTGGAATCGAAAGCTCTCCGTCTCATCAACTCCCCTCCTCTGACTAACTGTCTTCAGTCTCTTTCTCACCGCCGAAATGTTGCATCCCTTTCTATATTTTATCGCTATTTTCATGGTAACTGTTCTACTGATCTTGCTAACTGCATGACTCCCCTCCTCCTGCGGCCACGCTGCACAAGGCTTTCTTCTTCCTCTCATCCCTATTCTGTCCAACTCCCTAATGCAAGAGTTAACCAGTACGCTCAATCATTCATCCCTTTCACTGGTAAACTCTGGAACTCCCTCCCTGCATCTGTATTTCCAAATTCCTACAACTTGTCTTCTTTTAAGAGGGAGGTATCGAGGCATTTGCTCCCCTAATTCTGGCTGACGGTTTTGGCACTTTTTGTACTCTTTGGAGAGCCAGCGCTCAAGTGGGCTTTTTTCTAACTTTCTTTTTTTTTGCCCTTGGCTGGCCCTCTTCCTACGTAAAAAAAAAAATATATATATATATATATATATATATATTCGTGTGTGTGTGTGTGTGTGTGTGCGCGTGTGTGCGTGAGTGCGTGTGCGTGTTCAAGTGTATATATGTATAATAAAGGAACGCCCCCGGGTGGGCTTGAACCACCAACCTTTCGGTTAACAGCCGAACGCGCTAACCGATTGTGCCACGGAGGCATGCAACGCTTCCACTGAATCACAATTTACGAACTGTGAACTTCCAATGCACGGCAGCTCACGACGGAGCTCACACTGTTTCAATGGCGGTTCAGTGCTCTCGTTGCATGCCTCCGTGGCACAATCGGTTAGCGCGTTCGGCTGTTAACCGAAAGGTTGGTGGTTCGAGCCCACCCGGGGGCGTCCATTTTTGTTAGGTAGCTTGTCTACATCAACTGAGGCTTCACCACACGGATGGATTTTGTTTTGCTTGTAGCGATGATTTATGAAGTGCTAACCAATAAAGAAAATAATAACAGTAGTGTAATGATAAGATTAAAATTATCATATTATTATTATCATCATCCTCATCATTATTATTATTATTATTATTATTATTATTATTATTATTTTTATTTTATTATTATTATTATTGTTATTATTATTGTTGTTATCATTATTACCATTATTATTATTTTCATTGTTGACGTTGTTGGATGTAGTAATGTTGTCAATATCAACCCCCACTGCCACCACCACCACCACCACCACCACACACCACACTACCACCACACAGATCCTCGCCCCACAGCCGCAGACAGCCCGCCATTCCTTGACCTCACCGCCTCATCCTTCCCGTGACCACAAAACCATGATAGTCTCGTAGATAAACGCTGATCCATTACATCTTCACGCAGTCCCTCTATATCCTCCTGGAGTGTTGATGGCTGTTATTTTGGTCCCTGTTGCGTGGGGGCGTGAGGGCGTGAGGGCGGTGGCGGGGCAGGGAGCGCTTTGGGTCGTGTCGTGGTGCGGTGGGTGAGTCGCCTATGGTCTGTCCGAGCTGGATTACAGAGTGTTTCAGGAAGGGACAAAGTGGTTCGTTGCGTGTAGGTAAACTGGCCAGTGTGTGTGTGTGTGTGTGTGTGTGTGTGTGTGTACCTTTCATGATTTATTTTGTCTAGTAGTTGATAATCTTATTCTTTATGTAATAGTGAAGAGATATTCATGTGTACATGTATTTGTATGTCAGTATCTTGTATTGCAATTTAATCTCCAATAACTTTTTTTTTTCTATAGCATCATCCCTCTCAAACTTTTCACAACTACGTACAAGCTACTCACTGTCTCTTTTTCTCTCCCTCTTCCTCTTCTCCCTCTCCCTCTCCCTTTCTTCAATAAGCTCATCTCCCCTCATTCCTCCATCCCTCCCTCACTTATATAATATTATCGACGCATTACACTGTGGACAAAGGAAAACACCGTCCACTTGTGCCGCATATTAAATTATAACCTCAGGATCATCTCGCCTCTCCTGCTGGGCCTGGCAGGGGCTTGAGGGAGAAGAGACACCAAAACATCATCTCATCTCAAGACAGTTTCACGCCAACACGAGCCTGTCCCGCTGATTATTTTCCATAGAATAACTATAGAAAGATATTTTTACCCATCTCAGGAAAGTAGGAGGCTTAACATTCAGTAGTTTCGCTCTTATTTGTGTTTATTTTGGTTTTGCGGATGGATCACGACCAAAGGCTGTCGAATTCACAAAGAAAACGGAGGTATCAGTCAATCACGCGGCCGAGCGCTCCTCACACTGACCCGTCAATCACAACACAGCGGGTGGTCGTGGACTCGTGGTGGTGGTGATGGTGGCGGCGGCGGTGATCCTCTACTACTACAACTCTCCTACACCCCACACACCCTTTCCCTATAGTCCTCCCTCCCTCCAGTCAGCTTCTCACATCCTCAATACTTCTGTCCTTCCCTCTGTGTTCTCCCGGCAGCCGAAAGTCCACGTGAGTCTTTTTTTTTCTTGTATAGTGTGTTGCGTTACGAAAGATGCGTTATAAAGAGGATGGTGGATATTGCGTTCAGTTCAATAAGGTGTTGTGTAATGGCTGTGTATCGTTATGCTATGCCAGTGTGTGTTTGCGCGAAGGGGAAGCGTTTTATGAGTCGTAAACACCACTTAAAGGAGCGTCGCGGATGTGTACACAGCTGCCCGACACACACACACACACACACACACACACACACACACACACACACACACACACACACACATTTATTGATTGTGAATCTGCCTGTATTCCTTAAAAATGGCAATAAACTATACTTACTTTACACACACACACACACACACACACACACACACACACACACACACACACACACACACACACACACACACACACACACACACACACACACACACACACACACACACACACACACACACACACACACACACACACAGAGGTCCCTCATTAAATCGGTGTGATCACTCCATCTGACTGAGATTGGTGTCTTTCCTTGATCGTTGGGACTTGCAAATCGAAACTCAATACCGATTTCTCTTCCCGACTGCTGGCGAGACACTGCACCCACAGGACATTCAATCTTGATACTTTAGAGCAACGTCTGCCCTGCCTTAGTATTACTGCTTGTTGTCATTTTTCTCTCAATTTTTTGCTTCCTCGTGTTTACCTGATAGAGACCATTTTTCTCTTCTTTGTTTTCTTTGTTTTCTCTATTTTAGTCTTATTATTGTTTTGTTACCATTGTTATTATTATTATTATTATTATTATTATTATTATATTATTATTATTATTATTATTATTATTATTACTATTATCATTATTGTTATTATCATCATCATAATAATTTTCATCATTATCATTAACATTATTTTTCTTAACTTGTAAATAATAGCAGTTGTAGTGGTGGTGGTGGTGGTGGTGGTGGTGGTCGTTTCACTATCTTAACCATTGTCATTAATATTATCAACTTTACATTTATCTATATCTTAAGAATAAAGTACCTTGTCTCAACTTGTGTTTTCCTACCACTCAATACTCACTTAAGAATATGTTTGTGTTTCACCGTCTATTCATTTATTTAATTTTGTTTTATTCTTTATTTACGTCTCCTTCGTTCATCTCAGCTCCTGCCACTGCCTCAGTCCCTTGCGGGTCTCCTGGGGCGCCCTCACATCAGCAGCGGCGGTCTGGTGGCCCTTATACTGCTAATGACTTGCCCAGGTGAGGTCCCCTGGCAGGTAATGTAGTCCCTTCTCCGCCCCTTGTGTGTGTGTGTGTGTGTGTGTGTGTGTGTGTGTGTGTGTGTGTGTGTGTGTGTGTGTGTGTGTGTGTGTGTGTTTGTGTTTGTGTGCGTGTGTGTATGTGTTTTATTTTGATTTAATACATGCATTTTTGTGTGATTTACGAAGACTTAAGGTAAATATAGTTAATCGTATCTGAGGTAAATATTTTGTTACGATAAAAGGTAATTTCAAGAATGCACCGCGTGTTTACCATCATTGTTATTTCTAGGATATTTTACCTTGCAGAGAAGAAAAAAATACAATGGAAAAAGAACACATTCCCTCTCAACTTGTTAGCAATAAGACCGGTTCAGGATTTGCTTTGGTTCTTTAAATAATATGAATCAGCAGGGACACGCAAATATATCCCCTGAACCAACTAACGCATTCGCAAATTGAATTCTCCCTTCGATTTCCACATTGATAAAAAAGGAAAAGAAATACGAATACTTGCTGAACTCCCTCGATGAAAAAAAAGGAAATACTCTGTCGATATGAGAGAGAAAATCCACAATGACAAGGTTCGTCTGCGAGTCCAGGTTTGCTCAGGGCTCCCTAAAGCGGTCCTTGTGAGCACGCATATGTCAGCCTCCCCGTGACGGCCCCTCCATCCTGCCCCCGCGCCGCCTGCCCTGTTGGTCTTGCTGATGCAGGCTGGTTTATTTAGTATAATTCCCAGCTGCCTACAACCCCCGGAGCCCAGATGAGTCCAAGGCGACGGCGGTGACGATGGTAATGTTGATGATGGTGGTTGTGGTGGCAGAGAGGATGAGTGGATGAAGAAAAGATAAAGAAATTATAGAAAATGGGAAGGAAGGAGCGAGGACAATTTTGAAGTTAATGACGATGATGATGAAGATAATGATGATGATAATAAGGAAGAAGAAAACTGCTATTCAGTAACGAGAGCAGGAGAAGTAGGATAGTCAAGGCGAAAGCTTCTCTTCATTTACAACTTTCTCTCGCCGGAGATGACAAGGGAAAGAAAGAAAAAAAAGACATACAACATAGAAAAATAAATTGCAAATATGTATTTTTTATAGGAGATGAAAGCTATCACCTGCATTATCAATCCTTTGGGGATAGAAACGAGCACCAAACGAGCTATTGTAATCTCAGAAAAGCGACGTGTGATAAATATACTCAGAAAACGTAGTAGTTAATAATAATAATAATAATAATAATAATAATAATAATAATAATAATAATAATAATAAGAAGAAGAAGAAGAAGAAGAAGAAGAAGAAGAAGAATAGTGAGGAGGAAGGACGAGGGACAAACTAACACTAACACACCCAAAATAGAGAAAAGGTGACGTGCCTGTTAGGGCCTATAGGGTAAAGTCCTGCTCTCCTCGCCAGGTCTTCTCTTTATGAGGGCAAGGTAGAGAATGAGGAAGAGAAGCGTAAGAAAGTAAAAGATAATATTAATGAAAGACCAAAAGATCGGAGATAGTGGAATGTGTGAAGGAGGATGTGAAATATTAGCAGAGGAAGGAAAAGATAAAGAAAAGGAGACGGAAGGAGATGCGCTAGAGAGTGAAAGAGAAAGATGAGGAGCAGAATTAAATTTAGATAAGAAAGAGAAGGATGGAGAGAAGTAAAGGAAGAAAAAATAATGAATAAGAAAGAGAGAATGTGTACCAAAAAGTGAAAGAGAAATAGGAGAAAGAGTCAACAGAGAGAGGACATTTTTGCAGGCATTGGGGGCGGGTCTCGCGGGGCCAGTGTGCCTAGCGAGAATTAATATTGACTCCCCGATATTTTGTCCTCTTTGTCTTCTGGGAACGTCTGGGTTTTCGATGTATTGAGAGAGGCAATGGAAAGGAGTATAGTGGGGAGGAGGGTCAGCTCAAAGAAAGGCAGGGAAGCATGCAATGGGCCACTCTTTATCTTTGTCTGAGGATTGGATTGCATGGCAGGGTGTGCATTATGAAAGCCTTTGTTCTCTCGTAAACACCATTTTCCTAAGGCAACAAAAATGATTAATCAGGTTTTTATGCGTTTCTCTCTCTCATTGATGATTCAGGATGCTTCTTATCAGTGAGAACATGAACACACTCTTGAAAACTCATTATTCCCACTATAGCCTTTGAAAGTAGATGAATTTATAAATAGAAACTGGCAATAATACAATTCTAAGTGAGGTGAAGATAGGGATTTTATAGTCTTTGTTTTTACTCAATCTCTTCTGTACCAGGACGCGTTTTCATATTCATTCTCGTCAGTATTTGGCGATTTTGTACGGCTTCAGAAACATATGTTGGGATTAGAATAGTAAATACTCCAACGATTATCTTTTGATCTCCATAGACCCTTCCCAATGCATATAAAATCGTCTAATCATATCCAAAAATGAAGGTAAAAATGCGTCTCACTTTTGAAGGAATTAAAGGTTACATGAGGTGGCTTGGATTAGGCGAACAACATAGATGAATAGAAACACGATAGGGAAGGTATTTCATCCCCCAACAGTGAATAACTAATGACAAATAATGATGATTGTGATAACCGTGGTGATGATGTGAAGGAATTAGAAAGATACGAGGAAATGAGACAAAAAAATAATTATGATACGTTACAGTGTGTTACGATGATTTTGGGAGGTAATGGAAGGCAAGTCACCAGGGCGAGAGACACGCTATTATCATCACCATCATCATCAAAGTTAGACAAAAACTTCACCATACGTCAGACACTCATTACACGATTTCCATTCCATTCCAGACCATACCAGGGGAAAATAATCTCTCTTTATCTACATACTTTTCTGTCCTGCTTTCTGTAGTGGAGAAGAGGGCGAGGAGGAGCTAAGGGACAAGTGCTTTTGGGCTGTGTAGCGACAGGACCACCATTAATCACTCCTATCGCCACCTGACCACGACAAACCCCCGCTCCATGTATGCACTCGTTCACACTTGCATTGGTGACACGAAGGAATGGTGATGCAGGAGATATGTATGTGGCTTGGAAATGGTGAATATACAGGATACATTTTTGTTTTTTTGTTCTGTTGTGTTTTTTTAGGTTCTTATACTGAAAAGAGAGAAAGAAATCTTGTTTTTATTGTATCTTTGTATGTCTTACCTTTTTTGTTTTGCTTTTTTTTGTCTTCATGTATTTATTTCTATTGTTCCGAATTATACTTACTGAAAAAAAATAAGAGTTTTTTCGTGTTTTACTTTTTTTTTCAAGCATTTTCTTCATCACCTCCATTCTTTCACACCGTCACAACTCTCCCATCCTGCCGTCATCTCAACCACCACCACCACCATCACCAACACCACCACCCAACCTTCTTTCCTCCTCACCTACATACATCCCTCCTCTCACTCACTGACTGCACTACGCCAAACCCTCCCTGTCACTTCTCTCTCACCTTCCACCAACCCACCACCACCACCAGACCTACTACTCCACAATACTCCCTACCACCCTTTCCTACCCTGCCCCCTACAGTCCCTCACCGTCCCCTCCTCCTTCCCTCCCTCCAGGCCTGCACCCTTTCCCTCCCTTGGCGGCTTCGTGCGGGCGACAATAAGCACCTTTGTTGACCGCAGCAAGAGGTGTGCTGAGAGGCTTGTCTTTGTAGCCGCGAGAGGTTTGTTCAGGGGGGATGATTGCGTTAGTGAGTATATATTCTGTGTTGCCCCGGTGTGAGAGATCAATAAAGGGCGTTTAATTTAGAGTATAATTCTTGTTTTTCCTCGGGTCTCATTGCTCGGCCGTGAATGCGGGACGGTGACTGTGTTGGCTGTGGTGTGTTTGTGGGTGAGGTGTGTGTGTGTGTGTGTGTGTGTGTGTGTGTGTGTGTGTGTGTGTGTGTGTGTGTGTGTGTGTGTGTGTGTGTAGAGAGAGAGAGAGAGAGAGAGAGAGAGAGAGAGAGAGAGAGAGAGAGAGAGAGAGAGAGGCGAATGATGTTTGTTTTGCGGTGTATATTCACACCTTAACAATTGTGGTCGCCTTTTTCACGCCTCTCATGTAGTAATCCTCGTAATTCTTTCCCCCTATAACCTTAAGTTGTTTTCGTTGGCCGATTATGTGAAAATGCTGAATAGTTATACATCGGAACTGACACGTATCTGAACTTTATGTGAATAGCTGAGGTAAAGATGAATGTGTGATATCTTCATTAAATACTTTATTCACTCCGAGTGGCTTTGCATTCATAAGATTTTGGCTGTCAGTGACTAGTGTTCCTCATATGGTTAGTTTCTTCATAATCCATATCAGAGAAGGATTGTTCAGTAATGCAGGTCATGAGTGGAGAAGTTTTAACATATGTCACGTAGAAGTTCGATATCCAAAGATGTAAAACTAGTGAAAAGAGAAAACATGTTGAAATACTGAAATACATGAGAGAAACCGCGGCTGGGCAAGAAATAGAACGCAGGCCGTGAAATGAGCTTGGCGAGCTGGCTGAACGTGAGAGGGAAAAACTGCACCATCAGAAACATTTACATGACTTGAATAGAGAGAGGGAGAAAGGAGAAAATGGTATAGAACTGAGAGCGAGTTACGCAGTGCTGGGTGAATGGCCGGCCTTCTGTCGCCGTCAGGGAAAGAAGACTGCAAACAATTACTTGACTGATCGATCAGCGGCTGTTGAGTGGAGGGAAGACACGGCGGGAGTCAATCACTCTCACTCGCCGCGACTCACTGATACAACAGCGGGGCATCGGAGCAGCGGTGGGAGACTTGGCCTTGATTACACGAGTTTTATCAGCAGGGAGCAGCAGTGATTAAGGTTATCAGTTGTGTGTGTGTGTAAATCATGTAATGTTGCGTGTTATGTAAACAGGCTTTGTAGTGTATCTTACTGCATTTTGTGTTTGTTTTTGTTTCTGTGTGTGTGTGTGTGTGTGTGTGTGTGTGTGTGTGTGTGTGTGTGTCAGGGCGCTTGTCATTCATCCCCCACCCCCGCCCACTCCAGAGCCACGACTATTTACCCGGCCATTGTAACACTGCGAGAAGTGTGTTAAGAGTTATGAGGAAGTGTAGCGTGAGTTAGGGAATGAGTGTAGCGTGCGGTATGTGTACCTGTGTTGTGGGCGGGGCGTGTCAGCGTGTGGGCGGGGCCAGGCGCAGGAGGGTGCCGGGGGCGGCGGGCGCGGCGGGTCAGTATGAGGGACGCCGCGGCCCCATGAACACCACCAACATGGTGTACGGGGTGTGCAACGCCGAATCCGGCTATCACAGCCAGCCCTACTGCAGCGAGCTGCAACACTACTACGGCCAGTGTCAGAGCCATGAGGCGGTCCAGGGCCAGACCTACATTCCGCCCGCCCTCACGCCCACAGACCACCACCGGCCGCAGCACACAAGTCTTCAGGACGCTCATGTCCCCTCCTCCTACACCAACCTGGATGACTACAGCAGCGTGTGCTACCCGGGACACGCCCCAACCGGCATGGCGGGCACGCAGCACCATGTCTCGCAAAGCTACGACTACACGAGCGCTGTGCAGGCGGCGGCTGTGGCGGGCGGGGTGGGTGGCCAGACGGGCGTCATGTCCCCGGCGGGTGCAGGAGGCTACCCGGGCTACTTGGATCCCGCAGCACAATACCGACACATGAGCATGGGACTGTACGCCCACCACGAGGGCGTGAGGGATGCCTGTGGGGTGGGCGGCATGATGACCGGATCGCCCCACGCGCTCCCTCACCACCAGCCGCAGCAGTCTGTGCCCACGTACAAGTGGATGCAGGTCAAGAGGAATGTACCCAAGCCAGGTAAGGCGCCCCTGGGGCCGCCACACTTCATCGCCCAATCTCCAACATTGCCTCTTGTAATTTCATCCTTCTAGCACGGTGCCGAAAGATGGAGGTCCTTCTCCGCACCCTACACACACACACACACACACACACACACACACACACACACACACACACACACACACACACACACCTCAGCAATACTAACCTAATACTTGACATAAGCGCTGGAACTGTAGGTGTCGTGACCCTACATAGCGGGGCGGGGCTGGGCCGCTCGGGGGTTCCGCATTATATCGTTATAATTTTTCTTTTTCTTTCTTAGTCTTTCGTCATTCATTCATTCATTCATTCTTTCTTTCTTTCTTTCTTCATAAGACTAGTCACCGTTTCTTTCCTCTAACGGTGTTGATCTTTTGTTGTTAAAGGATAAAAAGAAAAATGCGAGAAGCAAAAAAAGCAAAAAGAAAAATTATTGGTCTTTTAAATATCTGTAAAAGAAAGATAAGGGAGAAAATTGAATATCATTCGTATATTAGTGTAGCAGACAGGATTGCCACGCTGTCAACGAAAAAAAAATTAAGAACACTTCCTCGATCCTGTTTTTCGATGTATGCAC
>NC_059303.1:9152859-9177859 GCF_017591435.1 Portunus trituberculatus | reverse complement strand
GTTTTCAATGCTGCAGTGGGACACATTTTTAATTTAATGAGAATGATTAGCGAGGTTTTTACTTTCTTAATTTCTTTCTTTTTCTTCCTTTTCTTTCCTCCAAATAGGACTCTAGTAACCAAGCGACCTGTCGATCCATGCGACGCCTTGGTACCTTCTAGCCACTGATCTGAACAATAATATGTCGAAACCAGAGGTAATTGGAGATTGACATGAAGAGCGACGGGCGAGCGGGCGGCGGGCGGCGGGCAGGGGGTCGGGAGGGCGGCGGGGCAGATGAGGCTAATGATCAACCCATTGGTGGACTGAGCCCCATTGAACCCTTTGTGGCCCTTGTGTTGCCGCAGCCGATACTAACGCGATACTGCCGGGGCGTGTTTAGTCGCCTGTCGGAGGAGAACAGTTGGTAGTTCCTTTTTTTCTTATCCTTTCAGTTCCTCGTGGCGATTATAACATCGATGATTTTTTGCTGCCTTTGATTTTTTTTAGTTCGGTTCATATATCGTGGCTGGAATGAGGTTTTATAATGCAGTTCATAACACAGCTGACACATCACTCGTTTTTTTTTTCTCATATATGAAAGGGAGATATTTTTTTAACTCTCTCTCTCTCTCTCTCTCTCTCTCTCTCTCTCTCTCTCTCTCTCTTACTCACAGCTTGCATATTTAACTGACTTTAAAGAGCGAAAATGCTTAAATTATCATTCTAACACAAAGAAAAACATAAACAATACCTAATCAAAATATTTCCCTTTTTCTTGCCATTTCTTGCCTTACTGATCGCCGGACTTACATACCACGCCACAAAATCCAACATGAAAGGCGAAGCAAATACCTCCCCGCAAAAATAGCACAGACTCGTGTTTTCACTTCTGTGTGTGTGTGTGTATTTAATTGTTGGTCTTGCGGCAGACTGTCATGTGGTGCTGTGAGAAAAAGTCCTCCGCCTGTCCTCATGTTGTCTTTCATTAGGAGAGGTAATACTGGTGCCTTGTTGGTGGCTGGGTGGGTAGGTGGATGGGTGGAGAGAGAGAGAGAGAGAGAGAGAGAGAGAGAGAGAGAGAGAGAGAGATTTTGGGTGTGTGTCCTCGATTAACTTGATTAAAAAATGTAGGAGCTTTATAAGAGCTTTCTTTTATTAAAACGTACACATATAGATAGACTATACGTATAGAGACCGAAATGGAGAATAGTGAGTTGTTCCTATCCATAAGATTAATATGAAATTGAAATTACTTCGTTTGTAAATATCAATAGTAGCAATTTTTTTTCCTTAAATGCTTTGAAAATCATAACTTATTTCTCTGTTAAGACTATTTTCTTATTTTCAAAGGATGGTTTTCTGTAAATCAGTATCATAAAAGAAGACACCCAGAGTAGGAAGGCTGTAGCAAATGGTGACATGGGCGAGGGAGGGACAGGATAGGTTCTCAGAGGGCTGAGTTGGCGATGAGGGTGGCAGTGACATGACGGCGGCAGAAGATGTGGTTTTCTGTCAAAATCAATTTGCATGTTTAAGGAGACCGACGGCAGGTAATGGTATAATTAAAGGAAAACGAATGTCAGCCGTCAGAGAGAGAGAGAGAGAGAGAGAGAGAGAGAGAGAGAGAGAGAGAGAGAAAAAACTGTGACCGCCTCGTCCTTCAGCCTCACGTTGAGATCTAAAGGCGACACAAACTTTGGCCTGCCTCCTTCTGTCACCCCGTCGTCTCGCCACACTTCAGCCCGCCTCTCGGCCCCTCCTCCCGTCATGGGGCGCGGCGAGGGTTGGCAGCCTCAACCCTCGAGAACAAAGTGTAGCTGCGGATTCTGTCACCCACTCGTCCCCTTTCGCTGCAGGAGGGACGGAGGTGACGATGGTGGTGGAGATGGCGGTGTTGGTGGTCCATGGTGGTGTAGTTTTGTGGTAAATGAGGTGGCACTGGTGGTGGTGGTGGCGGTGTTGATGTGTCTAGTCTTAGCGATATAGAAATTATGTAATAGTTTTGTGGTAAATGCAATGGATATAAATTAAAAAACTAAGCAGTACAGTACTAGGAAAGGAGAGTGAGTATTAATTCATATTCTTTAACTTGACTTATTGAAATGATGGTAAATAGTATCGGCGGAAGTTTAAGGTAATCTAGTGAAGGAAGAGCTGTATAAGATCATTAATTTAGTTTTCATAATTTCTAGAAGTCGTTAAGATTGATTTCGATGTAAAATTCAGGTTATTAAAAGGAGAATAATCCAAATACCAGTTATAACAATGAGAGAGAGAGAGAGAGAGAGAGAGAGAGAGAGAGAGAGAGGATGTTAATTCACCTTTTTATTCTTTTCTTTCTATTCTACACCAATATTTTCAAAGTCTAATATATAGTATTGGCGGGAGTTTAAGGTAATCTAGGGAAGGAAGAGCTGCGTATATAGTCTTTGGTTTAGTTTTCACAATTTTTAGCAGTTTTTAAAGTTGATTTCGACGTAGAATTTAAGTTATTAGAATGAGAATAATCCAAATACCAGTTATAGCAATGAGAGAGAGAGAGAGAGAGAGAGAGAGAGAGAGAGAGAGAGGATGTCAATTCGCCTTGTTATTCTTTTCTTTCCATTCTACACCAATATTTGCAAAGTCTACTATAGAATATGCTCGTCTTACGTATACATTACTTTGCAGTAGAACACGGAAATCATCGTTTAAGAATTTCTCACATTTTTGCACGTAATGACCTTAGCATTTTCTCATTTTTACACACTCTGCGTGATAAAAGCCTTTCGCGATATGGTTAACGCTCCCTTCTCTCGTTTTTCTTGAAGATAAAAGTGTATTTCTGTACTGCATGGATGTGTGTGTGTATTCTATGCTCTAAATGGCTTGCTCTTTCCTACAGTGTGTGATTTTTCAGTGAGCGAAATGTGCATTGACTAAACACCCAAAAATTGTGTATGTGTGTGTGTGTGTGTGTGTGTGTGTGTGTGTGTGTGTGTGTGTGTGTGTGTGTGTGTGTGTGTGTGTGTGAGAGAGAGAGAGAGAGAGAGAGAGAGAGAGAGAGAAAAAGAAAAAGAAAAAAGAAACAAAGAAAAAAAAAGAAAGAGAAAGAAAGAAAACACACACACACACACACATACACACACACCTGCCTAACTACACCCTCGATCACGCCCTGTTTCTGCGATTCGGCGGCGGCGAGTGGGTGGGGGGAACGGGCAGGGTTTTGTGGGACGGGGGGCTGGCTGGGGGCGGCTCGGGGAAGAGGGAGACGCGTGCTCGGGACTGCGTGATTTTCGGCAGCGGATTTCAGCGGCGGCGGGAGGCATGACCGCGGTGTTTGGGTGTGCCGGAGTGCGTGGCGCCCTAACACTGGACACATTTACTCTCCCGCCGATTAGCTGTTTGCCGTCCTTTTTACGTGTGGAATCGGTTCTTGCGGATCTCTGCCAGCGTGGGGGGAAGGGGAGCGTGTCCACAAAACTGGTGTCTTTGAACCGTCACGCGGCTGCCTCTGGTCTCCTCTATCCAGTCCAGTCCAGCCACCCCCTCACCTCCTCTGTTTTGCTTCTTTTTGTTGCGAGTGTCTTTTTTTGTTCTTGTTCTCTAGTTTTCTTTCTTTTTTTTTCTTTTTGTGTGGTATTCTGTTATTTTTGGGTGTGTATTCAAGAGTTTTTTTTCTTTATTATTTGTTTCCGTAGTTTAGGTTTTGTTTGGTGTATCTTACTTTGTGCTTTTTATAGACTTCTTTTAACTGGACTTGTCTATGTGGTTTAGTATTCCTGCAAGTGGGTTTATATAGACTTTGTTCTGTTTTTCCCTCTTTAGAACATTACTTCAGTGGAACCATGCGTGCTTTGGGGTCTGAGGGGTCTCCAAATGCACGGGTTCGAATCCTGTCCACGGTCCGAGTGTAGGGTGGGCTTCCTCACTCGGGGCAACAGTTTCCTAGCGGGTGGGCATTGAGATAGGAGGTACCCCAAAATTGTATCCTCTTTAGCCCATAAATTCCCGTGAAAAAGCACACATGGTATAAATAAAAAAAAAGTATATAAATCATTGCTTATCGTATATCCATATTTCTCTCTCTCAATCATTCATACCTTTCTCTGGTAAACTCTGGAACTCCCTGCCTGCTTCTGTATTTCTATCTTACTACGATTTGACTTCTTTTAAGAGGGAGGTATGAAGACATTTGTCCCAGACTTTTGGTTAACTCTAATAACCCTTTAAGGAATTGGCAATCAAGTGTTTTTGTTATATTTTTTGTTGCCCTTGGCCAGCTTCTCCTCTTCCATGAAAAAAATAACAAGCTGTAGCAATCAAATTTGACTCTAATACTGTAACAAGCAGCTTCTGGCCACAAGATCATACAAAATACATAGAATGACTTTCTGATTATTCTTAACCCCTTGATTACAGTGAGGCGTTTCCATACTCATTCTGCTTACAATTTGTGATTTAGTATAGCTTCAGAAACTTATGTAGGGGATTGAAATAGCGAAGACTGTGGCCATCAATCTTCTGACCTCCATAGACCCTTCCTAATGTAAATAATCTTATACAAATCTTAAGGCAAAATTGTGTCCCAGTTGTGGTTAAAATCGTTACTACAGGAGCCGCTAGTGTGTCTCCTGTATTTGTCCTCAAGATCAATATATTACTGTCCATGTTGTCATCTCTCGTCTCCCTCGCACACCATAACTCGATGCTCCGTCTTGGCTTAACAGTGTGTCACGTACCCATAGACGCCAGAGCTGCACGTGACTGTCTGGCTATAACTGTCTCGTCTTAACTGATCTCTGCGTCTTAAATGTGTGTTTTGCTTTAGCTGACTTACTTCTTATTGTCTGGTTTTAATTGTCTTGCTTCAACTCATTTGCTTTAACTGTTAATTGTTTTGTTTTCACTATTTTTGGCCTGTCTTAATTGCCTTTGTCTGGTCTCAGTTATATTGTGTTCACTATCTCGTCTTATTAACTGTATTGCCTAAACCCTTTTGTCGTAATTGGTTCTTATCTTGTCCTAACTCTCCTGTTTTAACTGTCTCGTCTTATCTGTCCTACTTGAACTGTCCTGTTTTGACAGTCTTCATTGTTTTGTCCTGATTCTTTTACCTTAATTGTATGTCTGAAATGCCTTGCTTCAACTAGTTTGGCTGAACCTTCTTGGCTTTACAACTTTCAAATCTTGCCTCGTGTAGCTCATATTTTTTTGTTTATAAATTCTTTTATTCGTTGAGATTTGAAGCATATTTGATTTTTGCTATTTTCATTTCAACATTACCAATATTTTACGATATTTTACAACAACATAACCTTAATTGCTTCAGCGCCACATAAATTTTGTCAGAATCACTTCACTGCTCTTCTTGTCTGAACTTCCTAACTTTATCTTACTTTAACTACGTGTCATGGCTGTATAGATCCAAGGATTGATCACTTTCCATCTCCAGAGAAAAAAATGATTTGAAATACATCCGCCACAGGGGAAAGCGTTATTTGAAATACTGCGTCACAATTCACGTACAAGTCTGACTATCTAGGGCTTGATGCTTCTGCCAGGGCCTAGTGGGTCAGCTGAGGCCGCGTCCTGGGTCCAGATTTAGTGGGGCGGGAGAGCTGTGGTGACGTCACTACTGTTTACAAACAAGCCTCTGAAACCTAAACAAATTTGCCCCTCCTACTCATGGTCGTCCCTAGAATCGACCTGGTAACTTCCCTGCGTTCGGGAAACCTGGGGCTGAATGCTGTTAAATGTTGTGTGTATGTGTGAAATGTGAAGTTGTAGGTGTTGTAGTGAATGTCGCAGTGATGGTAGTGTCAGTAACAGTAGTAACATTAAATTAAGTGGTTCTAGTAGTAATAATTTTGTAGTAGTAGTAGTAGTAGTAGTAGTAGTAGTAGTAGTAGTAGTAGTAGTAGTAGTAGTAGTAGTAGTGATAGTAGTAGTAGTAGTAGTAGCAGTAGTAGTAGTAGTAGTAGTAGTAGTAGTAGTAGTAGTAGTAGTAGTAGTAGTAGTAGTAGTAGTAGTAGTAGCAGCAGCAGCAATAGTAGTAGCAGAGCAGAAGACAAGAGTAACAGTGGTACAGTAGTAGCAATAACACTTACAATATTCCCTACTCCACCGTTCCCCTCCAAACACTTACAATTCCCACCCTCAATCCGCCAACATCTCGTCTCCAGTCCCCAAGGCTCCCCGGGGACGCGAGATGAAGCGAGGAATGGGGCAGCGGGGCATCGTCTCTTATCGTCTGTACATCCAGGCTGAGCTCATTACACAGCCACGTGGGCCGCGACACACATGGGGCCGTGAATGCTTCCGATCACTATCTCGGCACATCGTCGCCACAGTGATTGAACAGTATTTGAACCCTTGAGTCCTGAAGGAGGAGACGCTGGGCAGGAAGCAGCGGGAGGGAGTAGTTGTGGTGCTTCCAGAGGGCGCGAAAGTAGTTGGAGTCCTGGAAGGTGGTCTAGCAAGGTTCTGGATGTTTGGAGTTATAGATATGTGATTTATATAGCTATAGGCGTTTTCTTATTGGGATTTGGGATTTGTTTGCTATTTAGTGCAGCGATAATTAAGTCACATTCCATTGACTAGGTCATGTGTGGTGGTATTTTTCCTATCTAGAATCTTAAGGGAAGATACATGTGTTATATAATGAGTGGGAAATATATCTAAGGAAAGCGAGTCTAATGCTGCGAGGAAAGGAAGAAGTAACATTCGCAGTGGAAGAGGAAGTATTTTTGAATGTCAGCGTTTAACCTCTTCAGTACTAGGACACATTTTTACCTTGAAATTTGTGATGCACGATTAGATCATTTTATGGAGGTCTATGGAGGTCAGAAGATTGATGGCACTGTCTTCACTATTTTAATCCCCACATAGTTTTTTTGAAGCTGTATAAAATCACCAAATAGCAAGCAGAATGAATATGGTAACGCGTCATGGTACTGAAGGGGTTAAGGAAGTGAAGAGAATAGTTGATGATATTGAAGAAAAACGTAAATTAAACCTGAGTCTCTGTGTATCCCCCAGCAGTCTTCTTTGCGAGGTAGAAATGAAGGCGAATCATTTACCTTCCTACTCTAATTTATCATTGATCGATTGCAAGCATGTGACTGAGCTGCTTTCTGAATCCAACCTTGTGATTAGCGATACATTTTTAACCCTGTACTTACGTAATTATTTGTGCATGTGCTTGACTTTTTACTAATGACACCGGACGTTTATGCTGATTAATGCCACGAGGACGATGGCTGGTTGCTCGGTAAGGTAATGGATAATAGACGTGATGTCTCGTCCCGACTTAGTACCCTATCTGTCTCCATTTGGTGCCCAGTCTGTCTGCGTTTTGGTGCTTAGCTTCTCCCAGGCAGGTCAGTCCTCGAGGCAGTGCTGCATGTGGCTGTCCACTGGCTCCATCTGATGCTTTGTGTGTCTACTTGTGTGTGAGTGTGTCGATTGCTTGTGTTTTTTGTTGTTGTTGTTGTTGTTGTTGTTGTTTTCCTTCCTTCTCCTTAATCTTCTCCTTCTCTGTCTCCTTCTCTTCTTGTTCTTTCTCTTCTTCTTCGTTATCGTCATCTTCATCTTCATTGTCCTCCTCCTCTTTTCTTCCTCCTCCTCACCTTCTTTAACTATTCTTACTACTACTACTACTACTACTACTACTACTACTACTACTACTACTACTACTACTACTACTACTACTTTACTTATGCAAGAGGAAAAGCTGGCCAAGGGCAACAAAAAATGAAAAAAAAAGGCCCACTGGATTGCCAATTCCCTCAAAGATAACAAGAATTATCCAAAAGTCAAGGACAAATGTCTTCAAACCTTGATACTTCAACCCCAAAAATTAATCAAGAAAAAACCACTGATACTTGAAAAAAAAAAAAAAAATCCTAACAGACAACCAGTAGCATACCTCCATTTTCCTTTTCACAATACCTTCCCGTTTACCTCCCTTTCCCATTCACTGCACCTTCATCTCTCCCGCCTAGCACTCCTCCATACACTCCTCTTACCCTCCCCCTCTCAAACACGCGTCTCCCTTCACCAAGATCATAAATTTCAGCCGAGTGGGAAGACTAATGCTTGTGTCATGGCCGTGAAATGACCGTCCTTCTGCCCGCGGCCGCCACTTCTCTTCTGTAAGCTCGGGGGTGTGGTGCGTCATTTGTAGCGCCTCCCGAACGCCTCCTCCTCTTACAGCAGGCTTAGAGGAGGGTAGAGGTGTGAAAAATGGCTGTAGGATGGACAAGAGGTGGAAATTCGTGTCCTGTGCGTGTCTTTAGTGACTTTGCATCTGTGGTTTAGAGTTTCGGGACTTTTTATCATATCGTTTTTCGTCCTTTATGCTCTCTCTCTCTCTCTCTCTCTCTCTCTCTCTCTCTCTCTCTCTCTCTCTCTCTCTCTCTCTCTCTCTCTCTCTTCCATTTCTTTTTCAGTTACTTTCCTAATTTCTGCTTTTTTTCCATCTCTACTTTCTTATCAATTTCTTTTCTCTATCTTTCACCTTTCTTTGTTTTGCTTTGCCTTCCTTCCGCACCTCTACCCTCCATAACCCATCTCTCTTCTATCTCCTTATCTCCCTCTCTAACCTCTATTTCTCTTCATTCTTGTACCTTTTCTTCCTCTCTCTCTCTCTCTCTCTCTCTCTCTCTCTCTCTCTCTCTCTCTCTCTCTCTCTCTCTCTCTCTCTCTCTCTCTTTCTTGTTTTTATTTATTTTTTTTTCTTGTCTCCATTCCCTATTCCTTCTGTGTATCTTCCTGTCCTCAGTATCTTGTCTCAGCTCCCCCTCTACCCCGGCCCTATGTCCCCTCCCCCCCTCAGTCTAATTGTTGTAAGAAGGTGATAAGAGTAACTAACACGGCATTAAGGACTTAACCACCTCGTCCTAGCCACCCTGTAAGCGGCCGCCAGTCAGGTTGGATGCCACACAGTGACATTCATTAATTTGGGGTGACACCCGCATCATTAATCATGGAAGTGGGCGCGGTGGTCCTCCATCACTCCCTCTCCCCCTCTCTCTCTCTCCCTCTCCCTCTCTCTTCTACCTTGTCCTCCTCCGTCCCTCCTTGAATGGCTCCTCCTCTCCTCCTCCTCCTCCTCTCCTCCTCTATACTCCTCTCCTCCGGTGACTGATACGCGCTTGGTTTGGTTTGCTTTTAAAGATAAAGTGTGATCAGTTGTTGAGGCTTAGCTGTGTGTGTGTGTGTGTGTGTGTGTGTGTGTGTGTGTTTGGCTCAGAAACGCTTGTTAAAATGTGGTAGTAGTAGTAGTAGTAGTAGTAGTAGTAGTAGTAGTAGTAGTAGTAGTAGTAGTAGTAGTAGTAGTAGTAGTAGTAGTAGTAGTAGTAGTAATGATACCAGTGGTAGAAGGAAGAATAGTTGAAATAATGCTAATAGTAGTAGTAGTAGTAGTAGTGGTAGTAGTAGTAGTAGTAGTAGTAGTAGTAGTAGTAGTAGTAGTAGTAGTAGTAGTAGTAGTAATAGTAGTAGGAGTAGTAGTAGTTGAAGTAGAAGTTGTAATAGTAGTAGTAGTAGTAGTAGTAGTAGTAGTAGTAGTTATAATAGTAACATTAGGAGTACAAAGTAACATGAAACAGACACAACTGTTGCAGCTGCGCGAAAGGCAAATTTTAACGATACAATCATGAATCCATAATTGCCTTATCATCTACATGTATACAAGCATGGGACACTTTCTCTAGTCAATGATATTTACTTTTCAAACATTTCCTTTCACTCTAAGCCTGTTTCCTTCTCGTTATTCCTTTCACCAACGCACCCTCGGCGCTCCCTACACCTAATCCATTACCTTAATCCATTCACTGATCCATTTGAATACGTTACCTCCAGGACACTTCCAGTCTGTCACACCCCTTTTTTCACCCCGCTGCGACCCCCTGCGCCCCTTCACTCCCTCCCCCTTCCCTCAAGCTCTCTCAAAAAGCCATCCGTCAAATGACAGCTCGACCACACATACATCACTTTGCAAATATGAATCCATTCCCGAAGTCAAAATACTCACAGCTAATTGTCTCCGAGGGATGATTAATGGCGGAGTTGGTATCCTCTGTCGCTCCAAGAGTGGGGGGCGCCTACCTCCTGCTGGCGGGGGAAGGAGTAGGGGCCGTGGGGGAAGCGTCTGGTGTGGTCTCAAGTTGCTGATGGTCGTGTCTGATGCTGTCCATAGGAGTCCGCCGCCCCCACCTCTTCCCTGATCCTGGCCCCCCCTCCTCTCTCGCTCTTCCTTCCCCCGCCCCCTGGAAAGCTGGAAGGAATTTATACCTCTCAGATCTGGAGTTTTGATTTTCCGTATATTTCTGTATTTGCTAATTAAGCTTTATTAGATATAATTATTTAGAAAAATCTATCGCTTAATGAATCTAGTTAACTTTAGCTAAGTTTAAAAGATTTCCTATGTAGTTTAAGCTTTGTTACTATAAATAATTATGACCATTCAACTCGTATGTATAGTAATGTCTTGCTTAGGAGATTCATTCAGTGATGGTTGTGTCGATTGTGACGATAATGACAGCAGTACAAAGGAGGAATGGAGGTCTAAGGGAATAAAAATACTAACAACTCTCGCTACTTTTAGCTTCGGCAGTAATGGGGATGGCGATAGAAGCAACGTGGAAGAAAGAAAAATGGTAACAATGAAGGTGATGATGGATTAACGATCGATAGTGAATGCTTGGGATTGAACGCCAGTATTGGGAGCTGAGTGGCGCTGTGCTGGGCCTGTAATCATGACGCGGTGATGAGGGAGGTGCTGAGGGTGCTACGGGCGGAGAAAAATTGAACAGGAAGCAAGGAGGAAGAGAAAAGAGTGGATGGATGGGACAGGACAGGACAAGGAAGCATGGGACGTAACCTTATTCTGAAACACTTCCGCGCCACACCTTCACTATTTTCAAGAGGCACTAGATGAAATGATACGGGTTTTTAAGGATGTTTCTGTAATTCTAGTGACATGTTAACAAGTTTTCTGCATTATTAACAGAAAAAATGTTCTTTAGAACTTGACTAACCGTCTCTGTGACCTTAGAAAGTTGTCGTAGTGAGAGAGGGAAACGTTTCTGAATAAGGCAGATCCGAAATACTAAGGAGTTGTCTCTGATAGGACCGAAGGATTGAGGGACAAGATACCAGAGAGCGACGCTAACGGAGGTAAGGCGTGAGGAGTCCCAGCATTGCATCTTTAGGACTCCAGGCGTGAAATGAGACTGCTTGCGACCTTGACTCTTCGCATGATCATATTTGTAAACTTTCGTCGTTCGTGAAGTTGTTAGTGCTTGCTTTGTTTACACATAGAGTTGCTTTGGTCTTCTAATGGATTTTTACAGGTTTTGCGGTGATGCAGGTGTAGATATTGTGTTCTTGGTGTTGGTGATGTTTGGCAACCTTCCCAGACGCCCAGGGTTATAAAAAGAGGAGAGGGGAGAGAGAGAGAGAGAGAGAGAGAGTGAGTAAAAAATAGTCACCTTCAGGAACACATGAGCTTTAAATGATAAAAAAGAGGCGACACACATACAGGCAGAGAGAGAGACACACAGGCACTCCACCACCACCACCACCACCACCACCACCATCACCAATGCAATCATCACCAACCATGACATCACCAGCCGTCACACCTGCGTCCAGCCGTCATCCTCACCTGCACCCTTCCATTTACTGTCTGGTGGGTGTACATACCACCTCATCTCGTTTCTTTTTATTTTTTCCTTTCCTTCTCCAGCCTTCCTCGCCAGACGAGACGCAGACATCACAGTGTTTCCATCTCAGCTTCATTTCGACTGCTACAGTTTTAAAATTTTCTCGTCTTTTGTGTCTTGTTTAACTAATCGCAATCAATACCACTCATTTGCATTATCAACCTCATTCTTTATTACCAAAAATAGAATAATTTACCTCCATTACTTTAAAAATAGCAAAGAAAAATTTGTAATGAAGTCTTATGTAATAACTGCCCGGCTAGCTCAGTCGGTAGAGCACGAGACTCTTAATCTCGGGGTCGTGGGTTCGAGCCCCACGTTGGGCGAGGTGAAGTTTTTACATTTTTTGGAGGGTCGCTGTGGTGCAGTAACGCGTACCACTGATTCAGGCTATTCAGTCGCACTAGTTCGAATCTTGGCCATGGTCCGGTGCTTGGATGGGCATCCACCCGCGAGTAACGGTTCCCAAATGCGAAGTCATGGTCATCTCATAGCACTGTTGTAACCTTGGTTCATCACGGAGATCAGGACGTGAATGAAAGAAGGAACACTTAATGCCAGATCAGTACTTCTCAGGGGGCATGGTCAGGCTCCTTCACACTAGCTTCAAAAGGTGTATGCAGTGTGTATGAAGTGTATATAGGCACCGCAGGAGGAGGATTGTGCTGCCTTTCTATTTGTTAGTCAGATGAGACAGCGGCGTGGGGAACGGTGCGGCGTTGTTATCACTGAAAGGAGCGTGATGTGAAGCATAATGCAAGGACTCGAATTTTCCCATTTGTGAAAAGACGTGATTTAGAAGAGGAAATAAAGTGTATGGTGAGTAAGCTTTGGGGAGTCAATGAAAATATATAACCATCGAGGATGAAAAGAAAATGGAAATGAATTTGGCAGCAAACATTGGGTCAGCTTCAAGACATTTATCAATTTTTGGCTAATTCTTTCGGACATGCAAATGGACTGGTAACTTAGTGGGCCTTTTTTTTTTTTTTTTTTTTTGCGTTATATGTTTTCCTTGGCCAGCTTTCCCCTCATACATAAAAAAGAAAAAGCTGATGTGATATATATGTATATGTCTCTATGAACTTAAACTTTGACTTATTTATACATATATTCATTCATTCGTCCATTCCTACACACACACGCACACACACACACGCGCACACACACACACACACACACACACACACACACACACACACACACACACACACACACACACACACACACACACGATAATTCAGTTAGTACCTTAAGCTTCTCAAAATATATAATAATTTTGTTGAGGAGTGCATGTCACGTGTCTACAACAGCAACAGCATCACTTAAATTCATCAGTGTACAAGTGTAGGTTGGGCTTCCTCACTCGGGGCAACGGTTTCCTAGCGGGTGGGCTTTGAGATAGGAGGAGGTACCCACAAAAAGTATCCCATTTAGCCCAGAAATTCCCGTGAAAAACCCGCATGGTGTGAAAAATAAAATAAATAACTCTGAAAACAGCGAATATCAAACAGTAAAGCCAGGGGTGGACGGGGGAGGGAAGAGTTGCCCACCGGAGGGAAGATACGCATAACAGGAAAGAGGAGGAGAAAAGTGAGAGGGAGGAGGAGAGAGCTTCCCATCGCCCGTAGCGGTGAGAGTCGTACTTCCGCGTGGTCCCTCTCCGCTCTTGTTTAATTAACGTGATTGTCATGCAGACTGCTATGCTCTGCTACCTCTCCCTCCCGCCTCACCTTTCTCTCACCTCCTCCCGCCTCGTCTCCCTTTCATCTCCTCCCAGCCGTCTCGTGTCTCTCTCACCTCGTCCCTGAGCTATATTTCCCTCCCATCCACTCCTCCCAGCCTTCCCTCCCATGCAGCCTTCCCTCCATCGCGCCTTGCATGTAAACAAGATCCTGCCGTGTATAATTTCCACCTGAATGTTTCTCGTTACCAAAACAAAGGTATGGAACTGTGTCAGGATGTGCATGTTATTTTTCTCGTCATGAATAGTGTTAAGTAAGAGAGTAGTCGGCTTCCTCGTCATTAGTATCAATAAATGCACCGGTAATTGCTATGCACGCGCGAGGAGGGACACGAGATGCATCATTCCACATGTCAGACACGAAAAATTGCAACCTCACTGTAGTTGTTAGAGAGAGAGAGAGAGAGAGAGAGAGAGAGAGAGAGAGAGAGAGATCACTAACCACTTGACCTGCTGCTATGTGATTCCGGAAGGAAGGAAGGTCCCACGTCGCACGAGCTCTTTCTCCTCCTCCTCCTCCTCCTCCTCCTCCTCTTCCTCCTCCTCCTCCACCTTCTCCTCCTCCTGCTCCTTCTCCTCCTCCTTCTTCTCCTCCTCCACTCTGAATCCCGCTCCACGCACCGCCACGTCACAGACCGCTATCGAGGAGCAAGCATAGACCAGCCCGTCACTCCACACGTCATCGGCATTGTATTAACTACCTCTGCTCGCGTCTCCCTCGCCTCCGCTGACACGTACACGAGCCATTACTAAATATTACACCACTCCACTCCCTCTCCCCCTTACAGACAGCACCCCCTCTACCTTTGTACCGGTACTTGGCGCTGTAGCAAGCCCTCCTGTGTGCAAACTCCCTCGCCCCATTATGCCCTGCTAATAAGCCAGCCACTTGGCCTGCTCTGGTCGACACCGCGGGACCACCTCGCCACACCAGCGGGCAATACACGTTATCTCAAAACACGCGTGACAGCACCTCGCACTTGAGTCAACACTTATCTGCCGTGTAAGACTCCTCGAGGGATAAGATACTCGCAGCATTTTACAGGGTGTTGGCGGGCCCGGGATCACACAGGCTCTGGGTCGTGGCCGCGAGAGACGTGAAGGATCCTTGACTCTGTTTACTCGGTCGCTGTTGAGTGGCGGTGGTGAGGCCGTGCGTCGTGTAGACCAGATCCCTGAGCACACACATCTGCTGCCGCCCTCACCGCCGCCGCCGCCGCCTCCTCTCCCGCCGTTGTTGGTGTTGTTGATGTTGATGATGTTGGTGTTGGTCTTGCTGTTACTGCTCAATCGTGGCGTTTACTGAGATGTATCTTAACTTGACCTAATAGTGTGTCTGTGTTCAAGTGATGCTATTCAGTTTATTGCTAGTGCAGCTCTTACTGCTATGACTTTCTATATAATTATTGCCAATGCGTAATTTTTCCATCCTTGAGATGATTACATCCAAGTGACGCATGTTTCCTCCTCAGCCAAGGCAATTTCTATTGATGGTCTTGGTGTAACTGTTTTCCTTGACGCGCATCACGGAGTCTGTTCTTTGCTTGACCAAATGAGATGAAGTTCAAGAGAAGCTCATCTTCCCTCGTTTACTTTGCGTGTTCAGATCACCAAAGGATCCATTATTCGACGCAGAGCAACGCATTGGTGAACGGACTGTAAAGAACTGTAATGGAGAATACTCGTCTTGATTTTTATTGTAGTACAGATGATGATATTTTGAATATTAGAGGTCGAATGTAAAGAATAAAAGACAATATTATATGAAATGCTAACGAGAAATAGATATAATTAAAATTGCGAAAGGAAAATAGAAGGAAATTAAGTTAATGATAAGTGTTATCCCAAGATAAGAACAAAAGGAGTGAATGGATAAACTCAAGAATGAAGGAGATGATTGACAGAGAAAAGTAGCAGCATAAATATGAAGGAATTGAGACAGTAAAGGTCAGTAAAGAGTAAGTGAACATACAATTTTGAACGAGCAGGCCAGATGGGTACCTGCTAGATGACTACAAGGAAGGTGAGTAGGAGAGGCTGATCGAATGGGTATATTGAAGGTGATGTAAGCAGAGTTAAGGAGGGATAGTGAAGGAAATGGGCACTGGTATAAAGTTATGGTAGTTGAATAGGGTGAATAGGGGACAAGGAATAGATAATGAGGTAAGGATAGGGTGAGGCAGGATGAAGATGAGGAGGATGAGTGGACAGGGTCAAAAGAATAGGATAAAGGGAATGGGAGGTGGATAGAGGTGAAGGAGATGAACAGACAGGGTTAAGGTGAATAGGTTAAGGGACTTGGATGAGGGAAATGGGTAGTAGGGTGGAGGTGGGTAGGCAGGGTGGAGGCGAGGGCGGCGGCGGTGGCGAGCGGCCCAAAGCTCGGCCGTGTTGGTTGAGGACAAACAGTGTTGGGTAATTACGGGCGAGGCAGCAGCCGCCCCGCCGGCCGCTGTTGACACTACCAGACCCTCCTCGCCTTGTTGCGGCGGTGTGTCTCCCCCACCGCCGCTACCACCGCCACCACATCCACCGCAACTACCACCATCTTAAAACCATTGCTACTAACTCCAATGGTCATTATGATCGTTACCACCATCCTGTCCCTCGTCGCTGTCCTGCTACTACTACAAACATTGCTACCACCACTGCTATCACTATATACTACAACCAACATTCACTAATCATCACTATCATTACTGACTCCTTTCCATCCCGTCCCTCGCCACCTCACCACCAGCCTACCAATAGACACCACTTAACACCATTTCACTTACCACCACCATCACCACCACCACCGCCACCACCAGCACCACCATCGCCACCGCTGCTCACCACCAGTACTAGGGATTGCCACCACTGTCTCTCCAGTCATCACGATAATGACTCACCACTGTTCAACATAATCCTCACCACAGCAGCCGGAGTAACCATGTTTAGTTGATACCAGTGACAACAACCACAACCACCACCATCACCACCACCGCCTCCATCACTCCTGTATATCTAAACACACTAATATTCATCAATAATTTCATAATAATGATAATAAGTGCTTCTGATTTTCATTTTCTTATTTGTTTATTCTATATATTTATTTATTTTTAGGTTATGACAGCTATCATAAGAACATACGAAAAGAGGGAAGCTGCAAGAGATCATTCTTATCACCATTACAATGAAATAAGAAATGTTAGTGATGATGATGACGATGATGATGATAATAATAATAATAATAATAATAATAATAATAATAATAATGATAGTCAACATGCCTTTTGTCCAGGTAAACAAACAACCAATCCTACTTGTTTATATAGTTATCTTTAATATTCAATTGTATCACTCAAATTTACATCTTAATATTTAATACTTAATAACCATGACCCCTCAGAGAGAGAAAAACAATAATGGTAGTAGCAATAGTAATAGTAATATAAGTAACAGCAGCATCAACAACAGGAGTAGTAATAGTAATAATAAAGTAAAGAATTTTCAAGGCGTCTTCAAAAAATCTCAAAATCACCCGCCAAGACTTTGTTCCGTCAAAATCCTCCTCTTCCTTGGTCTGGAGGGGAGCCACTCAGTTATCGCGGTGTGTGAGGGGCGTGAAGAGTCCCAGGGTGTCACTCACGGTTCACACAAGTGCTTTCTGAATCTTGACAGTGTGCAGGGCTTGCTGTAAGTTCGCCTGGTGGTGTTCAGGGGCTCAGGAATTCTCGTAAGATTGTGCAGTGGTGTTCAGTAGGTCTAGGGATTCTTTTGATAATAATAACAATAATAATAGTGAATAATAATAGTGGTTTTTATTATAATACTTTTTTTGCTCGTACAGAAAATTTGTCATGTTCTCTTCCAAGTTGTGAAAAGAGAAAGGATATCAGTTCATAAGGTTAAAATACTTTTTTCATGCATATGCTACAAGTAAACATAATAATGAACACTAATAATAGACAATAATAGTGCTGGTGATTATAATATTTCTTTTTGCTGGTACAGAAAATTTGTCATGCTTTCTTCCAAATTGTGAAAAGAGAAAGGATATCAATTCATAAGATTAAAAACACTTTTTAATGCATACGCTACAACTAAACATAAGAAAAAACATGCATCCAACTTCACACACACATAATCACACACTCTATACACCACCATTGTTTCACACGTTACATACTATTCAATACCCTACACTTGATTGAATGTAAGCCTCCGCACAGCGAGAGGAAAGGAAAGGTTCGGCCCCGCGTGGTGTTCAGTGGCTCAGTGGTTCTCGAGGCGGCGCAAGGAGGCGAGTGACCTTGGTAACCTACACCACCAAAGCAGCAAGATGGATGACACCCGCTACCCTCCGCTCCTCCCTTGCGCTCCCACACTGACTGGCCTGCATATCTTCCCCCTCCTCCTCCTTCTCTTCCTAGCCTTTATCATCTTCTTCCAACACTGTAAGAGTCTCACGGTCTGTCTTTATATTCCTTTGTATTCCACATCCTTCTCTTTATTTTTTTCGTCTTCTTCATTATCATTGCCGTCGTCAATTTGTGTATCTTCGTCTTTACATTTATTGAAAATTACGTCTCTAGATTCTCAAAATTTTTACATATTAACTTAACCTCTTCAATATTGAGACGCATTATTTTATTTGCATTAGGAAGGGTCTATGAAGGTCAGAAGATGAATGGCCAGTCTTCACTTTTTCAGTCTTCCATATGATTTTCTGAAGCTGTATAAAATGGCCTAATAGGAACCAGAATAAATATGAAAACGCGGCACGATACTGAAGGAGTTAACATTACATTTCCCCCATTACCTGAAAAAATGTCACCACCACCAACTTTACTCACCACCATCACTACCACGTCAGCCTGCCTCCCTCGTCGGCTCGTCAGGTGAGGGTGAGGGTGAGGGTGAGTCACGTCCCCTCCCCTCACCTCCCCTTCACCGTTATGTCCACCCTCACGCCGCACGCTGACGGGGAGGAAAGGAGGGAGGAGGGAGGGTGGGCGAAGATTTTCAGGTCTACGTTTTCTTTCAGACGGGAATGAAATGATATGAAAAGAAGGATTCATAAATTCTTCATTGTTTTGGTCATTTGTAAACGAGATTGGATTTAATTTGATATATTTTGATTTTTAAAAAGAATTGTGGTCAGAGGAGAAAGAGGAGAATGAATAATAAAGGAAGGTAGAAGGAAAAATTAAGACAGAAAGAAAGAGGTGGGAAAAAGAAGGAATAGGAGGAAGAAGAGCAAAAGGACAGTGGAAAAGTCAAACTAGGATAGGAAAAGAAAGAAAATAGAAAAAAACTAAAAGAAAAAGGGAAGAAAAATCACAAAAATAAGAGATAAGACTGAAAACAAAGAAGAAACTGAAGAAGGTGTATGGAGAGACAAGTAGAGAGGAGACACTGAGGTGGAGAGGGAGAGTCTGAAGTGGAGAGATAAACTGAGATGGAGGAGAGGTGGGTGGAGGCAGACTGAGGTGGAGGGAGGCGAGGATGTGGAAAATCAATATGGCGTGTTTGGGTTGGCGTGTGTGCCAATGTTTTACTGACCAGCACCTCCTCCTCCTCCTCCTCCTCCTCCTCCTCCTCCTCCTCCTCCTCCTCCTTATCCTCTCGTCTCCTTTTCTCTCTTCGTTTTCTCTCTTTCGTTTCTTTTTTCTTCTTCTTCCTCGTTCCGTGTTTAACTTTGTCTTTGTTTCACTTTCTTTCTCTCCTTCTTTCTCTTAAGTTGGAATTGTTTTCTTTTTGTTTTTATTTCTTTTCTTTGTTATTCCTCTCGTGTTATTTGGCTTCGCTATGTAATTAGATTTTTGTGCCTCTCTCTCTCTCTCTCTCTCTCTCTCTCTCTCTCTCTCTCTCTCTCTCTCTCTCTCTCTCTCTCTCTCTCTCTCTCTCTCTCTCTCCTCTCTTCTTCTTCTTCTTCTTCTTCTTCTTCTTCTTCTTCTTCTTCTTCTTCTCGTCTTTGCTTTGTAATTTGCTATATCCTTTCTGTCTTCATTCTCTATTTACTTCACTTCACTTGCACTTTCTCTTCCTCTTTCATTCCCTCACTCATTCATTTGCTCTCGCCCAGTCTTGTTCACGATGACTTTTTACATTTATTATTTGCATTTAAATGGTTAATATTTGCAATGATGATAATGTCAAGGCATAATGGCGGCGGAGGCGGCGGCGGTGGTGGTGGTGGTGGTGGTGGTGGTGGTGGTGGTGGTAGTAGTGGTTGTGATGGTGGTGGTGGTGGTCATGGTGGTAGTAGTAGTGGTTGTGATGGTGGTGGTGTTAGTAGTAGTGGCTCTGATGGTGGTGGTGGTGGTCACGGTGGTATTAGTAGTGGTTGTGATGGTGGTGGTGGTGGTCATGGTGGTAGTAGTAGTGGTTGTGATGGTGGTGGTGGTGGTGGTGGTGGTGGTGGTGGTGGTGGTGGTGGTGGTTGTGATGGTGGTGGTGTTAGTAGTAGTGTTTGTGGTGGTGGTGGTGGTGGTAGTGGTTGTGATGGTGGTGGTGTTAGTAGTATTGTTTGTGGTGGTGGTGGTGGTGGTGGTGGTGGAAATTGAAATATGAAGTGGCTGTATTGGACTATTTTTTTGTTTCTTTTATTTGCAAAGAAAGATTATAATTTGCTGATTAAATCTTTTTCTATATTTCTTGGTATCAGAACTCAGTATCTAATTACTATTTTGTATATTGCTAATAATATATATATATATATATATATATATATATATATATATATATATATATATATATATATATATATATATATATATATATATATATATATATATATATATAATAATAATAATAATAATAATAATAATAATAATAATAATAATAATAATAATAATAATAATAATAATAATAATAATAATAATAATAATAATAATAATAATAATAATAATAATAATAATAATAATGACAACAATGAAAGTAACAATAATGAATGGAGATCTTTTCTCATTACGTCAATCCCAAACACTCAACAATACTTTTGACCACCGTTACTGATTTATTAAATTTCTATATATTCATTCACTAGTTAACCAATCTATTTATTCATCTGTTCAATTACTTATTCTTATCGTCTAGCCCTTCATGGCCTCCTTTCTGCAACCTTCGCCACACTGAACACAACACGCACAGCTGAAATGGCTTTGGGAGACGCGCCCTTCCTTCCCTCGCCCTCTCTTCCCCTCCCTTCATCTCAACTTCAAGGGAGGAATGTTGGAGAAAAAGTTAGATTTTTTCCAAGAGTCAAAGTTAAATTTGTTGGGTAAGAGAACCACCTCGACTCTCCACTCATTCCTTCTCCTTCCCTTGCCCCTCCCCTCCTTTCCTCCCTCCTCCTCCTTATCTTCCTTTCCCCTCATCCATGTCCCCGTCCCCTCACTATCAGTATTCCTCACTACCACGTGATTATGCCCTCTCTATCCCATTCATATGTCCACCTTCCCCCAGCTTCACTTTACTCTCCTGCTTCTCTCCCTTTCTTCCTTCCTTAACGCACCAAGGTAAGACTGACTCAAGTTTTTCCATCTTTTTTTCTCTGTGTTTTTTTTTTTTCTATCGGTTGTTGGTGTTTGGACGACGTTGATTTTATATACACTCCTATAACATGTATCCGGATTAATAGAATGATGAAGTGTGTAAAGCTCGCAACTTGGCAGAAAAGATAGTGTTTGTCTAACCTTCCTGTGTATATTATGCTTATTCTTGAATGTTTTTTTCGTCAAACCTTCTAAACAAATTAGATAAAGTATATAACGCCTCATACACAATTTTCACACCAGTAGTTTTTAGACGCCAAAAAAAAAAACATCTTTCTCTTTCTTTTGATCTCAGTTAGTCTCCAACGTCTCATATTTCTTATCCTACGCTTCTTGAAATAGACATTACCGTACATCACACCTTCCTGTACGTCACTAGAATTTTTCTCTTCCTTTGTATTCCATAGCGTTACTCTTCATACCTACAAGTGGCATTGCGTCTCACCGTATACTAGTTAATGACCTGAATACCAGCCAACCTACATTCTCCCGGTCATTCCTGGTACTGTAGACGTAGTTTTATTTACAGAGGTCTGGGTTGGGATAGGCGGAACGTACAGGGAGGGAGTAGCGGGTCTGGGAAAGGAGGAGAAAAAGAGCAATTACATCCAGGCGTTTTTTGTGCATCGGGAAAAACCCTCATTGGAACATTCGTGATATGAGGCAAAAGTGGAGAAGAAATGTGGTGGCCGAGAAGTAATGTGGAGGTAGTGTTGGAAATATGAATGAAGATGGATTAGTGGACAGAGAGAGAGAGAGAGAGAGAGAGAGAGAGAGAGAGAGAATAACAGCTTAAAGAAAATGTGAACGACAGAAACTCACCAACTAATCAACGGCACACACACACACACACACACACACACACACACACACACACACACACACACACACACACACACACACACACACACACACCCTAAGGTACTACTCACAGCACGGTCGGCCATTTTCAGTCCTGCCTCCACCATCCATCTTGTGCAACAGTATCAAGTTTTCCTGCCTCGAGCGTCCAGTCATAATAATCGTAGCCCGCCAAACCTTCTCCCTCCTCCTTCACCACCTCCTCCTCTTCCTCCTCCTCCTCCTCTTCCTCCTCCTCCTGCTGCTGCTGTAATTGTATCGCATTACCTCCTCACCATCACCGCTACACACACACACACACACACACACACACACACACATTTTCTGGCAGGTGTGGTGAGCAGTCGTGTTAGTGAAGTGTGTGTGTGTGTGTGTGTGTGTGTGTGTGTGTGTGTGTGTGTGTGTGTGTGTGTCGCGCCTTCCCGTACACTCTCAGCCACCACCACTCCGCCGGCAGGAGGTGGGGCCAGGTCACGTGATGTAAACATTGATCCCGCCGTCGGCACAGCACTTCGGGAGAGGGAGAGGGAGGGAAGAAGGAAGGGAAGGGAAGTGGGAGGGTGTTGTAGTCCCCAATGAACACCCCACCCCCTCCTTCCCCACTTCCAATCTCACCCCACACAGAGCTTCAACTTGAGCTTCAACACCTGAACGAGAAAGAGAAGGGGAAAAATAGCGGGTTTTCTTCTCCACCTACTTATATTTTCCTCTTTATGCACATCAGCTGTCAGGGAAAAAATGACTACACGCCAGGTGAAAGATAATGGAAATAGGTATGTGATTTTCCTCTTTTTCCTTACTTTATTCCTTACTTATTCTTTACTTTCTACTCTATCAGCTGGCGGGAAAAAAAAATATCAGGGGAAAAAATATCTACACACCAGGTAAAAATGATGGAAATAGCTCTGTAATTTCCTGTTTTCCTTACTCTATTTTCCTCTTTATACACATCAGCTGTCAGGGAAAAATATGACTATACACTAGGTGAAAAATAATGGAAACTGGTATGTAATTTCTTGTCTTTCCTTATTCTATTTTCCTCTTTATAAACATCAAATCTGGGGAAATATATCTTACACACTAGGTAAAAATAACGAAAACAGATATGTAATTCCCTGTTTTCCTTTTTTTCAGCAACTATTTGACACTGTTAGAAATTCCAGCCTTATATTTGTATCTCTATTTACTCTATCTTCTTCTTCATCTTGCTTCAGTGTTCCATTTTTCTTTCTCTGATTTCATACTGTTGTGAATCTAGAATTATATTTTGGATCCTTTATTTAATTTCATGGTCACTGTCTCGAATTTGTTATCATCATCAATTGCCACTAGCTGATGAGTGCTTTGAATGTAGATAGTTTTTTGTTGACATTCTTGAGGGTTTATTTAATTCTCATATTAAAGCATTTCCAGCCATGGGGACTAAAGGAGAGATAGACATCCATATTACAAGAAATGTATAGGAGGAGATAGATAGATAACGCACCGCAGGAAGAAATGAATGGAAGGAAGGATATGGTAGAAATCTTGTGGCACTAAATGAAGGAATGTAGGAAGAGAAGCAAAGTTGTTGAAGGAGAAGAAGAAGACTAAGACAGAGGGCAGATGTGAGACAGAATGAGGGAGAAGAGGAGATAATTGGGAGAGAATAGTAGAGGTCTTATGGCTGAGCAGGCGAGATAGGAACTTGCTAGATGAATACGAGAAAGGTGAATATGAGAGGCTGATCGAATGGGTATATTGAGGGTGATGTAAGCAGAATTAAGGGTGAGTGTGATACAAAATGAAGGGAAAGAGATGAACGGATGAAAGAGAGAGAGAAGGAATAAGGGAAGATTCGAGGTAGGAAGTGAGGAGACAAAGGGAAAGAAACAAAGTAGCTGGAGATGGAGAGGGAGGAATGAAAGGGAAGGAAGCACAGCAGAGGGGAGGAAAGGACTGATGACCAACACAGTACTTGAAGCGTATATCGTCTTGGGTCTTCTGAAACACTGCACCGCCTTACTCCTTTTATGCTTCTTTATTCGTCTCTTCGTCTTCTGTATCCCCTTAATGCTCACAAACCTTAACCGTGGATCTTATTTTGGATTGTAAACTCTGGTTCTTGTTTACTTTTTAGCATTACTTCCTCTTTTTCCTTTTCCTCAGCTCGTCTCATCACCTCTCCTTTGCTTTCACTCTTCTCGTTTTCTTCTACTTTTCACTTTATTTGCTCATTTTCCTGCTTCGCTACTCGTCCTTTCATCTCATCCCGATTCTTGTTCCACTCTTCTTCCTCGACTACTTAGTTTCTTTGACTCATTTCATTCACTCCGTCTCCCTTATTCCATGTTCCCTCCCTTCCTCATACCCTCTTCTCTCTTTCTCGCCCCCTACTCTTCCACCCTCCATACTCGTCTCACCCTCTCCCTGTGTCGCTGCGGAGGCCTACAAGGCAATCTGGGAGGAGTGGAGAGGAGGACAAAGCTGGCCAGCTGGGAAGGGGCGTGGAGCGAGGCGGAGGGAGGAGAAGGAAGGGAAGGGATGGGTGGGTAGGCAGCCTTTCTTCGTGGTGATGGTAGTGTTATTGACGCCATGAATCCTACACACACACACACACACACACACACACACACACACACACTTGTTCTATCCACCACGCCTCGGTCTTATTCTGTTCCCAAGTCAAATATGAAAGCTTAGAATACTTTCCATCTCATCTACGTTTAACTTCGCTGACCATACTTGAAGTTAGCGCAGCGGGAAGGGAGCAGAGGGCGCGGGAGGAGAGGGAAGGAGCAGGAGGAGTCAGGAGTGGGGAGGATAAAGGCTCTCCCCTTCACTGATCCATCTTACCTCTCCCTATTATTCCTCTGACAGCACCAAGGGGACTTTTCACCCCAAAAATTCCGGTCCAGTTATAACTTCATAGGCTCATTGAATTGGTTGGATGTATGTACAGTATAGGCCTAAATCCACGACCTGTATAGGCTGTGTTAGGTAAGCTGCTGGTGGATTGTGTCTAAAGAGGCGAGACTTGGGGCGTATTAAGGCAAGACGGATCATCACCACTCTGTTTATCATCACCGCCACAACCACCACCCCACACCAAGCAGTAATGCATTAACATCACCACCATCACCTCCACTACTACCACGATCACCATACCACGCCAA
>NC_059303.1:9045359-9147859 GCF_017591435.1 Portunus trituberculatus | reverse complement strand
CTTTTTTTTTTGTCTTTTTTTTTTTTTTACCTTTGGCTGGCCCTCTTCCCTACATAAAAAAAAAAAAGTTGAATTGGTGTGGTTCTGGTGATGTGTCGCCCTCAATTGCCTCTCAGTGCATTTATTTACTTATTTATCTTATTATTTTTTTTTTACTCTGTTCTCGTTGTGTTAAATATTGTTGATCACTATTTTAAGTTTTATGTGTAGTTTTGTTTGTATGTTTTTATTTTTTATTTGTTTATTGGTTTGTGTGTTTATAGTTGGTTTGTTTTTGTTTTATTTGTCTATTTATTCTTTCATGAATCGTTTCTTTTATTTATTTGATGTTTCTTGTTTGTTTCTTATTGTTCTGTGATCCATTAAGAGTTTTTTTTTTTTTTTCCTTCACCATCAACGTCGTTCTCCTCCTCCTCTTTCTCTTCCTCTTCCTCTTCCTCTTCCTCTTCCTCTTCCTCTTCCTCTTCCTCCTCCTCCTCCTTTTTGCATAGTCAAGTAATTAATGTATAGTTAATCTTCGTCTTGTCACTTTTCTCATTCACCTTTTTCCTTCCTCGGCGCTTTTCATGTTAATTTCTATCAGTACTTTGCCTCTTCTCTTTCCTTTCCTTGCTCTTGTTTTTCCGATAGTGCGTTTTCAGATTTTTCTTTGTCTTGTTACTTTTCTCTCTCTCTCTCTCTCTCTCTCTCTCTCTCTCTCTCTCTCTCAATACCGAAGGCATGGAAATATATACAAAGAGCAAAGTTACGTTGCCGGACGTGGTGCAGAATGAAGCTTTGAATAAGTAAACCCATGAAGCAGGAACACTAATGGGTCGTGTGGAGGAGAGTACTGACCGCCTCGCCTCTCCTAAAGTAACCTGAACAAAATGGGAGGAATTGGTTAGCTATAATTACGTGAAGTACTCAACCCAGGAAAGGCCCGCCCTCCTGCCTGCGCCGCCCAATCACAGCCCGGGACGCCCTTGAGGTGCCGTGGAGTTTATTTGCATGCGTTGGGTTAAAAATTTTCTATATAGGAGAGGTGAAGAGGAAGGGAAAGAAGGAACGCTAAAGGCAATGGAGAGAGAGAGAGAGAGAGAGAGAGAGAGAGAGAGAGAGAGAGAGAGAGAGAGAGAGAGAGAGAGAGAGAGAGAGAGAGAGAGAGAGAGAGAGAGAGAGATTAAGCATGTATTAAGAAACGACTTGCTCTCTCACCATGACAAATTTTTAAGTCCCCAGAGACGACTAGCCAGGTTTCCAAGACAGTTTCTCCTTTTAATAAACTAAAAATCATGCCAATCAATCACTAGAACCATAGAACACCCTTGAAAACACAAGTATCTTCAACTGGAGCCTTTGGAAAGTAGTGATGGTGGGAGAGCAAAGTGTTTAAGAATGCGGGCCTAACAAAACTCTCAACAGACAGGTACACCACCTTTACGAAACACACCACACTGGCAGGACACGAGACAACACTGGTCACCTAATGCCAACCCCGCTTAACCATAGACAGGCACAGACGAGAAAGAAAACGAAGCCATTACACAAACCCACCAACGTATCAATCCTTCCTCGCTCTTACTAATCGAATGTCTTGGAACCATACCTTAGGAAACCCAACAAAGGGGTTCTATATATGGGTTCCGTGTTCCTCGCCCACTCTCCTTCAACAGAGGCCCACATTGGAGGGATTGGAGTGCAGGAGGCCCGAGGAAACCTGACAATTTGCATATCGTTGGAGTTTTCGAGGTTCCCGTTGCATGTTAGAGATAAAAAGTGGGACTGGCACGCGTGTGGCTCCTTCGTGACGGCTCCCGATGAGTTCGTGCGACTGTATGTTTCTCTCTCTTTCTCTCTCTCTCTCTCTCTCTCTCTCTCTCTCTCGTCTTGCTTCTTTTTAGTTTTGTATTTTTTTTCTTTTTTCTTCTTAAATTCACTACATATTAATGTCTTCAATCTCCTTTACTAGTTTTAGCTCTGTGTGTGTGTGTGTGTGTGTGTGTGTGTGTGTGTGTGTGTGTGTGTGTGTGTGTGTGTGTGTGTGTGCTTATGGAAATTCTACCCTACACGTGTTTTTTTTTTTTTTTTTTTTGCTTTCTCTTCATCTTAACGAAATGACATACCTCCAAGTATACGAACGAAGAAACGAAAAGAACCGAAGCAGAACGAAACACGCGACAAATCGTGTATTCAGAACCACACCAATTCAAGACCCAAGGAAGATTGCACGGACGGAGAGAGAAATACGAGGAGATGAAAAGAAGAATAAGGAAGCGAGATGAAAGCAAAATAGTAGAACCAGATGAAAGGGAAACAGGAGAATGAGATGAAGGGAAAATGGCAGAGTGAAGTGAAGCCAAAATAATGTAACCCACCTCAGCTGCCCTCACCTGCCTCACCTGCCCCTCCTCACCTGCATGCACTGATTACCTGCCGTGTCCCCGGAGGTCAGGAACCATCATTTACTGTGCCACCACAAAGCAGAGACACGGATACAGTTCAGAACAGCCAGCATTCTCCCCACTCACTCCCCTCTCTACCCTCCTCTCTCCTCCCTTTAGCTTTTGTTTAGTTTCTTTCTCTCTCTTTCTTCCCTTTCATTTCTTCTTTCTCTTTGCTCTTCTTGCATGCTTTCCTATTTATTTGTTTTATTTTATGTTTTAATTAATTTTCTTTTTTCTTTTTCTTTTTTTTTTTTTTCTATTCCCGTTGGTTTTCATTTACTTTTTTTTTTACTTTCTTTAGTGTTTTCCTTTTTTTTATCTCACTTTTACCTGTTCTCGCTCTTCTGTCTTCTTTGTCTATTTATTCTTGTTTTCTTCTCTCCTTATTCTTTCCTTTCTTCACCTTTCAATCTTATCTACATATTCGTTCCTCCCTACATCATTCTGTTTATTCATTTCTATTTTGTACCTCATTTTCTACTCGTCTTACTGGTCCCTATCATTACCTTATTCTCTTTGTTCCTTTCCCCTTTCGTCCTCTATTCCTCTATCCCCTTCGTCACTTTCTCTCCCTTTTTGTTCCCTCCTCTTCCTCTCTTCCTCTTCCTCCCGTTTCTAGGTTGTGTTTCTCGTAATTGAGTCATTGCAGGGTGTGAACAGTGACGGATGGAAGAGAAATGTTGACTATTAGCAGTACTGGTGAGGAAAGACAAATGCGTTCTTGGCATGTTCATTGTTGACGTTTGCATTACTCCTGTGGATGATTTGCCGCGGTTGTGGTTAAGAGTTTTATGGATGTTATTAGATATTCGTGTTAACTGTTATTTGTATAGACCATTTGATTTAAGGAGGTGAAAAGTGTGAGGTTTAAAGGGTATTAAGAGAAATGTGGCGGTGATTATGTTGTTAGTGGGTGATTAATATATGATTTGCTAAGGAAGATTGGAGATTCTTAACATGTTATAATGAGATGAGACGTGTGAGGTTTGTAAGGGATTAAGAGAACTGTGGAGGTGATAATGTTGTTAGTGTGTGACTGATATATAATTTGTTAAAGAAAATTAAAGAATTTCAACATGTTATCAAGTCTGAACGTAGACTTTTAGAATTATTTTTACTGTTATTATTTATGTGGAATTTTAAGGGAACGGATTATAAAGAAGAAACTTTAAAATTGATAAGAAATGTTAAGATAATACTATGGAGTTTGTATGTAATGAGAAATGTCTTCTTTATTGCTACTGCTACTACCACCACCACTACTACTACTACTACTACTACTACTACTACTACTACTACTACTACTACTACTACTATTATTATTATTATCTGAACAAATTTGAACACGCTATCGACCATGGATGTGTTATTAAGCTTTTCTTCGTCCTGTTATTGTTTTAGCTTATTCAGACATTCCGAGAGATTTTTCTTATTCAACCAGGATTCAGCATCTTTGATAAGAAAGACACGACATGACTAAGGTCCGTATGCAGAAACGCTTTGCTCTCTCACCACGACTAATTTCCAAGGCCACAGAGGTGAACAGCTGCTGGGTTTTAAAAGTGTTTCTCCAGTCAACAAAGCAGAAATCTTATCACTCTGCCTCTGGAACCGTAAAAAGTCCTTAAAAACGGGTGTAGATTTAAGTAAACTCTCTTGAAATAGTGAGGATGAAGCACAGAAGCGTTTGAGAATACGAGCCTAACTCTTTCCGTGGCCTCTGAAATCAATTGTGATGAGAGAATATATCGTTTAAGATTAAGAGCGCTGCCAACCATCTTGAAATGAAAAAAAAGAAAAAAAACTACACAGAAGTTAAGAAAATATTATGTAGTTGAAGAATGTTAATAATTTCCTGTCATTATGTGAGGAGTTTAATTAGACTGCTAACTGTCAGTGCAAAATTTACGTCCCAGTATAGTATAAATTCTTTACGGAAATACAAAAAAAAAAAAAGAGAAAAGCAAAATAAGTAAAACAATTAACAAAGGAAAAAGTGACGAATGCAAGTGAGGAAAATTAAGATGAGGCACGAGGATAATGACTGGTGAGAATTCCTGCATTATGAGTGTGAAATAAAGATGATTTTACAGATTAAGTAGCAGAGTCTCGGAAGAACGGTTAGATATAAGTGAGGGATGAAGCTGGGAAAAAAAAAATTAAGTTGTGTCCTGAAGATAATGACTGGTAATATTTCCTGCATTATGAGTGTGAAATAAAGATGATTGTACAGATTAAGTAGCAAAGTCTCGGAAGAAACTGCTAGATATAAGTGAGGGATAGAGCTGGAAAAAAAAGCTACAACATAAACATAACGGCACGAAACGTTAGCCCTTTGTTCCCTCGTAGCATGGCATGGCGTGGCGTGGCGTGGCGTGGCATGGTGTGGTGTATCGTGTCGTGTCGTGCTGCTGGTCGATGTGGTGCTGGACGTGACATGGAAAGTAAATCACACCAATCGCTATATAGAAAGCAGATACGTGTTTGCCCTGCCATAGTGCTCACGTGATCTCTTTTCTCTCTTTCTCTTTATGTATTTTCAACAACTTTACATTTCTTGTTGATTGATGGGGCTTCAATATTCTCATTATTTGTTAACTTCAGAGTGGGATCTCATAATCAACAGGTATAGAGTGGGGATCTCATAATCAACAGGTATAGAGTGGGTTTTGATACTAATAATACTTAACAGGTATGAAATAGGGTCTAATACTTAACAGGTATAGAGTGGAATCTAATATCAATAATACTTAACAGGTATAGAGTGCGATCTAATACTAATAATACTTAACAGATATAGAGTGGGATCTAATACTAATGATAGTTAACAGGTATAGAGTGTGGTCTAATACTTAACAGGTATTCCTATTCTCCTCCTACATGAAAAGCAATAAATAGATCAATAATTCTGTTCCATCTTGGTCGAAATGGATGTTAGTGTTTAATATATATTCTTATTTTCACCTTTCGCGATATTATTTATTTTCTTTCATATCACAGTTATTTATTTATTTTTTTTCGTCTTTCACATCTCACATGATATTTCGTCTTTATGTGATGATATATTCCTTTCAAATTCCTAATAATTTTCACCCCGTCACTCATAATTAAGGTCTTATGGTATGGCGAACACAAACGTTGCTTCTCACCTGCCTGCACACCTGCCTCCTGCTGCCCTACCACGTATGGCGCTCTTCCCACACACCGCTCACCTCTACCCGGGATTCAGAAACGCTTTGCTTTCTCACCGCGATTATTTTTAGAGGCCACAGAGACAATAAGCCGGGTTCTCAAGACTGTTCATCTTTTAACAATGTAGAAATTTGGTTAGTACGTCAATAAAACCATACAAACACCTTTAAAAACCCATGTAATTTGAAGCAGAACCTTTTTATAGTAGAGGAGGTGCGACGCAGAAGTGTTTCAAAATAAGATCAATTGTCTCATATCACTTTCATCCACCTCTATCACATTCTTCGACTTGTAACATCATCCTCCCTTCCATTCTAGTTTCTTTTACGTACCCCTCACCCTAGCACCGCCTTCCCTACTGCCTCTCTCCCGTCCCGTCCCGTCCCTGCTCCTCTCTGTCCCGTCTCCCTCAGCCCTGCCTTAGTAACCAACAGCAGGATACAAACGCAGTCGAACTATTGGAAGTCTATTGAGTTTAAACAAAGGCACTCGTGGTATTGTGTGTGTGTGTGTGTGTGTGTGTGTGTGTGTGTGTGTGTCGACCCTCTTCCTTCTTCTCCCCTCTTGTTTTTCTGGCAGGGGTCCAGACTCCCCCCTCTTCTTCCTCCTCTTCTCCTGATCCCTCTCCCTGCTCCCTCTCCCTCCTCCCTCTTCCTATTCCCTCTCCCTCTCTCCTCCCGCCACTTAACTAACGAACCAATGTTTTTTGCTGCATCTCTATCCTACTATTTTCTTGTTGCTCCACTATTTTCTAACTACATGGTACTTTTTTGCTTTTATCTCGCTGAAGACATGCGATATTTTCCATTGTGTGTTGTCTAGTTTAGGTTAATCTTGTCAATATACCGGATCTCTCACCTTTTGGTTTAAGAATTGTGTGAAGAAAGAATTTATAAAGTGAATACAGAGGAAACCTATTCAGAACTGTTGCTTATTTTTATTCGTTTTCATATGTATTTATTCACTTACAGTCTCATTATTTTTATTGATTTGATAGACTGATGAATTGAGGTTGGAATGTATCATATCTATTCACTCCAGCTTATTGATTTCCTTAATTCCTCTGTTTTATTTATTTATTCATTGATTTATTTACTTGTTTATTCATTCTGGTCTGTTAGTATTCTGATAACACGGTAGTTGAGCAAGAATGTCGGCGGGTGGAGTCATTGCCTGAGCCACCGCCACCCAGCTGATCAAAGAAGTGGTGCGAGGCCAGGCCGTCCCTCCGCGGGGCTCTGCTATTGACTTAATAGAGGAGTTCCGTGCCCGGGTACAGCTCAATACAGGGGCGGCGGCGAGGCAGGCGGTGTAGCAAATTCGGCCACTCACTCAACACCAAGATAGTGTACGAGGAGTGCGAGGAATTTAGATCATTAGAAATTAAGGTTTTTGTTAGGATCGCATGATTATTGTACTATGAACTGTGATATTAGAGAAAAAGTAAACATGAAGCTATTGAAATATTCTATTGTACCTGCAAATTTAGCGGAGTGCGATTATTTAAAGTATATGAAGGAAAAAAGTAAGGAAGTTAGTCAGAATGTTGAAAGTACTCGAGATAAAGAGCTGAAAGTTTAACCTCTTGATTACCATGACGCGTTTTCGTATTCATTCTGCTTACTATCTGATGATTTTACACAGCTTCGGAAAATTATGAGACTAGAAATAGTGAATTCTCTGCTCACTAAACTTCTGGCCCTTATAGAAACTCCCTAATGTCAATAAAATCATCTTATCATACCCAAAAAATCAAGGTAACAATGCGTCTCAGTAATGAAGGGGTTAGCAACACATTCCTGGATACAAGTGTTCGATGACACGTTATTGCTACTGGATGTGCGTATGTGTGAAGGAAGAAAGAGATTATTGTCCCTACTTAACACCTGTTACTGTATATTCTTAAACATTCTGGTCTTTCTCATGACAACAATATTTAAGGTATATGTTAACGATTAATAGAATTTTCATTGGTATTTTTGTATGTTTTTAGTATTTTGTATATATAATTTCCACCTTGTTTTATTTATTTATTCATCTATTTGATTTTTTTTACATTGTCAGTGCAGAATACACATTAAATAGTCAATAGAAACACGTAAAATGATATTGAAAACCCGGATAGCTTCCACTAGAGCATGCCAGCGCAGTCGGGCAAAGCGGTGCAACGTTTACAGAATATGAACCATCACCGTGGCAGCGCACCAAGCAGAACAGACTCGCCGCGAACACGTTTTTACATATGGATTCTTTTTACGTGTATCCGAGTAGTGCGTTGTAAGTCGCTACCTGGCTGTGTTGGTGCTTGTCGCTGCCTCTCGCCACCTGTGTTTGGCCGCCACCTTTATCACGCAGCGCCACCAGCAAGTCTCAAGGCTGCGTGTGGTGGGCGAGGCGGTGTGGCGGTGAGATGGTGAGGCAGCCGTGCACCAAGCGACCTCACCTCTCCCCTCTCTCCTCGTGCCCCCGGCCAGACAAACGTACTCCCTTCCTCGTTTCTCATTTTCTCTCCCTCTATTTCTTCTTTTTTTTTTTTACTGTATGATACTTACTTTTTATACGTCTTCCTTTCCTTCGTTAATTTTTTTTTCTTTTTTCTTTTTATAATCTAATACTTTTTATTGTTTTGCCTCCCTTATTTCTCTCTCTCTCTCTCTCTCTCTCTCTCTCTCTCTCTCTCTCTCTCTCTCTCTCTCTCTCTCTCTCTCTCTCTCTCTCTCTCTCTCTCTCTCTCTCTCTCTCTCTCTCTCTCTCTCTCTCTCTCTCTCTCTCTCTCTCTCTCTCTCTCTCTCTCTCTCTCTCTCTCTCTCTCTCTCTCTCTCTCTCTCTCTCTCTCTCTCTCTCTAGTTTCTCTCTCTCCTCCATCTCTCTCTCTCTCTCTCTCTCTCTCTCTCTCTCTCTCTCTCTCTCTCTCTCTCTTCTCATTTGTACTCCATGACCCATCTTTCCCTTCGGCCTGTAATAAGTTGAACATTTGTCCAATAGGTAACTCGTTGTATTACCTTGAGCGTGATTGGTTTAGACGCTGTGTGCCGTGACCTTGAATTAGTGTGAGAGAATCGTGACTTGTTATGATGCTTAAAATGAGACAGAGAGATTATTTTTATTATTATCGTAAATATTATTGTTATTATATTAAGCAAGTTTGATGGTTCGTATTGTAGATGATAAAAAAAAGGTCAAACACGCTGAAAAGTTCTAATGGTTCTGAAATCGTCGGAAGTTTGAGTGTTATTATTCCTATTTCCTGGATGATAGTGATGTTAACCCACTCAGTAGCAGGACACGTTTTCATATTTTTCTGCTTAGTATTTGGTGATTTTATACAGCTTCAGAAACTTATGTGGGGATTAAAATAGTGAAGACTCTGGCCATTAATCTTTTGACCTCCATAGACCCTACCTAATGTAAATAAATTTGTCTAATCACACCCAACACTTATGGTAAAAATGCGCTTCAGTACTGAATGGGTTAATGGTCGTATTATTTTCTTATTGCACGGCTGTGGTGATACGCATAAATGGAATAAAATAGAAAAATCTAATACTATGAAAAGTTTTAATGGTATGTGTGTGTGAAGCTAAACTAAAGAATAAAAATAGTTTGAGTGAGTCCACCATCACCACCGCCACCACCGCCGCCACCAGGACTGCCAGGCGTCGCAACAAGGCTGGCAGTGATCTCCCGTCCGTGTGTACATGGATATTTTTATTTCTCTTCATTTGTACCCACAGCCGTTCTCCGCCCACCGCCCGCCGCCCGCAGTCATTCCGTGGGTGATCATCGCACGCACACCACACGCCACTACTCCCTCCCCACTCCCTCTGGCACATACACACAAGCTTTCACCGTCTACACCGTCCACTTCTATACCCTCTACACAGGTTCCTCTAATTGCTATACGGTACACCTGCCACTCTCCACACCAAGGCAACGAACCAATGCTGTTTAACTATTGAGGACTTTTGGCACACTTGAAGGAACATGTTAAGAGTGCCCATGGTCTGCTACGAGTATTTCTATGGAGTTTTGTGGTGTTCAGATGAAGGACGAGGAATATGATTTGTGTTATTCTTTTTTACTTTATTTTTGCTGTTTTCTTGCGGTTATTATATTGAAGTTCTTGTTGGTATCCTTGTTGTTCTTGTTTGTGAGACTGCTATTACTGCTGCTACTACCACCACTACTACTACTGCTACTGCTTCTGCTACTACAACCACTACTACTACTGCTTTGATGCTGCTACTGCTGCTGCTACTACTACTACTACTACTACTACTACTACTACTACTACTACTACTACTACTACTACTACTACTGCTGCTGCTGCTGCTGCTGCTATTATTATTATTATTATTATTATTATTATTATTATTATTATTATTATTATTATTATTATTACTACTACTACTACTACTACTACCACCACCACCACCACTCCATCTCCTCCCTCCTCCTCCTCCTCCTCCTCCTCCTCCTCCTCCTCCTCTCCTCCTCCTCCTCCTCCTGCTACTACTACTACTACTACTACTACTACTACCACCACCATCATTTCATATCATCATTCATGGCCAACACTCAAATCTGATCTGTATTCCTCGTATCGACATTTCCCTTTCTCTTTTGCTCTTCAGTCCGTCTTTTTCTTTACATTCTTGCACTTTTTCCCTTTTCTCCTTCCTTCTCTTTTCTTCCTCCTTTCTTAGCCTTCTACCCAAAGTTTCTCCCTTCTCATCTTCTCTCCAGTCTCTCCCTCCTTTCACTATACTCTTAAACATTTCCTTTCTCTTCAGCTGTTTTTTTTTTTTTTCTCTCTCTCTCTCTTCCTCCCTACTTCCTCTCTAACTTCCCTCTCTCCCTCCTACGTCACCCCAGCTGTCACTTGCACCACTACACGCCACTACACCACCACAGCAACAGTGAGTAGTGCCGCCACCCACGCACCACTGTCACTGCCATCGTGTTATTAGCATCACCATTATCATTTGCATTGCCGTCTTCATCATCATTGTCATATTAAGAAGCATGACCACGAGTATGTACTTATTTTTTTTCCTAGTGTGTGTGTGTGTGTGTGTGTGTGTGTGTGTGTGTGTGTGTGTGTGTGTGTGTGTGTGTGTGTGTGTGTGTGTGTCGTTTCTCAAGCACCCCTAAACAGAGACCAGACATTCTTCTTCTTCTTCTTCTTCTTCTTCTTCTTCTTCTTCTCTCTCTCTCTCTCTCTCTCTCTCTCTCTCTCTCTCTCTCTCTCTCTCTCTCTCTCTCTCTCTCTCTCTCTCTCTCTCTCTCTCTCTCTGCTAAAATTATAGCAAAGATAATATTAAGGAATTGGCAGATATAAAATTCATCCATTATTTTTTTTCTTTTCCTCAAAGTTAAATTAGCTTTTTTTCATCTCTTGCACAGCACTCCTCTTCTCTCTCTTGTCTTCTTCCTCCTCCACCTCCTCCTACACCTCCTCCTCCTCCTCCTCCTCCTCCTCCTCCTCCTCCTCCTCCTCCTCCTCCTCCTCCTCCTCCTCCTCCTCCTCCTCTGGGCGTGATCTTCCCCTAGTCTGTCTCGCCCACGCCCAGTCATTGTATAAAGATTCGCCCGCAGCCTTTTGTCTTTTTGTCTTCTCTGTTTTCCTTTCTCTGTCGATTCTCTAAGCTGTGTAATTACAGTGTTTGGACGCCATTACTGCCGGCCTCTTTGGTTTTTCTCTCCTCTTCCCACTCTTGTCACTCCCCGTCGTCTGTTCGCCTGCGTCTCTTCGCCTCCCCGAGCCTTGCCGCGGGTTCCTCTTGCCTCACACACACGCCAAGTAAACCGCTGCACCACAGTTAGGCCTCTGGCAACGCGAAGAAAGCGAGAGAAAGCCAGAAATAAGAGAGGAATCGAGTGAAAAAAAGTGGTAAGGTGTGTGGTCCAACGAGCCAAGTACTGTGAAAATAGTGCAGCAGCTGGAGGGGCGGCGATGGTGCTCACCCCGACCCGGCACCGTGAAGGCAGCCCAAACACACGATGAGTTTAACAAACGGGCAGCACAAAAGAGACAAACACGTATCGGTTACACTGGGTGGTGGAGAGCGCGAAACATACTCAAGATTAAACACTGGCATTGTTAGGCAAGTCTGCGGTGGCCCGGCCCTGGAGATGGATGTTCCGCGGCCCACTGCCGTCATCGGTATAAATCTAGTATTTCTTGAGGATTCACCTTCAAGTATCTAATTCTTGGAGACTAAGATGATACCAATCGAAGGTCCTGCCATTATATAGAGGTGAGAACTGGAGAGTGGAAGGAGATGTGGGTGGGGGTGGGTGGGAAGTGGAGGGTAGAAGGGTGGGAGGGAGTGAGTGGAGAAGTTAAGAAAGATGCTGGTGTGAAGTCGCTCTGCCCGCCGCTGCCTGCCGCCGCTGCCGCCGCCGCCGCCGCCACGTTGGGAACACATGACACGACTCTACAGTATTCTGGCCTGCTTTCTAACACTAAGACATAAACACATTTCTATTCTTTTCTTTCTATATCATATTGTGATCTCGCCTTCATCTGAATCTGATGGAGCTTTCATTGCACACACTGTTCTCATAACATCAACGCTTATTTGACATTTACTTTGGTTTTTAAAATCAACAGTTAATGTTTGCCGTGTATTGTATGATATACTATTATCCTAAAAGTAGATTTAATTCCAATTATATATATATATATATATATATATATATATATATATATATATATATATATATATATATATATATATATATATATATATATATATATATATATATATATATATATATATGATTTAACCTAAGTTTTGAATGGAATAAGAAAAAAAACATTTTCCATACTATAAAGTTAATTTATTGATTGTTGTGGAAGCTGGCTGGATACTTATCGAACCCTTTGTTGCAGCGCCGAAGACTGACTATGGGGGCTTTGGGGGCGGCACAGGACGCACCAACTTCACCACCAAACAGCTGACGGAGCTCGAGAAGGAGTTCCACTTCAACAAGTACCTGACTCGCGCCAGACGGATCGAGATTGCCTCAGCGCTGCAGCTCAACGAGACGCAGGTCAAAATTTGGTTCCAGAATCGACGAATGAAGCAAAAAAAGAGAATGAAGGAAGGACTCATTGCTCCCGAACCCCCGACTGTCTCAACCCCGAACGAGAACAGCAATGACTCTGACTCCACAGCCACGACGGGCGGCAGCACTGGCGGCGGCTCTGGTGGTGGCGCATCTGGCGGCGGAAGTGGCGCAGCGAGTGGCGGCGTCACCACCAAGTCAGAGTCGCCGGTGTCAGGAGGTGGCGGTGATTCTCAGCCTTTACAAGTCCCCACTTCCACCAGCAAATCCAAGACGCAAGCGCTGCCAGCCACAACCCAAAGCCCCTCGTAAGGGTAAGGCCTGGGCCTCGGTGCCCGTCAGAGCTTTAACTTGGGTTGTGACCTGGACGGCCTCGAGCAGGGAAGACTTCCGGCCGTCTTCAGTTCTTCGCGAGTGCCGGGCTCCCCCAACGGTCTCAGGGTCCTCTTATCATCCCTTGCCGCTGTAGGGCCCCGGTGAGAAGCAGCATCCACCAGCCAGCGACGCCCACAGCGAGGGTCAGCGCCCCCAGCAGTCCGCCACGCCACCCGGCCCTCCTTTCTCGTGATATTATAAGAAGCATCTCGAACGTGCCTCCACCATTGCGGTTATAGACAAGTGTGTGATGAAAAAAAATTGACTCTATCCATATCTGCTTTCATTAAGTGCACGAGACATTCAGTATAGGTAGTGAGAGGTGTGCAGAGGGACCCGGAGTGAGAGGACACTTTGTAGGGACCTCCTTGGAAATTAATAATTCCAGATGAGGAGGGCAGCAGGACCCCGCCTGGCGACGGCACGGTGGTGGCTGTTATCAGCTTCTTGCTCAGGGAACTGTCACTTGGTGCAGTAGCCTTCATATTAACTCTACTCCCGCTGCTACTGGAGCGGTGCTGTCGGGCTGTCGGTCACTCTAATGCTGTTCCAACCCGTGTGAGCTGTTGTCTTCTCTCCTCCTTAGCCATACTGTGCAATATTTCACACACTGGAGCATGATTGGCTGTCACAACTCTTGGGGAGAGAGAAGTTTCATCGAGCGGCGGCAGCAGTAGTAATTCGAATGTTATGTACAGTTCTGTACACATTCATGGACATGAAATATAAATACTTATATATATTTAAATTTATATTTTTCTGATACTCGTATACTATAAAACACATTGTAAAAATATCATTGTCACATTATGCCTTCGCATGTGAACCTCTTATACGCAGGTTTCCCATTTCATATCGCCTCATTAGTGTGGACTTCCTGTGGCACTGACGGATGCATGCCCATTACTTCACGGTAGGTTCACCTTAGTCTCGGCGGGGCTGGGGGAAGGTGCACGCATTCCTGCAGACCACACACCCGGCCCCGCCCCGCACCGCCTCGCCCGCCGCCGGCCCAGGGACGGGGTGGCGGCGGGGCCTGACTCAACTCAACCGCACCTGGAAGTTCCCACATGAACCAGAGAAGTTTCTTGAGACAAACTTCTCTGATGAGATTGTTGTTAATTTTCCTACTTAGAAGTACACTACAATAAAAACGGTACTGGGGCTTTTGGAGCAAACTGGACCATAGGTGCAAAATTTGTTCTAACAGACGCGCGCTTCACCTTACTAACAACTGGAATAAATCTGTACAAAAAAGTAGCATTTTTCTTAAACAATGGGACTGTGGATAACAAAAGTGAAGGACCGAAACATCGCAGTGTTCCTGGGCGTCAGGGAGCCGAGACACTTTATTTTTGTAATCATGAGGACTCTTTTCATTCCTTCCTTTCTCCTCCTGCGAATGTGCCTCCTTCATTACAAACATTCCACACGCTAACTCTCCTCCTCCTCGCGGCGCCCCATCAGTCGTCGACGACCTAGCAACTTGGTGCAGAAGTCTTAAGCTGCTCATCCTCGGTTATGATATTCTCAAATTATTGTTTTTTTTCAGAATTGGGAAGAAGACATTTCATTTTCATAATTTATATACTGAACGTTTTATTTTTGCTATGTGATGAATGAATGTCGGTGCGTATATGTGCGCGCGCGTTTGTGTGTGTGTATGTGTGTGTGTGTGTGTGTGTGTGTGTGTGTGTGTGTGTGTGTGTGTGTGTGTGTGTGTGTGAGAACTTGTGTATATTTTGTATAAAGCGTCTATTGGTAAGATTCTAATATATGAAATTTATAAAGAAAAATTAATAAACATGACAAAACCCATTGTGCTTTAAACCGACGCTGCCAGACGCCCACCATTCCTCTCCCACCACTCCCACCACTCCCATTCCTCCCTTCACACCCTCCCCTATGGAAGCAGAGGCGAAGGTTGACTCTCTCTCTCTCTCTCTCTCTCTCTCTCTCTCTCTCTCTCTCTCTCTCTCTGAGAATTCCATAGAGATCGCCTTCTGCCCTTCTTTGCTTCTCTTCTTCCTTTTCCTTCTCCTCCTACACCTCCATCTCGTCCTCCTCCTTTTCCTTCTCCTTCTCCTTCTCTTCTTCTTCATCTTCCTCCTCCTCCTTCTCCTCCTCATCCTCCTCCTCCTCCTCTTGGTCCTGCAGGGTGCCACTCCCCGCTGTACATACAAGCTGGAGGCCGTGACCTGACCCTCCCTCCAGCGGGTCGTCATGTATACAGCAGCGCCGCAGCAGCTGTGTACCTCTCGATATTTTTATCACCACTGTCCTCCTCACTCATATCAGTGTAAATTATAACTCTGGAATGATGAGCTTTTCAATAAAGTAAATATTGAATATGTACGACTTTCATTATGACAGAAATGGTGTTGCCTGTGTTTCGTTTACACTTGAGGTAATAAATGTATTGTTGCTTATAAAGTGAAGAGTTTCAAGGCATTTCCCTTATCATTTTTTTTTTTCTGTAGGTGAAAGAATTGGCAGACACTTTCTTCTATTTTTTTTTTTTTTTTGCCCTTCCTTGTGCATAGAAAACATACATACATACATACATACATACATACATATTAGTGAGCAGTGTATATTGTATAAAGTGGTAGAAATGTTTTATTCAGCTGTTTTCTTGGTATTATTTGTCATTTGTATCATATTCCTCATGTTTATTCTAGTCTATTGAAAGTATCCATGAAATTGAATGTATTGGTGAATATCATGTTACACTGAGATGGAGATTATGAACAGATATTGACTATGTGTACTTACTAAAGCACCATCACCACTCTCTCTCTCTCTCTCTCTCTCTCTCTCTCTCTCTCTCTCTCTCTCTCTCTCTCTCTCTCTCTCTCTCTCTCGTTCGTCCCTGGCTGGTTGGGATACAGTATTCCCGGAACACTGGACAGAGCATTATTCGGCCACCATACATCCATCTTTCTTTGACACCCCGCGCGGCCGCCTCTCCTGCCTCGCCTGCCCGACCAACAGCCAATGGGCGATATTTTTTCTTTAATCTTCGTCTCCCCGCCAGGAAAACGTCCTCACCAGGGGGATGAACTCTTATGTTTACACCCTCAGTGCCTTTCTTCCTTTTGTTGACCGAGTTAAGGGAATGCATTTTTTTCTCCTCCTTCTCTCGCTCTTTCTCTCTCTCTCTCTTGCTCTCTCTCTCTCTCAGTTTTCTTTGCACTGTGTAAATGATGATATTTCAGATTATTGTTGTTATTATTATCATCGCGGTTTGGTGAGACGAGGAGCAGCAGCAGCGGGAGGAGGAGGAGGAGGACAGGAGGAGAGGAAAAGGAAGAGGAGGAGGAGGAGGTGTAGGAGTGAGCGTAGGTTTCGGTGAGCGTTGAGCGTGGAATGAGGAATGTAATTACTTGGGTTTATTGTGTTATTTTTCTCCATCGTGTGTCTCTCATATCCGCGTGTAGCGTCCCTTGTGTTGTGATTGTGCTGTCTGTCTGACTCGCTCGCAACACATACGGAAAATTGCCTTCAGAAAATTGAGGGAAACAACTTTGATATCCTCCTCCTATAAACACCCACATGAGAGAGAGAGAGAGAGAGAGAGAGAGAGAGAGAGAGAGAGAGAGAGGATGAAGCAGGTAAGAACTAAACAGGATTCAAACACGTAGCGCAACCAGAGAACTTTACAGCAAAGCCATGAGACCACAGAGAGAGAGAGAGAGAGAGAGAGAGAGAGAGAGAGAGAGATCTGTGTTGAAAGCAAGTCGCTCCCAAGATTTTCACTGTCGATACGTCACTCTAAAGTTTTAATATTGCGTCCACCACCACCACCACTACCACTACCACCACCACCACGACCACCACGACCACCACAACCACCACGACCACCATCACCACCCACGCCCTAGCAGTGCCCATAGTGTTTCCTCGCGTGATCCGCCTGTAGATGGATACTGCAAGACTTCTCAAGGTCACTGTGTTGTTTATTGTTTTTTGCCGCTCTTGTTTTGTGAGGAAGAATCTTGTCTGCGCTCCTCTGTGTGTGTGTGTGTGTGTGTGTGTGTGTGTGTGCGTGTGTGTGGTCATGTAGTGAATCTCGTGTGTTTGGTTTGTTTGTTGACTTTGTTGTGGGTGAATGACGGTGAACTGTTTATTTTTCTTGCTTTTTCTCTGATTTAGCTTTTTATGTTTACTTTTTTTTCATATTTCTTGTTCTTTGTTTTCTTCCTCTGCTAGTTTTGTATTCCTCAGTTATTCTATTATTATCCTTGGTTTTTTTTCATCCCTACGATTTCTTGTTTCTCTTGTTTTTTTTTTTTTATCTCTATCATTTCCTTGCTGTCTTTAATTGTTATCGTTTCATATTTGACTTCCTAAGTTTCTGGTTATTTTTTTTCTCTTTTCTACAGTGTTTTCATATTTGTCGTTTATCTTGTTTTTTTTTCTATTTATTCTTTCCCATCAATCCCTCATGTGCTCATTTTCTTCATTAAATATCATTATTGTCCTGATTCTTATCTTCCACTAAACCTTCATTCGTTCATTAGATTTTAGTTTATCTCACCTTCAACTTATTTTTTCGTATCATTCAGCTTTTATAATCCTTTACGTTACTATTCCTTACTTTTTTTTCTCTCTCCATTCCCTCATCCTCCTTCCCTCTCACCCTCTATCCCTCCCTTTCCCTTCCTTCCTGCTCATGTTTCACTTCCTTATGTTCCCATCATGTTCACCCTCACATCCATCCCCTCTTCTCATCTCTCTTCTCATCCCTCCCTTCCTCCCTGCATCCCTCTCCCTCTCGCTCTCTCCCTCCCTCTAGCCCTCCCCTCAGAGCTGCTTGTTGGCTCTTAAGTGATATAAATTAGGCGAGGAACACCACCACCACACAGCATTATACATGAAGGGACTTGGCGGTGGATTCGAGAACACAGGAGACGAGGATTCGATCAGGAATGAGAGGTTCGATTCGTCTCGTCTCCTTCTCGAGTACTTTTGTTCGAGACACGTTCTTTTTTTTTCTATTCTGCTCTTTCTCTCTTCTTGACGTTAGTGTGTGTGATGTATTACTCGCTGTTTGTCTAAGGAATGGTAAGTTAGGGAGTTAGGGAGTTAGGGAGGTCATGTTTGTTGAATCATCCAGGCTTTTGCAAGAGTTAATCAGTACTCTCAATCATTCAGACCTTTCTCTGGTAAACTCTGGAACTTCCTGCCTGCTTCTGTATTTCCAACTTGCTATGACTTGACTTCATTTAAAAGGGAGGTTTCAAGACATTTATCCCTTTCTTTTGGCTTATTCTTTCTGACATGCAAGGGGACTGGCAACCAACTGGGATTTTTTTTTTCGTTTTCCTTGACCAGTTTTCCCGTATTACATAAGAAAAGTTGTCTTTGATTGGTTAATAGATGTTATGTTGTCAGCGTGTAAAGTTAGTTTGGGTACTTTCATGTCCTTAACCAAACATATTTACAAAGAGAAATATTGTTTTGGCTCCTCACTTTTCTCAGTTTAGTATATGGGCACCCAATGATAATTGTTCCCCCGAAATAAGAAAAATTGAAGAAAGGGAAAGAAGGGAAAGAGAACAGAAGAACAGTAAAATTGTGGTGTGGATGGTTTGAAGAACAGGAAAAGGAAAAGCAGGAAGAAAACGGTGGTCAAGGTGTGAAGAAAATTGAGAGTAGGAGCAATGTGAATAAAAATAATAAAGTGATAGATCGACAGGTTTACTTACTAAAAAAAGAATACACAGCTACAAATTACAATTCCAGAAAGATATATATATATATATATATATATATATATATATATATATATATATATATATATATATATATATATATATATATATATATATATATAAGGATACCTTTTGTTACACACACACACACACACACACACACACTCGTAATCACTTCAAATCTCAAGACTCATCATCATCATCATTATCAACAGCAAACCCAGCATCAAGACGCGTCTCTCTGGACGTGACAAGTGCAGGCTGTGAGTGGGACCAAAGACTGCCTGTGATCCGGCACTGGATGTCTCAATGCTGCTCGCCCCGCCATCGTTTCATTATTCACGCGGCAGTTTCACCTTGGAAGTATGACGGATTATCCTCCTGCCGTCTGCCCCCTCGCTACTTCGCTCATGTTTGTTACCGCTTACAGAAATTATACTGTACTCGGTGTCCGCCAGCTGTCAGCACCATAGCAAAGCCCACACCCCTTCCATCACTCCTCCCTTAATTGAAAATATATGATGACGAAGTGCGGGAAAGATGAATGGTGATACGGCTCCGCTACCGCAAGATATATATGATGTGGCGAGGAAAATGATCAGCAAACGACTTTAAAATTACAACAGATTTAGATGTTATGATAGGAAATTATTTGGCGAGGAAAATTACCAACGAGCGACACTAAGATTACAACAGGTTTAGATGTTACAAGGGGAAATAACGAGGCGAGAATAATGCGTGAGTGAAGTGAGCCAGTGAGGGAGTCTCGGTAATGAGTCTGGATGAGCGGGGCGGAGACCAGGAGTAAGAGGCGGAGGAGGAAAGATGTGAGTGCAACAATACACTTGAATGAGCCGAATGAATGCGTGAGTTTTGTTAGTGAATATCAATAAATTCGTAAAAAGGTGTTTGGGAATACATATAAAGTAAGTGTTAGAATGCACTCAAAGAAACGGTCTGAACACTATTACTGCATGAGGTAAGAGAGTCAAATGGAAAGCGGACAATAGGGAAAAGAATAAAAAGAGATAGATGAAGAGCCACAACAAATACGTACTCCTGATTTACCGAGAACTTCACATATAATAAAGTCTAAAATATTAAAGGGAACATATAGTGAGGAAGCAATTAATGCCTCTACTAGCGACAGAATGCCACTTTTTACTACATATGAGTAACCCTAAAGCGACCCATCAAAATTTTAACTCTAGGCACTGAAGGACTTTATCGCTCTTGTTCTTAACCCTGTCTCTCCAAGTTACACGTTTTGCACTAGATGATTGTTGAAAGAACCTACAACAATCATAACATGAACCCCTTCAGTATCATGTCGCGTTTTTATATTCATTCTGCTTACTATTTGGCGATTTTATACAACTCTAAAAACTCATGCTGGGATTAGAATAATAAAGACTCTGGCGATTAATCTTCGGACCTCCATAGACTCTTCCTTACGCAGATTAAATCGTCTAATCATACCTAAAACCTAAGGTAAAAGATGCTTCCTGGTACTGAAGGGGTTAATATGAAAGATGCAAAAAATTTAAAAAACTACGGTAAAGTGGCAGAGACAATAAACCTGATAGGAAAAGGAAGACAACAGTGGGAGTACAGTAGTGGCGATGAAGTGAAAGTAAGCAGTGAAGGAAAAGGGTACGGATGGTGGTGAAGGGGAAGATGTGATGGTCGTGGTAATGGTGGAGGAGCAAATGAGAGAGTGGTAAGGGGGCTGAGAGGGATGGGGAAGGTGAACAGACTGGACTGCTGGTGTAGAAAGCAAGGTGGTGGAGGTGGTGGTGGTGGTGGAGGGGTCAGCTGGGCGGCGCAGTGTTTAGTCTTCACTGCATCTCACTCTATCACGCCCTGTCCCTCCCTCGCCGCCGCGCTCACCCGCCCACCCATGAGGCTTCGCACTCTCCCGTCCCGCGGTCTGCAAGGAGCAAGATGACGATGAAAAGAAAATAGATAAGTAAACAAAAGGCAGAGTAAATTATATGGAAGAATCCGGACTAACAATGAGGGAACATGAGAAGGACGCCAAGTTCAGTCGGTGTACGTACTGTTGGTGGGTTTTGGTGGAAGCTTCGTGGGAAAATACGAGTCTTGAGCCTTCGTCCCGAGACCCGAGGCTGCTCACTCTGTACGGTTGGCACGCCTGGTGAATGTAGGAAGCTTCAAGAAATACATTGATTTGCTTAGCTATATAATGCAGTATTGTTGTTTGTCGGTATATTTGCATCATACACGAATTGCATATGTTCAAAAGTGAATATACATTGAGATAAAGATGTTACACGATGATTCTTTCTTAGCCATAAAAGCAGAGATGATAGATATAGAAGAATAGCAAATACGAGATGTGTGTTGGCCTGTGTCGAGAGTATCTGGTAAACTACATACAATTACCACTAAACTTCATACAAGAGAACAAGATATAATTAAGTAATACATAAGACAGAGAAATACTCCGTACTTACTAAGGTGACCGAGTTATTTATGACGACGGACATCTGCCTGTGTCCTGTCACTCATTTCATTTGTGTTCTTGACTGAGTGAACACAATAATCCACGCCAGTTTTAAACATAACCAAGCTTGTTTGATCATAATGGACTATACATTTATGACCAGTATTTTCTAATTAAGCTGAGATGGATTATTGTGAAGCATCCATTTGGTTGACTCCCTAGTATGGTTCAATTCACTAATGCTACTACTTGAGTGAAGGCGGATTGAGGTACCCCATATATATGCCAAGCCAGCATTGTACGGTATAGCATACAGTCACAAAAGGAACAATATTTTATCTATAGAAACATAATTCTTCTCTAAGGATAGCATACTAATACCAAAACCCCAGAGTGTGGAGTACATGAGAATGGTAGACATGATTTCATTTGTAGGGTTGGCACGCCTGCTGCGGAAAGAGGGCCTCACTTCAGCTGACAGTAGTGCGTTGGAGGTATTTCGCATTGTATCTCATGTCATCTGCGTCATACGGAAATGGAAATCATCACACGTAACGCAATAGCTTTACAGGATGCCTCGGGATGACAAGTAAGTGTTGTGGAAGGGTTATTGAGAAGCTGGGAGGTTATTTTTTGTGTAATTTCCACAGTGATTACTTTCCTTCGGGTTATGCAGTTTGAGTTATTGTCGTAACGTTTCTGTTTTGGTCAGTCATTCCATCCTTTCTCTATACATTAAGAATTCTGATCAGAAAAACGTGGAATTCCTCGCAATTGGATGCACAGTAACAACAGAATTAGACATAACGACAGAGCATATGGTAGTTATTGTATCATTAACATGATAGTTGAGTTGTTCTCATACTGGTATAATTATGAATTAAGGTTGGTACTGTTTAGTGTTGGAAGGATTTGAATGGGTTTGTTTGCGGTTTCGATTCGGGTTTATATGTTCTGTAAGTAGGTTTTGTCGGCGATGTGGTGCAGTACAGAGACACAGTCGCCTTTGGTTTTGGTGGGACACGGCCGTGATGGCTAGTTGGGTGTGGTACAAGCTGGGTGATGGGTAGGAGAGAATTCATCGGCCGATGGTAAGATTTAATTGTTTGTTATTATGTTGATTGATGATTGTTACGTACGCGCTAGGGATACTTTGCTGTGATGATTGATGAGTGTTATGTTCACGTGTTTAGTTATGTTAGTGTTAAGTGGTAGTGATAAGTGGTTTCGACATGTTTGTAATTGCAGGCGATCGTTTCATGGCTGTGCATTCTTACTGATTACTTGGCTGGGGGTGCAGTGTGCTGGACTTGTACTGTGTGGAGCCAATGGAGTGAGTAACGATTATGTTCGTATGTATTCTGGGACTGATGAGAAATGTATTATGGTGTTACATGTGCTGTGGATAAATGTGTCAACGCTGATGTTAGGAGTTGTGTGGGTTATTCATTTGCGTGTCTTTTTGTTGTTGTTTAGGATAGGGTATTTCTGATGTGGCATGTCTTTACTTAGTAGCATATGTTTGCAGGTTGAAACTTTCAATAAAGTGTTACAACACGTGGTTTCCAGTGCTACCCCGAGCCAATCACAGTACAGTTATTACCAGTCATAGTCCGGTCCGCAAGTTTTTGTGTCAGCTGTGTGGCGCTCCTCTCGTCCAGTCAATGTAGTGGTGAAGGAGTGCACAGTACGGAGGGAGGTCACGGCACATGGCTAGAAGCAGCAGCAGCAGCAGCAGCAGAAGGAAGGTGAGAAATGTAGAGAGAGAGAGAGAGAGAGAGAGAGAGAGAGAGAGAGAGAGAGAGAGAGAGAGAATTTGGTAATGTTAGTTAGCAATTAAATAGAAGTTATGTTATTCTCGTGAGTCATGACGCTAAGAAATAAGACCACAAACAATTAAGTGCACCCGTTTTGCGTTCCTAGACTTGCTCCCGAAATTTCACGACGATTGGTCTGCAATTGGAATAACACTCAATTTTAAAAGAAGTAAATCAATACTTATGACTTGGTTAACTAGACTTTCCTCGCCAGTTCTTCCCTATTTTCCCACCTCAACGGAAACTATTTATCTTGGACATTTTCTAAAGTGTGAAAGAAAAAAGTCATCTAAATAATGACCACGTTCTCCTGAGGCCAGCACGAGCAGCTAGTCATGCAGCCACGCGTGTCGCTCGTCGCCTGGCGGGAACAAAGCGGCCAAGGAAGGAAAGCGCTCACCTTCATTTCTAAAGGCGGGGTTTGAGACGGTGCTCAGGCCCACTTCGTGTTTGCTGGGACCAAATAAAGCGTAATAAACTAATATAAAGACCATTCACTTATATATTCTTGTATTTACCGGGAGGATAATTTAGAATATATCCGCATTGAGTCTTCCTCCTCCCTCCCATGGGCTGAACAAACAGGTGGCGAGTCTTTGTACACACGCGGAAGAAAGTCAGGCATTTTCGTGGCAAGAATACTTTAGTGGAGGAAAGGAAGGAACAAAGGCACATCGTCGCTCTCAGGCAAGACGCTTCCTGGCGGCCGCTGAATCTTGTGTGTGAATGAGTCTCGATTCACTCCGCCGCGTGCTTGCTGTTCTGCGGTCGATTGAGTGGTGATTTCTCCCCCAGTTTATTTCACCACCTACTTCTCCAGTTTATTTCACCACCTACTTCTCCAGTTTTTCCTTACCTGCTTCTCCAGTTTATTTCCTTACCTCCTACTCCTCCAGTTTATTTCCCTACCTCCTACTCCTCCAGTTTATTTCCCTACCTCCTACTCCTCCAGTTTATTTCCTTACCACCTACTTCTCCAGTTTATTTCCCTACCTCCTACTCCTCCAGTTTATTTCCCTACCTCCTGCTCCCCTAGTTTATTTCCCTACCTCCTACTACTCCAGTTTATTTCCCTACCACATGCTCCTCCAGTTTATTTCCCTACCTCCTACTCCTCCAGTTTATTTCCCTACCTCCTACTACTCCAGTTTATTTCCCTACCTCCTACTCCTCCAGTTTATTTCCCTACCTCCTACTCCTCCAGTTTATTTCCCTACCTCCTACTCCTCCAGTTTATTTCACCACCTACTCCTCCAGTTTATTTCCCTACCTCCTACTCCTCCAGTTTATTTCCTTACCACCTACTCCTCCAGTTTATTTCCTTACCACCTACTCCTCCAGTTTATTTCCCTACCTCCTACTCCTCCAGTTTATTTCCCTACCACCTGCTCCTCCAGTTTATTTCCCTACCTCCTCCTACTCCAGTTTATTTCCCTACCTCCTACTCCTCCAGTTTATTTCCCTACCTCCTACTCCTCCAGTTTATTTCCCTACCTCCTGCTCCTCCAGTTTATTTCCCTACCTCCTGCTCCCCTAGTTTATTTCCCTACCTCCTGCTCCCCTAGTTTATTTCCCTACCTCCTACTCCAGTTTATTTCCCTACCACCTACTCCAGTTTATTTCCCTACCACCTACTCCTCCGGTTTATTTCCCTACCTCCCACTCCTCCAGTTTATTTCCTTACCACCTACTCCAGTTTATTTCCTTACCACCTACTCCAGTTTATTTCCTTACCATCTACTCCAGTTTATTTCCTTACCATCTACTCCAGTTTATTTCCCTACCACCTACTCCTCCAGTTTATTTCCCTACCTACTCCTCCAGTTTATTTCCCTACCTGCTCCCCCTCCGGTTTATTTCCCTACCTACTCTCCCCCTCCGGTTTATTTCCCTACCTACTCTCCCCCCTCCGGTTTATTTCCTACCTACTCTCCCCCCTCCGGTTTATTTCCTACCTACTCTCCTCCGGTTTATTTCCTACCTACTCTCCCCTCCGGTTTATTTCACCTACCTACTCTCCTCCGGTTTATTTCCTACCTACTTACTCCCCTCCGGTTTATTTCCCTACCTACCTACTCCCCTCCGGTTTATTTCCTACCTACCTACTCCCTCCGGTTTATTTCCTACCTACCTACTCCCCTCCGGTTTATTTCCTACCTACCTACTCCCTCCGGTTTATTTCCCTACCTACCTACTCCCCCTCCGGTTTATTTCCCTACCTACCTACTCCCCCTCCGGTTTATTTCCCTACCTACCTACTCCCCCTCCGGTTTATTTCCCTACCTACCTACTCCCTCCGGTTTATTTCCTACCTACCTACTCCCTCCGGTTTATTTCCTACCTACCTACTCCTCCGGTTTATTTCCTACCTACCTACTCCCTCCGGTTTATTTCCTACCTACCTACTCTCCCTCCGGTTTATTTCCTACCTACCTACTCCCCCTCCGGTTTATTTCCCTACCTACCTACTCTCCCCCTCCGGTTTATTTCCCTACCTACCTACTCTCCCCCTCCGGTTTATTTCCCTACCTACCTACTCTCCCTCCGGTTTATTTCCCTACCTACCTCTCCCCTCCGGTTTATTTCCCTACCTACCTACTCTCCCCCTCCGGTTTATTTCCCTACCTACTCTCCCCCTCCGGTTTATTTCCCTACCTACTCTCCCCCCTCCGGTTTATTTCACCACCTACTCTCCCCCTCCGGTTTATTTCACCCCCCTACCTACTCTCCCCCTCCGGTTTATTTCCCTACCTACTTACTCCCCCTCCGGTTTATTTCCCTACCTACTTACTCCCCCTCCGGTTTATTTCCTACCTACTTACTCCCCTCCGGTTTATTTCCTACCTACCTACTCCCCTCCGGTTTATTTCCTACCTACCTACTCCCCCTCCGGTTTATTTCCCTACCTACCTACTCCCCCTCCGGTTTATTTCCCTACCTACCTACTCCCCCTCCGGTTTATTTCCCTACCTACTCTCCCCTCCGGTTTATTTCCTACCTACTCTCCCTCCGGTTTATTTCCCTACCTACTCTCCCCCTCCGGTTTATTTCCCTACCTACTCTCCCACTCCTCCGGTTTATTTCCCTACCTACTCTCCCACTCCTCCGGTTTATTTCCCTACCTACTCTTCCCACTCCTCCGGTTTATTTCCCTACCTACTCTTCCCTCCTCCGGTTTATTTCCTACCTACTCTTCCCACTCCTCCGGTTTATTTCCCTACCTACTCTTCCCTCCTCCGGTTTATTTCCTACCTACTCTTCCCTCCTCCGGTTTATTTCCCTACCTACTCTTCCCCTCCTCCGGTTTATTTCCCTACCTACTCTTCCCACTCCTCCGGTTTATTTCCCTACCTACTCTTCCCACTCCTCCGGTTTATTTCCCTACCTACTCTTCCCACTCCTCCGGTTTATTTCCCTACCTACTCTTCCCACTCCTCCGGTTTATTTCCTACCTACTCTTCCCTCCTCCGGTTTATTTCCTACCTACTCTTCCCTCCTCCGGTTTATTTCCCTACCTACTCTTCCCACTCCTCCGGTTTATTTCCCTACCTACTCTTCCCACTCCTCCGGTTTATTTACCTACCTACTCTTCCCACTCCTCCGGTTTATTTACCTACCTACTCTTCCCACTCCTCCGGTTTATTTCCCCACCTACTCTTCCCCTCCTCCGGTTTATTTCCCACCTACTCTTCCCCTCCTCCGGTTTATTTCCCACCTACTCTTCCCACTCCTCCGGTTTATTTCCCCACCTACTCTTCCCACTCCTCCGGTTTATTTCCCCACCTACTCTTCCCACTCCTCCGGTTTATTTCCCCACCTACTCTTCCCACTCCTCCGGTTTATTTCCCCACCGAATTGGTTGTTTAACTTTCTTGTATTGATATTTTCCTTATATGCATGATTTCTTCCCCTCTAGTTGCAATTTTGTGATCGATTGTCATTTTTTTACTCTTCGTGCTTCAGTAACTACCGGCTTTTCTTTTTTTTTTCAAGACAGATTTAAATTCATCGCGTTCTTGAATTTCTCCCAAGAACTTCTCCATCCTGTGCTTGCAGTTTTCCGGCCCATTAAGTGATCCGTTTTCGTTCCCTTTTTTTTTTTTTTTTTTTTTTTGTTATTCGCTACCGGATTGGAAGTCTTGCTCCACGCGGTCACTTTTCTTCTTTCTTTTATCGAGGCTATGCTCTATTAAACATTAACTTAGATTTTTTCTTATTTCACTTCATTCGTTTATATTTAATTTCATCCGTGTTAAATTTATAGTTTTGCTGCACAATCATCATTTACTTTACTTATTTATCATTTACTTATTTAGTCTTTTTTGTAATCGAGGACGTGGTATAGTTGTTTTTTCCATTCATTAAAGGTTTTAAGTCTGTTTTTATGCAGGAGGGAAGCTAACCAAGGGTAACAAAATATTAAAAAGTCCCACATATAATTGGTTCCCTTATAGAGCGGTACAGAATTAGCCAGAATTAAGGAAAAATGTCTTGAAACCTTCTCTTCATTTGCTTTCATATTGAGTCGCTGAGGCGGCAAACACAAGCCCAGCCTGTAAGCTTAACCAAACGACCCAACTTGAGCGTGTGCGTTTCGTCGGTAATCTGTCTTTCATGATTTTATATATTTCACGATGTAACGAGACTGAAGATGGATGTTGCGCGGAGGGTGAGGCGGGTCGCTGTAATGGCGATATAAATATGATTGCTGCAACCATCCTTCTGTCATGGCCCTCGGAATTATTGTAATGGATGGCGGGAGTGGTGAGAGACTGCGATATGTGGGCAATGTGAATGAGTGGATGGAGTGAGTGGTGGCGTGTCGGTGGTGACTTAAGGTGTTACAGGCGGCAGGAGTGACGATCTTTTTGAGTTAGTGGGGTTAAGTCCTCGTGTTATTAATCGAGTCTTGTGATTTGGTGAGGCAAGTTTCAAAACGTGGTCATTATTCAGACTCCTTTTATTTCACACTTTAGAAAATGTTCAAGATAAAATGAAGACTATTTGGAGTTGGGGAAAAAAAAAAAAAAAATTGGCAGGAAAAGTGTAGTTAACCATAAGTATTGGTTTGTTTTTGTTCTTGATTGAATCTTGTGATTTACTGAGCAGTGAGGCAAGTGCTGGGTTCTGATGCACGTATAGCTGGTGTAGATGTTCATTTTTCGCTGTGGTTAAGGACTCGTTGTGCTATTAGGTTAAATAGTCATGTTTTTTGTGGGTGGGGGAAGAATTTGTGATGTAGATCCTTGGGAGAGGTTATCATAACTATTTCACTTCGTTCTTGCTTTTCTTACTTTATTTTCGCTTATCATACTTTTTTCATTTCCCGCTCCTACTGATGTAACTTTCCCATTCTATATTTTAATTTAGATTTTTTTTCATCCTTTCTTTCGTTTCCTTTTTTTTCCTTCATCTTCCATCCCACAGATAGACATTCTCGTCAATCGCGTCCCTCCTTCGTTCTTCTTCCTTTCTTAATTTTTTTTCTTACAACTAATACGGTTTTAGTTTTCTACACTCTCCTTCCCTTTCCATCTTTAACCAGTCAAACCATTCCTTCATTTCAGTCCCTTTCTCCTTTCCTCCCGTAACCAGAACCTCTCTCCTTCCCTCTTCCTTTCTCTCTCCTCTTCCATCTCCCTTTCCTTCCTCCTTTCCCTTTCCCTCTCCCATTCCATCTCCTCTTCCCCCTACCCTTTTTCTTTTTCCTTTCCATTTCCTTTCTCCTTCCCTCTTCCTTTCCTCTTTTCCTCTCGCCTTCCCCTCCCCTTTCTCTTCCCTCTCCCTTTCCTTCTCTTCCCTCGCCCCTTTCCTATCCCCTGTCCTATCTATCCTCTTCCCTCTCACATCCAGGCGACGCAACCCACGCCTCGCCTGCAAATGACCACCTGTCACATCTACACTCAACATATCAGTCAGACTTCCGGTAATTAGGAAAGCTGCGATGTCCACACGCCCTCATGAGTCCGCTCCTCTCAACCACACTCGCTCACTGTTCACGTCACCAAGTTGACTTTCATTCACGAGAAAGAGAGAATACAAACAATTAACCTATTCAATACTGAGACGCAGTTTTACCATGATTTTTGGATATGATTAGATAATTCTATTTGCATTAAAAAGGTTCAATGGAGGTCAGAAGATTAATGGCCAGAGTTTTTATTTTGATTCTCACAAGTTTTTGATGGTTTGAATTCCCAAAATAGTAACCAAAATGAATATGAAAACGCATCCTGGTACGGAAGAGGTTAGTCCCTTGAGTACCATGACGCGTTTCCATATTCATTCTGCTTACTATCTGGTGATTTTATGCAGTTTGAAATACTTAGTGGGAGAGTAAAATAGTGAGGACTCTGGCCATTAATCTTCTGCCCTCCATAAACCCTTCAGAAAGTCAATAAAAACGCCTAATCATGTCCAAAACGCACGGTAAAAATGCGTCCCAGTATTGAATAGGTTAATTGTTTATATTCTCTCGTGCATTTCCACACGTACATCTTTATTTTTTCTTTATTTGTAGCCACTTATCTTTCTTATCCGACTTTCTTCTGAGTTTCTCACCTCCCCACACTCACTATCTTATCTCAGTCTCCTTAATCCCATAACTCACTCTCTCATCCCAGTCTCTTGTTGCCCATGACTATTTTATCCCAGTCTCTCTCTCTCTCTCTCTCTCTCTCTCTCTCTCTCTCTCTCTCTCTCTCTCTCTCTCTCTCTCTCTCTCTCTCTCTCTCTCTCTCTCTCTCTCCTTACCTTCACTATCTAATCCCAGTCTTTTGCTTGCCACACACAATACCATTCCAGGCTCACTAATTTCTTGTCTGTTTTATATAACTTTTGTAGAATTTATATAATTGCTCACTTTACCTAAAATATTTCTCTGTAGTTGTCTAATGTAGAGAGAGAGAGAGAGAGAGAGAGAGAGAGAGAGAGAGAACCATATATCATCAGAGGGAAGAAGTGACACTAATCACAGCTCAAGAGAGGAAAGAGTACTTGAACAGGGAGAAGAGGAAACAGAATGGGAAACGAGAAGAGGAGAGAGAGAGAGAGAGAGAGAGAGAGAGAGAGAGAGAGAGAGAGAGAGAGAGAGAGAGAGAGAGAGAGAGACTCAGAGAGAGAAAAGAGTCGTTACCTAGAAAAGTGTCAGTCGAAATTGAGAGAAGTTAGCAGGTAGAAGTGTAAGAGGATGCAAAGAAATAAGTATCTTGATGTAGCTTATGTCCGTATTCAGAAACGCTTTGCGCTCTCACTACAACTATTTTCCAAGTCCACGGAGATGATTAGTGGGGTTTTAAGTGTTTCACCAGTTAATAATGCAGGAATCTTGTTAATCTGTCTCTAGAACAGTGGTTCTTAATCTTTTTTAGTGCCCGATATCTCGATATCTGAGAAAAAAATTTCGTACCCCCTTCAATATAAATACTATACTAACATGTAAAGGATTAATGATAAAAACCTTGCTGCGAAATTATTAGATTTTTTTTATTTCAAATGAAAAGTGTCAAGATACATGTTTCGCTTTCTCATGGTAAATATATGGGCCCCCTTGGGGGTACAGGAACCCCAGGTTAAGAACCACTGCTCTAGAACCGTAAAAATACCTTAAAAAAAAAGTGTAAATTTAAATAAATCCTTTTGAAATAGTGGAGGTGAAGCACAGAAGTGTTTTAGAATACAAGACTTCATGTAAACCAATAGAGACTGTAAACAAGTAAACAAAATGGAATGAATAGTCAGAGGGCGGGACGTCATGATTGGCTGCGTGCGTGGCGGGGAAGCGTCGGGGAAAAACTGGGTAATTGTCGTAATGGCGGGTAATTAGAGGTTCAGATGTGGCTCAGGACTCGGTGAAGCCTCGTAATGGCCGTATCACCTCCCTGCTGTAAGTCTTTTTTTCCTCCACACTCCGCCACTCCCCGCTGGTTCTCCCGGAGCTCCCACACTCTTGTCGGCTCAAGTTTTGCAGGGTGTGGATAGGATTGACACTGTAAAGGAATGTCAGATTGTGGTTTTAAAAGGTTAGTACGTCTGCTTCGTGGTGTTGCTTGGGTGTTACTGTTCTTATCTGGTGTTTTCTAGGTTATCTTTTTATCACGGTTTTAATCTGTTATTTTTATTTATTATTTTTTGCATTGTTATAGTGTGACGTGATTTGTTTATATTGGTACTACCTTCTGTGTGTCTTGCCAAGGTCTTGTTTCATATGTCTCTTTTCCTGAGATTCGCATTGTGTTTTTCCGATAATTTTCATACATTGCTTATTCTAGAACATGTACTTTACTAATAGTCGCTGTTGATAGTCATTCCCGCTGCATTCACGCTTTTATAATCTGACTTTTCGTTTCGTAACAGATTCCAGGTCTGTTTTAGGTTTTGATACTTTTTTTAGGTTTTCATTTTAGTTTGCACATCTCACTTTCTCGCTCAAAGTGTGCATTGGTTCTGAGTAATTGATTTGATTTTCGCATAGTTTCGGTTAGAGCATCTTTTGCCCTTCCATTTTTTTTTTTTTTTATATTACGAAAGCATTCCACTTGGTTCGTGTATAATAATGCGGTGGCGAGTTTCATTACGAGGGAGAACTATTCCGCATCAAACTTTCATGGAGTATTTTTGTGGGCACAGTTTACTTGGGTGTAATTTACCTAGAAGTCTCTTTATCCGCGAAGACTAGACAGCGAAGTCGAAACAAACATCATACGTCATGAAATGTGTCCGCGAGGTGCGCAAGTCTAGTATCCGTAAAGCCGCTGCCGACGTGACTCCCAGAACCTTCACACGCCCTCAGTCTGCCTCCCTCAGGATGACGCTCGGATTCCTCAAAGAAAGAAAATAAACACTCAGCGAAATACCTGAACCGAGTCTCCCATGTGTCGAGGCGGCGGCGGGGGGCGGAGGTGTGGGGGCCGCATACCTGTGTCCGGCGGTGTGTTGGGGGATTCTCGAGGACAATGGCGGGGTTATGTGATCTTGTTTAATTGCCGGGGACTTGCGTTTGATGTTCCGAGAGGCTGCGGGGTCCTGCGCTGGTTGGGTGGGAAGAGGGAACGTGGAGAGGAAAGTGAAGAGCAGGAGAGGAAATGTTCAGGGTCAGGAAAGGGAGAGGTGAAATGGTGTAAGGGAAAAGGTGTTGAGTGTTAACAAATTTAAACTCGCGTAAATGTAGAAGGGAACGACGAAGGAAGCGAGTGATCAGCCGCAGAAAGGACAGTTTCCGAGGATCAGGGAATTCAGAAAGGAGGAAAAGACAAATATATTTACGTAAATTGAGGTGGAACGAGAACTAGACGAAGGAAGCAAGGAAACAAATGTAAAAGACAGTTTCGAGAGTCAGGAAAGGAGGAACACAGGAAAGGGTAGTAATGCGAATTTGAAAGAAAAGGCATGCCTACTTAGGTATTTAATGGAAGGAAGCTGGAATAGGAGAAGCTTGTGGGTCTTTTAAATGTAAATAGCTAAATATGTTGTAGAAAGCAGATTATTTAGTAGTAAGGAGAGAAAATACTAGTCCCCTGGTCCCCTGGTGAAGTCGCTGTTTGACTCAAGGGAAGGAGCAGAGGACAGGCTGAAAACGTTAATGTCAAAGGCTCAACTCGCCTAAATGTCTTCGCATATTTGGAAAGAAAAATATGCTGAAGTATTAAGTCAGTGCTTTAAGATATAATTGGAAACTGTCTTAAATTTTCGCCTTGCACTCAAACAATAAAACGAGACGACGAAGAGCACGTAGGATAACCTGAAAAAAAAAAAAATTGGGTAAGAGGGACGCGTGGTGTACGTGTAACTCGTTGACCCATTTCTCGCCACGCAAAAAGCCTCTCTGTGCTTCGTTGTTTTCCTCGGGGATCATCGCGGCGGCGGCTCCTACCCCACCTCCTCTTCCTCCTCACTGTGTCGGTAAGAAGCGGCGACATGCTGGAATTAGCGGCTGCATCTCCTGGCCCTGGGATCCCTGAGGCTGCGACCCGCCACACCCACACCATCAGCAGCGGAGCCGTGGACACATTTCATGCTTAATTAAATCACCTAAAGGCTGCAGCGTCGCCTCTCGGCAGTGGTGAACGCTAGTAACATCTGCGGGTGGCGACTGCGGCTGCCGGTCCCCCAACCACCCGAGTCTAGTGTTAATATGATCTTCTTTGATGCAACTTCCAACCGCGTTCTGCCTGTTTGTTAGCCGGGTGATGGATCACGTGGGAGCCCCGCCTCCGATTCCCTTCCACACTGGCTCCGACCTTCGCCTGGCCAGTATTTTCGAACGACCAGCCACCCAGATCACCAGAGACCCTCACTTCCTTCTAGGGGAATGCTGGGGAAACCGTGTGTGCTAGGAATGCTCTGGGTTTCGGTCAGAGCGCGGAAGTAGTGGCGGCGTGGACACCGTAGCGGCGATCAGGATACGGACGAAGCCACTCAAAGCAATGGAAGGGAACCACTTGAAACATTTTTGCCCCGCTCTGTTATGTACGTATTTTGGAGCCCACGTATCGAGAAAATTTAATCTCCGGAATGTTAAGCAACCATTAAAATGATATAATGTTACTCGCCTCCACTTGGTGTGGCCGTAAGTGTTTTGTTTATTTGTGGTGGAGGCGAGGACACTTGTTGTCACTGGAGTGCTGAAAGAGGAGGAGGAAAAGGAGGAGGAGGAAGACTTGAAGGAGGGCAAGACGAGGGAGGAGAGAAGGCACACTGCATTTCGACATTTCACGTAATCAATACAGTTCCTTCAGGCGAGTATTGATGACGTCACGGATATTGGTGACGTCACAGGCTATTGGTGCTCGGATACACACACACACACACACACACACACACACACACACACACACACACACACACACACACACACACACACACACACACACACGTAATTGCTTTTGTCTTAATTCTACACTTTAGAAATTTTGTTCCTCGCGCATAGGTCGATAGATATAGATAGGCCGCTGGTAGCAAAGCAGATAGATAGCTAGATAGAGTAAATCCGTGAGATGCTGAAGTCTTTTATCTATTCTATCATTACACTGAGGAGCCGCCGTGCCACGCTCAGCCCCAGGTGTGACTCTGTCGGAATGCCCATGTTATCAGGTAATCACTGCCAGGTGCTATCTCGGACACCTGCAACCCGGACAGACAGTAGGAGACAGGTAACCTTGAGTGGCCGGATGTGACTGATGACTCAAACACGCCCGACTAAACGCCTTCAAGACTCGAGGTACCAATGCAAGGTTGTGGTGTTTACTCCTGTGCTTCATTTTTTTACAACGGAGCTGTGCTCCATACTTTAATTGTAAAGTCTGAGCATATAAATAAATTCAATTCAATAACATTACTGGTTTGTTGCGTTAGGTAAGTTTTGTATGAGCATTGATTAGCAAGCCAGTAATTGTTGCTGCCTTTGTACTTTGCATTTAGAGTTTTTGCACGGTGTTAAGAGTCCAAGGCTTCAAGCTTAGGTCCGTTTAATGCGTTTATCACTTATTTTACTTTTTTTTGCTACCTGGAAATCGGCAGAAAGAGTATTAGCACGTTAATGTTTATCCCCCTACTATAATAATAGGAGTGTGGGTGTGGGTGATATTACATACAGATACTTACCTTCATGTGAACAATATTAAAAGAACAATAATCCTTCAGCTAGTTAGTCTTTTTAGTGAAGGAAGGCAAGGCAGACAGCAATACATAGTCGAAATGAGAAGTGTCGGTAGAGGTGACCTGAAACAGACAGAGCTGAGAGATGAGTGGAGGACGTTATGGAGGTGCCTTATTCTTGAAGTCATAGATAATGAGACTAAACCTTATCAATCCCATCAATACTGGGACGCATTTCTACCACTAGTCATGTTACTGAAGAGGTTAATGTATCTTGAGCTTGTGCAGTGATGTTAATTAGTGAGAGGCGTGACAAAAGGAGCTGGTGTGGCCCGGTAGAGGTCAGCGGTGCGGGGGTTGACGGGGGTTGAGGGTTACTCGTGGGACGGGACCCAGGCAAGTGGTTGTGAAGGTGTGGGAGAACGTTGGAGGGGATTTGTAAGGGGGGATGATGAGGGGGTTAGTATTTGCCTCGTCCGGGGAAAGCCTTGGCCCATGGAGGTGTTGAACCCAACTGGAGGAAGCTGAAGCCTGCCAGGGAGCGGCTTACTGAGGAGTGATAGCGGCCGCTTTGGTGATGTCACGGCTAGAATTAATTAAGTTCAAGCCGGTCTTTTATTCCTCCTCCTCCTCCTCCTCCTCCTCCTCCTCCTCCTCCTCCTCCTCTTCTCATGCAAGTAAGTATCACGGTCTGTGTTCGTCTAGAGGTGACTCGTGGTATGGAGGACTAATGTTCAGAAAAAAAAAATATATATATATAGAAAAAAAAAACTCGGAACAAAACAGATAAATTATAACCCAATAACTGACTTCCTATTTTGAGTTTGAAAAATTTTCCACCACCATTTTTCCAGTGACACCTTATCTTTTTTTTTTTTCAATATGTAGGAGTATGCGAAATGGAAACTAAGTTGGGTTTAGAGACGATCTGAAAATAGTAATAGAAGCATCATCACTGCATTCAAACTCTCTCTCTCTCTCTCTCTCTCTCTCTCTCTCTCTCTCTCTCTCTCTCTCTCTCTCTCTCTCTCTCTCAACTGAATGTGATAAAGAAAAGTGCATAAAAGTGCCAGATAAGAAAAGAAGGGATTAGAGTGCCAGGGATGTGTGATTATAGTGCCACTCTTGATATAAGCACTAAGTTTTAATTCTTAAAGAAGATATAGAAGAGGAAAAGATTACTACTGGCTCCACACCTTCCGAAGTATGTAAAATAAGCAACGCATTTACTTGAAATTCTTAGTTTATTCTAGCCGTTAATTAAGCTGGAATTTGTAATTTTTGCGGTTTTTATTTATACATTTTTTTTTCGTTCCTCTGTGGTTAATTTTCGTCGCGTTCTATGAAAAATGTACAGACAGGCATACACACACACACACACACACACACACACACACACACACACACACACACACACACACACACACACACACACACACACACACACACACACACACACACACTCACGGCCCGGTAGCTTTACAAGCCAGAGGGCCGGGGTTCGATTCCTCGGCCGGGTGGAGATATTTGGGTGTCCCCTTTCACGTGCAGCCCCTGTTCACCTAGCAGTGAGTAAGTACGGGATGTAAATCGAGGAGTTGTGACCTTGTTGTCCCGGTGTGTGGTGTGTGCCTGGTCTCAGGCCTATCCCAAGATCGGAAATAATGAGCTCTGAGCTCGTTCCGTAGGGTAACGTCTGGCTGTCTCGTCAGAAACTGCAGCAGATCAAACAGTGAATTACACACACACACACACACACACACACACACACACACACACACACACACACACACACACACACACACACACACACACACACACACACACACACACACACATCCTATGACTTGACCACTAAAGAGGAAAGTTTCAAGACCTTTATCCCTTTCTTTTCGCTTCGCTAACTCCTCTGAACCTGTTCGGGAACTGGCAAATAAGTGGGTTTTTCTTTATTTTTGTTGCACTGTGCCAGCTTTCCCCTCTTACACACACACACACACACACACACACACACACACACACACACACACACACACACACACACACACACACACACACACACACACACACGGTAAACAGAGAACTGAAGTATCGGGGGTCTTGGCGATAAGTGTGGCAGTGGTGTGCGTACGTGTGAGTGTCCTGGGAGTTGGGGGGAGGGGGTGTGGAAGGGGAGCTATGGCTGTGGGTAATTTATCTCCCTCGGTGACAAAGAGCAAGATAATAGACTCGGTATGGGCAGTATCCTGTCGGGAAGTGATACTGATGAGCCGTGTTCCTCGTGTGAGTCTTGGTGGCGACCTGACGGACCTGGAGTGGGTGGTCGGCGCGCTCTCTCTCCCCCGCTGCAGTGTCCCGCCTGTTTCCGTCCCGCCGCCCTGTGTTCGTCATCAGTCTTAGGCTCGTATTCAGAAACACTTGACTCTCACCATATTTTCCAAGGCCATATAAATGATTAGCGGGGTTTTCAAGATTGTTTTTCCGGTTGATAATGTAGAAATCTTGTCCCTCTGCCTCTACAGACATAAGAACTCGTGTGAATTTAGATAAAGCGGTTTGAAATAGTGGAGGTGAAGCACAGAAGTGTTTGGGAATATGAGCTGTACTACCGTGGAATTGTGCTCTTGTTTGTGTATGTGTCACTTGGTTAGGTTTTGTCTCGGTTATATCTTTGTGTTTTGCCTTATTTTTTGTGTGCGTGTGTGTATCTTATTCTTTATTTTTTTTTTCCTTCTGTTTTATCCTCGTATATAATAATTTCAATATTGCCCGAGAGAGTTGGGGATTTTCCTTGTGATTATGTTACGGGATTATGCACATTTTTGTGTATTGGTGTGGTGTAACTTCGCTGCTGATAATTTTAGCTTTCGTAATATATTTAAATTTTCTCGGCTATAAACTCGTGACATTTCGTATCATTGTGGCAAGAATTTACTTTCCTCTTAAGGTGACAGTTCAGTAACAAAGTTTTCTCCAAGATTAGAGTGGTATAAGAGGAGAGAGGAGTAGTGAGGAGAGGAAGGCAGAGAGGGGAGCGAGGGGAGGGAGGGGAAGAGGGAGGGGTCGTGTTGAGGTGTCAGTCAAAGTGCTCAGGTGGGATTATTCTGTATAACTCCGATAAGCAGTAATGAATCACTCCTCCTTTGTCCTCACCGCCACTTCCCGCCGCCACTCACCCGTCACCACCACCACCACTACCATCATCACAACCACTGCTACTACCACCATCATAACTATCACTATTTCTACTATTTTCTATCACTACCACCATCACCACCACTGCTACTACCACCACCATCATTATTACTATTGTCGCCACTTGCCACCAATACCACTACCTAGTATTACTCCCATCACTCTCACCACTCACCTCCACCCAATATTGTCATCATTAATACCAGCACCACTATCATCAGCACCCCCATCACCAGTCGCCACATACTATCATTATTACCAGTCATCAGCGGCATCATTTTTACTATTATCTCTTGTATCACCACCACTACTACCACCACTGCTACTGCTACTACTGTTATTGCCTCTATTATGACTATTATTATCACCAGTCATCACCACAATAACCAGTACCACTCTTACTTTCACCTCCAATACATCATTCACCACCACAACATCAATCACTTACTGCTATACCATTTCCATCATCACTATCACTTGCATAACCACCACCACCTCCACCACAACAATCACCACCACCACTGATTCTACTACAGGTATAACATTGCTTTCGAAACTAATTACCTTTAACCTGTTAGTATTATAAATTGAAAAAGTATCCTTAACCTCATCAGTACTGAGATGGATTTGAGTTTTGGGTATGATTAGACGATTTTATTTGCATTAGGAAGGGTCTATGGAGGTCAGAAGACTATAGGCCACCGTCTTCACCACTTCAATCTCCCATGTAAATTTCTGAAACTGTATAAAATCACCAAATAGTAACCAGAATGAATATGAAAAACACGTCATAGCACTGAAGGGGTTAAATAAACGTTCATTTCTTTCACTGGGTATCTTGATATTCTTTAAAGGAGTTATAAGAAGAAAGAGGTTTGTAGAGCAGACTGAAGGAATGGTGGGACTGATACCTATGGTTAAGGGAAGCTTGAGTTGTAGGGAGTCTCTTATCAGGCGATGGGGTCCCAAAACTTAGCTGTTATCACACTCAGACACAGACCCACACACACACACACCAGGAAAATTCATCTTATCATTGAGAAAACGTATCTTTGAATTAATGTATAAAACGAGAGAGAGAGAGTGTGTGTGTGTGTGCGCGTGCGCCTGTGGTGGTGGTGGTCAGCTCTTAATGATAAACCTCATTACTCATCTTTCTGTCAATGCTGCTCGCTTACGACCACCCTATTCCTCCTCCTCCTCCTCTTGGTAATTTTCCTTTTCGTGGTGATTTTCTTGTTATATCGTTTGTTTCCTTTTTTCATCTTGTGTTCCTGCATCCTTTTCATATTTTTCTGGTTCATCTTATATTCCCTTTCTTCCGTTTTTCCATCCTTTTTTCCTTTTACTTTTATTTTCTTCATTCCTGTCCTATTCCATGAAGCCACGTACGTTTTAGGTGTCTTTGCTTTTTATTGCATGTATGAACTGTATATTTGCTTCGTTGCTCGTATTTCTCTCTAGAACCTCGGCTCAACAGGCCTTTGTACACTAATTAATCAATGTTAATGTTAAATTATGTACTACATATGGGCCAATAAATGTATCAGTACCAGTACTCTCTCTCTCTCTCTCTCTCTCTCTCTCTCTCTCTCTCTCTCTCTCTCTCTCTCTGCCATTTCATCCTTCACCGGCCTTTTATCTAGTTATTTTCCCTTGCTTTCCCTCGTTATCCCTCCTATTATTCCTTCTCCCTTCTAATTATCTCATTCGTGACTTCATATTTCTTTCACCTTCGTCTATTTTCTCTCTCCTCTGGCTTCGTGCGTTCTTTTTCCCTATCTTTCTTATTCTATTCATTCCCCCTTTCCTCCTCGTTATCATCATTATCCTCATCAGCGTCTTTATAAATCAGGGGAAGAAGTTTTATCTCATGACCAGCTTCTGTCTTGACCTGATGTGACCTCGCCCGGCACGCGCTGACCAACCAAGAGTCATCCATCACCCCTACTCAGCCAACACTTCAATTAACCTCTCTCTTCATCCGTATCTATGGCTGTCCTGTTCTGATACATATATTAAGTAGATTGTGTGGTTGGAGGTCTTTGCTTCTCTCTCTGTTTTCTGTTTCGTTTTGTTTCGTTTGTTTGTTTTTGTTTCTCTGTATTTGCATCTCAGTCTGTCCCTATTTCTATCTCTACCTCTGCTCGCTCTTTAGTCTCTACTCTCTCTACTCTCTCTCTCTCTCTCTCTCTCTCTCTCTCTCTCTCTCTCTTTCTCTACTCTCTTTCTCTACTCTCTCTGTAACAGGCAAACACAGAACTAGTCAACCAAACCTACATACAAAATAAGATGGGCAAATTTATAGAAAATGTGCATAGAAGGTATTAGTGTGTGTGTGTGTGTGTGTGTGTGTGTGTGTGTGTGTGTGTGTAGGGGTATGGGCAGAGGAGCCAGCGGGAGGTGTAGGGGATGACAGGGTACGCATCTGCCACATCTCCCGGCCAATCCATCACTGCTTGGTGTCACAGGCTAGGGTCACGCTCGCCGCCCTCCCACGCCAGGCACGCACGCACGCACGCACACGCACACACGCACACATTAGCCTTCACGTGGATTAAGAGCTTGATTCGTTCCTCTTCCATGTTTTTTTTTTATTTCTCTCTCTCTCTCTCTCTCTCTCTCTCTCTCTCTCTCTCTCTCTCTCTCTCTCTCTCTCTCTCTCTCTCTCTCTCTCTCTCGTGCTTGAGGTACTTAATTTTCGCTTCTTCCATTTATTTCAATTTTCTTCTCTCAATTATAGTTTTTTTCTGGTTTTGTCTTGTGTTTACTTCAGTGTTTTCTTTTCTTATCCGTGTTTGGTGTTGTGTAGATGTTTTCTTTCCATCAAGAGGAATTACATGTATGACTTCCACTCTTTAATTTCCTGCATTCATATTTCTTCTTTCCTACCATTCCTGCATTCATTCACTCTTCTTTCTCTTCCTGTCATTCATACTAGTTTTTTTTCCTTTGTTTCCTTAACTTTCCCAGAGATTAGTATGATTTCCTCTTTAATTTCCGGTCTCTACATCCTTCTCATTTTCTTTTGTTCATCTTGGCTCTATGTAGTGTATTTCCTCTCTTCCTTTAATTTTCCACCCTCTTTTCCATTTCCCTGCCTCCCTCCTCCCCCTGCCTGCCTTGCATACTGGGAGGGGGCGCCATTGACAGCACACGATGGATTGGGGACTTGTTTTTCCCTCAGTCGGGGAGAATGTGGGAGCCTGCCACTGTACTACATCCCTTCTCACTGCCACCCTCCCTTCCTCTCTTCCTCCCTCCCTTCCTCTCTTCCTCCCTCCCTCAGTCACGCCCCGCCCTGTGTGATGCTGGCTGAGTGGTGCCTGAGTGCTATCTCCCCAACGCCTTTGTTTCTTGGTGTTTGTGGTGATGAGTGTGAATGTTTGTAGAAAAGGATGAATTAGAAACAGTAGATTGTTGTGCTTAGTGATGGTGCAGAGTTAGTGTGAAAATGGTATGATGAGTGATTCAAAAGGATATTTTATTTATTTATTTATTTATTTATTTTCAGTTCACTTCCATCTCCCCAACGCCTTTGGTTTTGGAGTTTATGGTGATAAGTACGAAAGTTTGTAGAAAAGGATGAATTGGAAAGATTAGATTGTCGTGTTTTGTTAATGATGGTGTAAAAATGTGCGAAAATGGAATATTTGATTTCAAAAGGATAAATGATCAGGTTTTCTCCCCAACGCCTTTGTTTCTAGGAGTCTGTGGTGATGAGTGTGAAAGTTTGTAGAAAAGGATGAAATGGAAAGAGTAGACTGTCATGTTTAGTTAGTGATGGACTGATGGTATAGAATTAGTGTGCAAAAATAGAATGATGAGTGATTTCAAAAGGATATTCATGTGATTTTTTTTTTCAATTCAGTTTGTTTTGCTCTTGATCTTGAGTATTTGTGATCAGTGGCCGTCCTATACGTACATGTACATACATTTACTTTACCACATAGCGGCTCCTTTTCTTACATATTTTTATTCACGATGAATTCTTAATGAGGAAGTCTTGGCTACTTAAACTCTGACTGTGAAAGATATTATGAGACTCGTTCTTTTGTTTTAGTAACCTTCGACCACTGCACTGAGCAAAGCAAAGACTGCACTATATGGCTGAAACTACACCGTCACTCATTGTATTCTCAAAATTTTAATCTAAACTTGAATCGGAGCATTATATTGAGCTTACAACAGAACGCATAGCAGTCAAAAGATTAATGCATCATCCTATCATCTTAAAAAATCCTTAAATACATTTGACACTGCCCTTAAGTGACGACTCCTCTTACTATCTGTCCTGGTGATCTCTCTATTTTTACCTACAGACGTTGAAAATCTTTAAATACATCCATTATGCACTTTTTCTTAACTTACTTCTATTGCTTAATTCCTAGTTTCCTCCTTTTCACTTATTCTTCACTGACAAACTACCACATTTTTACCTACAAACCCTGAAAATCCATAAATACATTCACTATACTCTTTGCTTAACTTACTTTTATTGCTAACTCCTTATTCCCTTCTCTAACATTCTCACTTACAAAGCTAGCAAGTTTTCACCTACAGAGGGTAAAAGTCCTTAAACACATCCAGTATATTCATTCCTTAGCTTAGTTTTACCCATTACTTCCTTTTTTCCTCCTTTTTTCACCTTCCTCACGCAGGACTAGCATTTTTCACCTACAGACGGTGGAATTTCTTAAACACATCCACTTTACTCTTTCCTGAGCTTAATTTTATCGATTACTTCTTGATTCTCATTGTCTCACCATCCTCACGCAAAACTTCACCATCTCCACCTACAAACCATCCTCTTTCCTCCTCTTCTCTTCGCTCTCCCTCCCTCTCTCTCTCTCTCTCGTTCTCCCAGTTGCAGGTGGGTATGAGCTTCCGGCCAATCCATCAAGGTCATGTGCCGTCCCCAAACAGGGTCAGGCGAGGTCAGGCATCGTTCTCAGTTCCCCCCTCCCTCTCTCCCTCTCTCACATTCTCCCTCTCTCCCCTCTTCCTTCCATCACCTCAGCTCATCTCCCCAGCGCTTCTTGTACCCTTTACCGCGTGTGTGTGTGTGTGTGTGTGTGTGTGTGTGTGTGTGTGTGACCGGTATTGTCAATTTGTTTCTACATGTACCTGTTTTGTCAGCTTTGTTAGTGTTCATTATTGGTTTTATTCAATTATGTGTATTTTTCTTCATTTCTTTGTTGTATAAGAACATAAGAATCTGTCAGACCTACACGTGTATGAGCAAAGCTGTGTGTGTCTGTCCTTGTCCGTGCACGTGAGTCCTGCGAGTGTGTCCACCATTTCCTTTCATTACTCTTGCTGTTTTCCCGTTTTCATTTAATATATTTCCTGTAAATCTTAGGGACACCAATGTAGTAAAATCAATCACTTTACCCGAAACTAACGACCTCCATTTTCTTTTTCGCTAATAATAACTGTTCCTTTTTCCTTTTCTTTTCCTCCGTCCTGGGGCAGCGGTACTCAGCCCCTGGAGGACTAAAGACCCCTTAGGACACACACACAGACGACCCCCTGCCGCTCCTTCTTAAGGCTGTGAGTCAGGTCAGTTCCCCAGGCAGGTCTCGTTGCATTAATGACCTCGATTACTGGACTCATCCGTCACCACCTTGACACGCCGCACTCACACACCCAGACCGTCCCTCGCCCGCAGCGGCCTTCCGTGAAAAGGTTTACACCGCCGGAAATTGGTTGCGGACTGAGGATGTTTGGGGCGTTGTGGTAGAGTGGTGGTGGTGGTGGTGGTGGTGTGGTATTAGTAGTGGTAGTGGTAGTGGTATTAGTAGTAGTAATAGTAACAGCAATGATTATAGTGACAGTGTTCATGATGGTGCAGAATATTAGTGGTCATTCTCATTATAATAACTATATCTTTACGTTTTCCTCCTTCGTTACAATTTGTTTACTGTCTTACAAGGAATGACGATGCAAACAAACGGATATTCCGGTTCGTATTATAGGCGCTTTGATTCCATAGCACCACTGACTAAGGGAAATTCACCTATAAAGTGCAGAGAAAGTATCCCTCAAGTTTCATTTTTTCTAATAAACACTTAATGATTTCTCTACACCACCGGAACTATACAATATGAAAAGAAATATATGAATTACGGCTACTGTATGTTTTTGTAGGAGAATGTAGAGATTGCTTGTTAGTGTGGTAATGTGGGCATTAGTACAGAACACACACACACACACACACACACACACACACACACACACACACACACACACACACACACACACACACACACACACACACACACACCTCATTGCGTAGGGACAAGTAACATTTGCTTGACCTGTTCACTCTTCCATGTACTCCCTAAATGCACATCGTCACCATGGACACCACACGCGTTGCCTTATTTTCACCGCGTCCCTTCACTACCATTATCGTAACCGCTTCTGTCCATACTGGGGACAAAAAAAAAAAAGAAAAAAAAAGAACACATTTACTATTAGTTTAACGCTAGATTCTTTTTTTTTTTCGTTCTCTGGCCTCTTCAGGAAGCACTTAAGAACTGTTACCCTGGACAAGTTGAGCAGCGTACCGTCACACTCTCCCTCTCTCCCTTCCATTAGTGTGTTTGTGTGTCACTCGCCTGGTTAAATGTTACATACCTCAGGATGTGCTCGGGCTCAGCTCAGGGTACACCTTGGAAAGTTTGGCCTCGTGTGCTTGTTCTTGCGAAGAAGGTAAACTTTTCAGGGTTCCGAGACAAATTGCTTTAGAGGGTTTGAGTCCCAGTGTTTTTTTTTTTTTTTTTTTCTGGTGTGCAAAATCTGTTTTTGGTGGTGTGCAAAATCTACTTAGGTTCTTCCAATCACCTAGCTGTGTTTCTTAAGCCTCTTTGAAAAATTTTAAGTTGTTGGGGAATTTTTAGTTGTAATTTCTCGTATTTCATTATTTACTCTTCTTTCTACTTTAAGAGAAACCGTCAAGAGAGTTTTCCTTACACTGGATACATTTTTCTCTTTTGTACTTCATTTTTCTGCGTTAGGTGAAATATACGACGTTCGACAAATGTCATTTATTAATATTCTTACATGTACTCTTACTTGCGCCAAATACACAACCCCGGAACCCATCCACGCCCCGTCTACCTTGGCACGCCAGGGCTTACTGTTGGGCCGCTATCAGCTAATCAGTCCGTCAGTCACAACGTAAGGTCAGCCAGGTAAGATAATATTGAGACACGTGTGTGCTAAAAGTCGCTGTGCTAACCAAGGGAAGATGATGTATAATGTTATCAGTTGTATTTGGCCACGCGGCTATTACGTCTCCGTTTTGAAGAGAATGCAATGGAAAGTCTACTGTCTTATGAACAACTGCATATCGAACTTGCCCAAGGCGGCGGGTCAGTGATCAGCGTCTGGGTGTGGTGATCTCGGGCATACAAATCCTGAAGGAAGCTGGTAAATTTCAAACCATCATTGTTTCCAACGTGTGCTAACAGTCCTATCTTCAACAGTGGCTGCAAAGGGAACTCTTATTAGTTAAGAGAGAAATGACCTTCTGCAAAGGTTTCTCTTCAAATCTACTTGTGAATCCGAACAAGAAGCGTCCACAAATGTAAGAAGTTGTATTGTATATTGTCGATAGAAGATACTAACATTACATAACTAATTCTGAAAAAATCTCATTTAACCACATTTACAGACTAACAAAACTACTCCAAAAAAAAAAATCACCATTAATGTCTTCATAGAAAAAAAAAAATTCACTTTCAAACTGTACCAAATCAAAACACAAAACCCAACAAGCATAAAGCCACCGCGGACCATCTGCCTCCCACACCTTGACTCCCTTCACTACCTTCCGAGGCGCCAACGAGTGAACCATTGAGGGGCGATGGTCACTGAGGGGCGGCGGGGGCTGGGCTGGTGGGGTGAGGCGGCCGTCGTCTCTATCTTTGTGAGCACGGGCCGGTGTAACCAATGTGTATTTAAGCGTGTGGCTGCGGGAATAAGCGGGTATATCGGGGTGGTGCGGGTGTTGGGCGGCGCTGGCTGGTAAGAGGTCCTGTCGATGGCTTTGATGGACGAGTCTCAAGGGAGGGAGTGCGAGGCGTCTTTCTCACCCAGCCTCCTCCTCCTCCTCCTCCTCCTCTTCCTCTCCCTGCCACGTTTTCCTAGTCGTCGTTCCTCCTCTCTCTCTCTCTCTCTCTCTCTCTCTCTCTCTCTCTCTCTCTCTCTCTCTCTCTCTCTCTCTCTCTCTCTCTCTCTCTCTCTCTCTCTCTCTCTCTCTCTCTCTCTCTCTCTCTCTCTCTCTCTCTCGCAATGTTCCGTTCCACCTGTCCTTTATCCACGTTTTTCTTTTTTTCTCCTTTCTACCTCCTCCTCCTTAGTGTATAATATGCAAGTATTGTATCATTTCAGTGTTATAACATCTCTATTTGATCAATGGGTGTGAAAAGTTGTATCATTTGAAAATATTGGAGACGTGATATCTTTGACGAGTATCTGAAACTATAGACGTATTGCATAGATAATAGATTTTTTTTATATCTGCCATTGCTGCCGACGGTAACTTCATCATCATCAGCAGCAGCAGCATCATTTCATCATCATCACCACCTTTAACATTCGACTTCATAGATTGCCAGGATTATTAGCTGTCAAGGTTTAGGAGTGACCTTTCCTCCTCCTCCTCCTCCTCCTCCTCCTCCTCCATATCTACCACACCATTGACCTTTGACCTGTTGATTAATGGCGCTGTGACCCCATTCCGACACACACACACACACACACACACACACACACACACACACACACACACACACACACACACACACACACACACACACACACGCCCGGTAGCTCAGTGGTTAGAGCGCTGGCTTCACAAGCCAGAGGACCGGGGTTCGATTCCCCGGCCGGATGGAGATATTTGGGTGTCTCCTTTCACGTGTACCCCCTGTTCACCTAGCAGTGAGTAGGTACGGGATGTAAATCGGAGTTGTGACCTTGTTGTCTCGGTGTGTGGTGTGTGCCTGGTCTCAGGCCTATCCGAAGATCGGAAGTAATGAGCTCTTGAGCTCGTTCCGTAGGGTAACGTCTGGCTGTCTCGTCAGAGACTGCAGCAGATCAAACAGTGAAGCACACACACACACACACACACACACACACACACACACACACACACACACACACACACTCTGAGGTGGAGCCATTCATCAGAGCTCACCTGTCCATTACCTGTGTTAAGGTGACAACCAACAAACCACGGAGGAAATATCAAGACACAATGGCGAAGATTTTTTTTTTCCTTTATCTTTTTTTTTGTGTGTGGGTTGGATGGTCTGGAGTTGAGGAATCACAAGTGTTGGATGAAGATGATGATAATGTGGAGGAGGAGGAAGAAGGAGGAGAAGAAGAAGAGAAATCTATTACTACCAAGGCTTTCAAGTGACGATCATTTTAATAACATCTAATCAAGGCAACGAGACACGAACACGTTTCTTTCCTATCAACTCGTCTTGTTCTTGCGCCTTCTCTTACGATGGAGCAACGAATCTACCCAATATGAGCATCAAGTAGACTATAATCATGTAAGGTTACATAAAAAAAAGTTTCATATCAGTTAGCGTATCTGTAGTAAAAAAAACACACACTCGCTTACTCTCTCCATAAATTAGTGTCTATATAGAAAAACACACGCACGCACGCACTAATCTTAAGACTCCCTCAATCCCCATATGTACATTTTCAGTATGTATATACTGCAATTTACTAATAAACCGTATTATTATTATTAACACACTCACACTCACGCTGTCTCTCTCTGTCTCTGTCTGTGTGTCTGTGTCTGTCTCTCTCTCTGTCTCTGTCTGTCTGTCTCGTCTGTCTGTGTCTGTCTCTCTCTCTCTCTCTCTGTCTGTCTGTCTGTCTCTGTCGCTCTCTTTGTCTGTCTTGTCTGTCTGTCTCTCTCTCTGTCTCTCTCTCTCTCTCTGCCTCTCATCTACCAGCCACTCAGCACAAATCATGGAGTCAAGTGGGAGCTAATCAGAAGCAGGGATGTGTTTGCCGCGGCCAGACTCTTGCAGCTTCTTTGACTCTGTATCTGTCGGTGTTAGGACGCGACGAGTGTTCTGGTGAGGCGGGAGTGACGTGTAGGGCCCTTCAGCCGCCACGCTCTTCTGTAAGGGAGTGTGGGGATGGAAGGAACGAGGCGGGTTAATACAGGGAGAGTGTTGGTGTAGGGCTGATGAAAGTTTGTGTAGGGATGATGAGGTACGTAAAGACAAGTTTGTATTGATTGGAATGCTTTTTGTAAGGGTTCTTTTTTTTTTTCTTTTGGAGGTTTGTGGGAAATTTTTCTTTTTTTCGGTTGTAACCTTTAGTGTCGTTGTGGAATTGTATAGTCAGTAGGGTTCATTTAGTGTTGGATTCGTTCTTAGATTCGTTCTGGTGTCTGGTCTTTAGTTTTGTTTTTTGGTCATTATTGTTGTACGCCCTTCACTACCACCACCACCACCCCACCACCACCACTACTACTACTACTATCACTACTACCACCACCACCACCATACTATCACCACCACTACTACTACCATCTTTACTACAACTATAAAATTTAACCTGACCTGACTTGACCTGCCCTAGCTTCCCGCCACCGCCATGATACCCAGGTTCTAGGTGGTTACACCAAAGATGCGCTTGGGTGGTGATATGTGCCCTAATATGGGTACCGCTGTAGATAAAATTGCCTGCGCCACTAATGGATGGAAACTGAACAGCGCTTCCCATACTCCTACATAAAAAAAAAGGAAAAATGCACCACCACCACCACCACTACTATTACTTACGTCACCACTACGGCCGTTTACTGTCACCACCAATATATGATGATGATGTAGATAGTGAATTCGGAAGGAAGGAAGCTAGCGGCTAGGAATGGAACAATGGGATTAGTCGGAGATAAAACAGAAGGTCAGCGTTGCAATGACGGTATTTTTCATCAGACATCTGTTTTCACTGCCGCTCATCACTCATGTTGATTTCTCCCCCTTTCCCTTCTCCCTTCCTCTCTCGCAACTTCCTCTTCCCTTTCCGTCTTTCCTCAGTTACTCTCCTTATGCTTAATTTTCTCCCCATTTCCCTGCTTCACTTTTCCTATCTCTTCTTCATGTGGATACCTCCCCTTTCCCTCCCTCCCTCCTTCCCTCCTTCACAACTTCTCCCCTTCCCTTCTCTCCTCAGTTACTCCCATTCTTTAGTTCCCTCCTCATTTCCTTGCTTCTCTCTCTCTCTCTCTCTCTCTCTCTCTCTCTCTCTCTCTCTCTCTCTCTCTCTCTCTCTCTCTCTCTCTCTCTCTCTCTCTCTCTCTCTCTCTCTCTCTCTCTCTCTCTCTCTCTCTCTCTCTCTCTCTCTCTCTCTCTCTCTCTCATCTGTTCTGCATGTTAATACCTCTTTCGCTTCCCTCCCTCCTCCTCCCCATCCTCACAACTTTCTCTCTCCTTCCCTTCTTTCCTTAGCTAGTCCCTTCCTTAATTATCTCCCATATCTCTGCTCCCTTTCTCTTATCTCTCCTTCATGTTGTTGTCTCTCTCCCTGCCTCAACTTCCTTTCCTCATTTTCCTGTTTCCCTCCCTCCTATCTCCCTTTCCTCCTCTTTCTTCATAATCTAGTCATTCCTATCTCTCCTTTCTTGTTAATTTTTATCTCCCTCCCTCTTATTCCTTTTCTTTCTCTATCCCTTTTCTTAACCTCCCTCACTTCTTTTCTCCTTCCTTCTTTTCTTCCTCTTTCTTCATACTTCACTCATTCCTATCTCTCCTTTTTTGTTCATTTTTTTTATCTCCTACCCTCTCTTATTCCCCTCCTCTCTATTTCCCTTCTCTTAACCTCCCTCAATATTTTCCTCCTTCTCTCTTTTCCTCCTCCTACTCCTCCTCCATTATGTACTTCTTAATACCTACTCTACAGTATATAATGCAGAAATGTTGTTTATCTGTCACAAGAACCACTAAAACAGCATTGAAAACCCGTGCCACTTCAAGTAAACTCTTTGAACTGTAGTGGCGATGCGGTGTAGGAGTGATGCAGAATAGAACCCGCTATCTGGTGCATCTGGCGGAGCGTCGATGCGTGGAGATGAGCGTCAGGCGTGGTGGAGAGGAAGATCCCGGTGAAGAACTGACCCCAGCTGTCACGACCCGGCCCGATCCATCATGCCGCCTGCTCCCTCCGTGACCTGCATGCCCTGACCTACCTGACCTGCTACAGCTCTCTCTCTCTCTCTCTCTCTCTCTCTCTCTCTCTCTCTCTCTCTCTCTCTCTCTCTCTCTCTCTCTCTCTCTCTCTCTCTCTCTCTCTCTCTCTCTCTCTCTCTCTCTCTCTCTCTCTCTCTCTCTCTCTCTCTCTCTCTCTCTCTCTCTCTCTCTCTCTCTCTCTCTCTCTCTCTCTCTCTCTCTCTCTCTCTCTCTCTCTCTCTCTTTTCACTACCTCAGCCCTTCCTTCTATAGCTTTCCCTAGTCTTCATTTGTCCTCACTTGTTCCTACTTTCTCTCCCTTTCTCCCCTGGCTCTTTTCATGTCCTCACCTTTATACATGTTTTCTCTGACCATCTTTACTTTCTTATTCCTCTTTCTTTTTTTTTCTTTTGATGGTTCCCTTTTTCTTGTCTTTACCCATCTTTTTTTTCTCTAGCTTTTATTCTTCATTCTCCTTATCCCAAAACTTTTTTTCTTTCATATATAGATAGATAGAAATAGATGTTAGTGGAGCACATTCTTTACATAGATAGGTAGATACGTATGCTAGTTTTCTGGGTCGGAGAGTTGTAAACATATATATTTAAAGAAACAATTCATATCACCTTTCATAATTTTTTTTTTTTTTTTTTCATTTTGCGACTAAGACCAACAAATTCATTATTGTGCAGCAATCGATGAAACTTACAACTCCGACCTTGTAACTCACTCAGTATGGCATCAAATTTTCAGTCCTTGTTACTTGCCCAAAAGAAATATGGTTCCATGCGATATATTGTTAGAAAAATGCACCAATCCACGGTAATCACTGCATAACAAGACAAAGTGATCTCAATTTCAACCCATCGTGCAGATTAGATAAACTCCGACACGTTATTAACCTCCTCAGTCACCATGACACATTTTCATATTTATTCTGCTTACTACTTGGTGATTTTATACACCTTCGAAAACTTGTGGTGATTGAAATAGTGAATACTCTGGCTATTAATCTTCTGACCTTCATAAATCCTTCCCAGTGTTAATAAAATGGTTTATTCACACCCAAAGCTCAAGATAAAAATGAGTCCCACTATTGAAGCGATTAATAGAAAGAAGGGAGTGATGGGCGTGGTGATTGAATTAGTGAAAACTCTGGCCATTAATCTTCTGACCTTCATAAATCCTTCCCAGTGTAAATAAAATGGTCTAATCACACTCAAAACTCAAGGTAAAAATGCGTCCCAGTACTAAAAAGATTAAGAGACCTTATAAACCCTTCCCAGTGTAAGAAAATGGTCTTATCACACTCAAAACTCAAGATAAAAATGCGTCCCAGTACTGAAGAAATTAATAGACCCTTCCCACCAATGTAAATAAAATGGTCTTATCACACCCAAAACTCAGGATAAAAATGCGTCCCAGTACTAGAGGTTAATAGGAAGAAGCCAGTGGTGGGCGTTGATTCCCGCACAGCACACCGCGGGCCAGCCAAGGCGTCTCCCTGGTGTGTCACGGAGCATCCTCGTGTTTACCAAATCCCCGCCAAACTAAATAAAGGTCGCGATGGATGTGGTGTAGGCGATACTCTGCTGACCTTTGTAGTGACCTGGTGCAAACGGCCCACGGTAACCAGACTAGACTCAATGCAGGAGACGTTCACCCATAACCTGTCCCGTGAGCTGATTGGTGAGGGGCGTGCGGCTGGACCAACCAGGGGCGGGGCCTTGACTACCACTCCTTCTCATTGGTTGCCGCTGCTCCCCACGATGCGCAGCTATTGGCGGGTTGTAATCTCCTACTCATACCTTAAACAAGATGGTGGATTGGTGGATGCAGAAAGAGACTTCAGTATTCATGGCACCGACTGACTGTGTATACATGACCTTCAGTGTACAGAGCGACGCTGTGCACATAAAAAAAAAAGCAAAGGAAAAAATATCTTGTCGAAAATGTAATCTCTGACGCCCATCTTGCTCCCATCACGCCCAGACGCCCATGCTCTCTCCCCTCCCCCTCCCACTGCCTTCCTCCCTCACCTGTCACCTGTTCCGTCCCTCCTCCCTACCCCTTCCTTCCCTTCCCTCATCCCTGCCCCTTCCTTCCCTTCTCTCCCTCCCGTCAGCAGCATCACTCACGCCTGTCAATCATTCCACGTCAGTTTGTTGTTGTTACCGTGGTTGTTGTGTGGCAGTGTAGTAGTAGTACCTTCAGTGGAGAGAACTAAAGGTGATTTGATGATGAGTGTTATTGTTATTATATATCGTTTTATGATTTATTATTATTGTTATTGCTGTTATTATTATTATTATTTTTATTTTTATTTTTATCATTATCATTATTTTTATTTTATCTATTATTATATTATTATTTTATTAATTTTATTACTATTATTATTATTACTGTTATTATTTTATTGTTTTATTATTTTATTATTTTATTATTATTATTACCTATTATTTTTATTATCATTGTCATCATCAGTAGCAGGAGCAAAAGTAGATAACTAGTAGTAATATTAGTACGGATGGTGGTCATAGTAGTAGCAGTAGTAATAATAGTAGTAACAAAAATAGTAGTAATATTAATAACAGTAGCAGTTGCAGTAGTACTTGTAATAACAAAAACATTAGTGGAAGTAGTAGTAGTAGTGGTAGTGGCAGTAACAATACCAGCAGCAGCAGCAGGTGGTGGTGGTGGTGGTGGTAGTGGTAGCAGCAGAAGCAGCCACTTCACAATCCTCACAAATATAGTGTACTAATGGAAGTGTCAATAATAAGTGTTTAGTGACAATACAGTGGGGAATTTATTTATCCATTCTATATTTTCTAGTTGTGATGGTGGTGGCAGTACAGACAATGTGGGAGGAGTGGCGGCAGTGTGTACTTGTGAGGAACAGCTTCACTGCAGTCCACATTTTTTGACATGAGTAATTAGATAAAAAAAAAGTTAAAATTGATAGTGACGCAAATATTTTAAGTGGACTGGTGTGTGAATAGAATAGATTTTATTTTATAGAATAGAATACAGAGAGAGAGAGAGAGAGAGAGAGGGGGATTGCAATTGCATTTTTTTTTTTTTTTTTTTTGCTTCGTTTCTTAATACCGACCTTTTAAAATTTTCATATACTTGATAACCGTACAAGATCATTATTGTACTCCAACACATGTGAGTGTAACCTCAGTTCAGTCTTTATCCACAACTGCATGACCAGGATGTCCTGTCTGGTAGTCTACACACTTCTCTCCTTCACATTTACTTATTGCTTATTTACTGAGGCCTCAGTCACATACATTTCGCTTGGTCCACGAATATCCTCTCTCCCTGATATGGTGTTACTTTTTATCTCATTTGCTATGGAACTTTAATAATTCATTTGTTTTCCCAGTTTTCCATATATCTCCCTTTCACCTGTCAAATGTGTCTGAGTTTATCTATCAGAAAATGGATAAGAATAAACTGAATGACTCACACCATGGTACTAGTATTTGGGAGCATACAAAATATTCATGTTTCATAGAACATGTACTACTACTAAAGTACAATTCATTACAAGTTTGGCGTGTGCTGTACTGCATGATAATTTGGAACTTGTGTGAAGGCTGTAGAACATCGATGTGAGAAGCTGTGGTCAACAATAGTTTCAATACAGAACTTGATCTAGCTGAAGATTCACTTCTCTTCTCCAAATCCTGCAGTGTATAGTGAAGCAAATATGGCATCACATTCATCCTGATATTCTTCCTTATGAATAATAAAATGTTCATGTATTTCTCATATTTTCAGTGTAATAATAAAATGTTCATGTATTTCTCATATTTTCAGAGTGTACAATCAAATAATAGTCTTCTGGCATGGTAGAAGAGTACATCCATGAGAGACAGGGCTCACATGTGCGAGAGATATTTCTGCATGCAGAAGTAAGCAACAAATTGTGATAATTGATTTCAAATGAATAAGACAAGAAAATACAAACTGCATAGCTCAGCATTTATTTGGTGCCATCAAAATATATTTCAAGGTATGCCTGCATTATGAATGATTATCATAAATAAAAAAAAAAATAATAATAATAATAAAATCAAAATACTATTATTTTCAACAAAATCAAAATACTAATTATATTATCACTATAGAAGCACCAGATTCCCATCTCAATAAATATAAATAACTAATATTATATATTGATATAATAAATATCTTTATCGCCACGTAAGTTGCCACTTTTAAACAAGAAACTGATATAAACAACTTTCAATAATTCATAAATACACATCTATCACTTATTCAAGCATTATACCAATCCAGGAACAGTATTGTACACGACATCACGATGAGGAAGAACATGATCCACACCCTGAACCCTGCGTCCTTCCTCATTGCCTCTCGGACCTGTCAGAGAAGACGCATTTAGTTCTTGTCATAAGCTGCGCCAATGGTGAGTAAGAATAGAGCAAGAAATATTAAGCCAAGATAATAACCAAAGCTATGGATGTTGTAGATGGATGTTGATTTAGATGGGTAAGGAAGTAGACTGTGGAGTTTGGGAGACAAAAAACTGGCAACAGATTGAATACAACCATCTGGGGATATGGATGAGTGTGAATGGTTGTGTGAAAGCAAAGAATGAAAAGATGAGCATGCAGAGATGAATGCAAATAAGTACGATGAGCTGTAAGAAGTTTGGAAGAATGTGGCTGTTCTGAGCATTATGTACAATAAGATGTGATTGCATGAAAAGATAATAATAGAGTAGCTAGAAATATACTAATGCACCCAAGTATGCAGCAATAGAGGGGAGGAGACACATGGGATGGAGTACTAGACATATAAAGGCAAGGCTAGACATATAAAGATGCAAGGCTAGGCTAGTGAATGCAAGAACAGTGAGGTGTTTCTGTGAGTAGAAGGTGGGGGGAGAAACGTAGTAAAGTGGCTTGGAAAATAGTTGGGTGTTTCAGCAGTTTGAGGGAAGGCCTATTGAGTGACTGGAATATAATTGTTATAGATGGAGAAAGTTCAGAATGTGATTTAAAATAAGGGAAGAGTGAAATAGAGTAGTGAATGGAAGAATAAGATGGAATGGAACAGAAGAGTAATTTGGTGTGATAGAGAGAAAATCCTGGGTGGTGAGCAAGATAGGGTAGAGTCTATGGATGTCAGAAGTTACAGATGGTCTGAGTCCTGCACCAGTCCTGCACCAAAGTGTGCCAGATGTGTGGGCATGGGAGAGGATGAGATGGTGGAGCATGTGATGCTGGAATGTGTGAAGTATAAGAAAGATGATTGATGCAAGTGAATGAAAGGATAATTAAAGTTGTAAAGGAGTGCCTGGACAATGTAGTGTGCTTGATGTAAGAATTTGTGATGTGAAAGATGGTGTCTGTTCTTTGTTTCCCTACAGTAGTGATCTACACAAAGACCTGGCGAAGGAGCAATCTGGAGTCACCTGAACATTAAGATCAAGATCAAGGACTAATTACTCCTGCACACACAAGAATACTGGGTGAACGAATGAAGTCATAGTAAAATACGAATGAGATGGAGTTTGAAAATCTGAATGTTATACCTTGGGTGAAGGGCAAGCAACTTGGAATGCATGAATCACTACTAATTGACTACATGTTGGTAATGGAAGAATACATGAAAATGTTGACACCAGAGCTAAATACAGACTAGGAGATATACAAACAGACTGGGTGAAGAGTGAGAGAGTTAGGTAAGGATGTGTATATTATTATTACCAACCCTTTTCAGCCTCTAAACAGGAGTTAGCAGCTAGATTGAGAAGAATGAATGCAGGAGTAACTGTGGTGAATGACAAGATATGTGTACTTCTTCATGCAGATGATGTAGTGGTCATGAGTGACAACAGATGAGCAGCAAAGTTTTTTGTTGGATGTTTTGGATGGATATGGAAGACACTTTGGAGTTTAGTTAGTAATGAGAAGAAAAGTAAGGTAATAATGATAAATAGGTCAGAGGATGAAAGTAATGTAGTGTGGAGAATTGGAGAAAATGAGTTGAAAGCAGGCACAAGAATATAAATGCTGGGAATGTGGGTGAGTCTGAATGGATGTGAAAAGGCAAAGAATGAAAAAGATAAGCAAGCTTGTTGAACCAGTGGGTAGGGCAACTGGGAAGTGCAGCTAGAATGAGAGCAACTAAACATGATGTACTGAGAGAAGTGTGTTAGTGTGTGGCTGTGCCCAGTATATTGCGTGGTATGGATATTACATGGAACAGAGGTGAAATTATCAAGTTACCAGTGGGGCACAACAGAGTAGCTACAATGGCACTGAACACACCAAAGTCCACAGCAATAGAAGCTTTGACAGGTGATGTGGGATGAAGCATTTACAGAGAAAGACTAATAAAAGCAACACTCTGGTACAAGATTAGGTTGAAGAGAATGGATGATGGAAAAATAGCAACAAGGGTATATCTGTGGTATGAAAGTGGAAGCAAATGGAGGAAGAGGTGCATGTGAATGACAGGAGTGGATTACAATTTGTATATGGGGGATGAGAATGGCTAGGAAGAATCAAATCCCACTCTGCCTTCTCTTGTCTATCCATTTTGATTTCCCCCCAGCTATTCTCATCCCCATATATAACTTGTAATCCACTCCAGTCAGTCATTCTCATGCATCTCTTCTATTTGCTTCTATTTTCATTCCACAGGTACATCTTTCTCGCTCTTTTTTTCACCATCCATTCTCTCCAACCCAATCCTGTACCAAGTGTTGCTTTTATTAGTCTTTCCCTAAAAGTGCTCCATCCCGCATCACCTTTTCAAGCTTCTCTGCTGTGTACCTTGGTGTGTTTAGTGCCATTGTAAACTATTTTGCCTCTGCTAATTTATCAATTTCACTTTATTCCATGCAATCACATCCATACCACACATTACACTGGGCATGGCCACACTCTTCCACACTCCTCTTGATAAATTATATTTACTTGCTCTCATTCTAGCTGCACTCCCCATTTACCTACCCATTGGTTCACCAAGCTTATCTTTTAATTTTTTTTGCATTTTCACATCCAGTAAGACTCATCCACATCCCCAAGTACTTATATTCTTGCACCTATTTCAACTATTTCTTTCTAATTCTCGACACTACATTACTTTTATCCTCTAACCTATTCTCTATCATTACCTTACTTTTCTCATTACAAATCAAACTCCAGTCTCTTCCATATCCATCCAGAACATCCAACAAACTTTGCTGCTCATTTGTTGTCACTCATGACCACTGCATCATTCTTCTCAATCTGGTTGCTAACTCCTCTGTCTAGAGGCTGAAAAGAATTGGTGACAATATGCATCCTTGCCTAACTCCTCTCTCACTTTTCACCCAGTCCGTGTATATCTCCTGGTCTGTATTTAGCTCTGGTGTCAAAATTATAAATATAATTTACCTCCATCCTTTCTTTTCCTCTCAATCATTTCATTCACCACAAACACCCTCAACTTCTCATTCAACACCGTACTAAACACTTTATATATAGGCTGATTACATTATTTACTACAGTAGGTAGTTCAACTCATTCTTCTTACTCTTGTATCCCTACATTCATTTTGCATCCTTGGTTCTCTCCTAACCTAACCTAACCTAACCACACCTAATTAAATACCTCAGTCATCCTGTCAATCACAACCTTCCCACCATTTTTATACATACCATATGGTATCCTATTTGGCCCTACAAGCTTCCCATTCTCCTGACTTTAAACACATCTCTGGACCACCACCTTGCTGATTCTCATTCACTTCATCTGCATTTTTCCCTCTCCAGTGTCAAACCTCCTTCTCTCACACCAAAATCCTCACCTCCACCACCAACTTCTTCCCAGAACTGTCTGACTGCCTCCCTGATTCCTTCTTTCCTCTGTTACAACTTCACCATTCACTTTCAGACTCTCCAAACCAATATTTCCTGAGATATTCCCACCTCTCATGAACTTGTACCATTCAGGGCCACCTTCCATGCCTTTCTCTCTCTTAATTACTCAAACGCACTCCTTTCACACACTAGCCTAAACTATCTTTTGCCTTGTAAGTTTGTTGTTTCACATATGCAGCCCATGCATTCTGGTACTCATTCTCTGCCTCATTGCTTTCATTTTTTTTTTCCTTGACCATCTGCACTGTTTACTCATTCTCTTTCATTCCTTCTTGGTCTCTCTTATTTCATGCTTCCACCATGGTTTATTTTACATGCTCTCTTCTGCCACTCACAGAAATCCTATGTGATTCTCAGCAGCACTCTGCACACTCTCAACCAGTCTCATTCAGGTGCTCCACATCATACACACTTAAATCATCACCCCACCTCTCACTCAGATCTTCTTGGAAGTTCTCCTTACCTACATCGCTCAGTCTTCACCTCTTTTTACCTGCCACTCTCACTTCACTCCCATCCTGCATCAGGCACTCCATAACCACCATATTGTGGTCAGACATAATATCCACCATACCATCTTCATTAACTAACTTTTAAGGCAAGGAATTAATTACAAATTATTCAATTTTTAAGGCAGCTGTCCTCGTATGCTTCTTGGTGAATAAGAATTCTACCAATAACTATGGACTAGTAGTTATAAAATAATGTTAAATTAGAGGCATGGATGCATAAAAAATACTGTTAAATTGGCATGGATGCACTTTTTAAGTGTTCACAAGAGTAGACAACAAGCACAGCCAGAAGACCAAGATGTAATGTCTCGCAAAAATAAAATGAACATCATTTAAATGATAAATAAGAATTATTTTATTACTTTCCTTGCTTCTCCTTCCCTCTAATTTATGCCAACATGATGCTCTGTAGCTAGTGCTCTTCTACACTAGAGTATCATCTATCTACACATTATATACAGAAAATCACCACACCACTGACTCTTGGAGTATTAACTGGCAACCTTCTACACAGTCCGCACTAATAGTAGAGAGGGCATGGTCTGTCCATCTAGTCTTGCCAGGCAAAGGCTAATTGTGCTACAATTTTACTTCCTTCTACTTTCTTAACTTGCCCAAATTGACTACAAGCAAGAAGGTATTTACATTAATTACACAAGGCTGGCCATGATCTCCCATTTATTTCCACTCAAACAGGAGTCAGGCTGAGGACAACACAGTGGATGATGCAGCATTCCAAGGATGCTAGTGAGGCTGCTATACTAACCCCACTTCCCAAGTCTGGCAGGCTTCCTCAGGCCACTGAGAACCTGTGCACTCATTTTCAGACAGGCTCTGTAAGAGCTTGCCAGCCTTGTGAAGTGGGGTAAGTGCAGCAGCCAACCACTGTGTTTTTCTCAGCCTAACTCCTGTTTGAGTGGAAATAAATGGGAGATCATGGCCAGCCTTGTGTAATGTAAATGCCTCATGTTTCCTCTTACTTGTAGTCATTTTTGGCAAGTTGAAAGGGTGGAAGTAAATAAATTAGTTGAGCAGTTAGCCCATCAAACACACCAGACGGACAGACCACATGCTCTCTACATCAGCTGAACAGCTAAGCGAGACTCACATCTGTTCCAGTTAGTGTTACAAAAAAGCATCCGCACATCTTGCCTTCTCAGGAAAGTAATTACAAGCATCCTCAATTTGCTGTGAAAAGAAATGACATGGGCCTCGTGGTGTTAAGACTTTCTGCACATTCTGTATAGATACACGAGTATATGAGAAATGTGTGGTTGTAGTTGTTCAGGTTTACAGGATACAAACAAAATACATTTCTAGACTTACTTGTTCATTGCCTGACTTAACATTTTCTGTTGCTGCTATTATTGTCTCCTGTATCTTGTCAATCTGAGTTGTCTGAAGGTCAACATTTTCTGAGAGAAGATCTTGCATTTGGCCCAGTTCCACAACCTGTGGTCAAAATGTTGTAACTTATAAAAAGCTTGAAAACTGAAGCAAACAAAATCCATAGTAAATATATGTAACTTCAATAGTAAATTACTGGTGTGTTCATGGAAGTAGCAAGTCATCATGGCTCACCAGATTTCAAGTAACAAAGCAAGCTGAAAATTTTACAACTTATAAGACACTGAGTAAGTAAAGTAACTACTATTGCATAACAGCAGCACTGCACAGATTGTCTGACATTTGTAAAGAAACACCTTAGGGTTGGAATTCAGTGTGTGTGATATGTGAGGCATTGATTCTTTTGTCCTACTCAGTCCCATCAACTATGTGGACTTAATCAACCATGTATAGAGAGCTATTATATAAATATCCAATACATGAATTCAATAAATAACAAACCAATGATACAAGGTAAGTAACTTAGTGACTATTTACTTCAAACAACAGCAAAAATCTAAGGTGAGAAAAATTACAAAGTTTAAATAAATAGAATGCATGCCTTCTGCACCCTTCCGGAAACTAACACATCCGGGCTAAGTGGTGATGCACAATCAATCAAATACTCAGTGACATATTTGTGAACCCTAAATGAAAACTGTTTTGCTCTCCTGTCCTTATATTCTCCCACCATGAACTATAGCTACATTGCTGAGAGTTATACACATTTCACATGCTCAATCCATATGAAACATGTTTTCTGTATGCTGTTTTTTCATTCAGGCAACTGACTCCTACGTCTTTCACTTTCAAAATGACAGAATTCCAAAGACTAAGTTAGGAGATGCATGTAAGGCAAAGTGGGAAAGAGGTTTAACTCAGCATTGAGAGTGACCTGTGTTCTGGACAGCTGCCTCAGCGAATGGGTCAAAGTAATGTTCCAGCCTCCCTCCATCAAAATTTATCTGCATTTGTTTCCTAAATTCATGTTCCATATCTTGCTTCCATTCCACTCCTCCTCCATCTTTCCTTCCTTCTCTATCTTCCTTTTGATATGAAACATGCCTTTGTTTACCAACACACTTTAGTGACAAACCTCACTATAAATGTATTTTCATCAGACTCACTTAAAATAGTATCATCTGTGTGTCTAATGTCACTAGCACTACAAAACACTATTGATGTGTTCAGTAATACCAGTATAAGAAGGCTGCCTTACATCATTGTCAATGAGGACCTGGTATTCAAAACAGTTACCATCACCATCTTCAGTATAAAAAATTGAGCTCTCACCTGACACTACCTTCATACTATTCCTGCCAAGGCTAGAGGACTTACATGTGACACACACCACTTGTATAGCACTAGACTGTTCTGTCACATGTAACACCCACATCTTAGGGTGTTAGATACAATCTTAAATTGTAATTGTAAGGCAGGAGTGAACATGGTTAAGACATAAGAAAAGGTCTAGTGGGAAAAAAGAAAAAAAAATGGATAGAGTTCTGAAGATCAAAGGACTTGGCTAAAATCAAGACACAAAGAAACAGCACTATTCAGCAAAATGCAGACAAACTACGTCTGGGCAAAACAGAGAGAACGTCAGTGTGATGAGAAATGTCTCCTAACAAGAATGAACTTTTAAGATACTCAATGTTCCAATGATCTCTCATGGCACACAATCTCATGAAATCTAAAGACTAGAACTGACCATTAGATTTTCAAAATCCTACCTGTCTGGTGATCTGCCGCACTTCCTCGTGGTTTGACTGGAGCTCTTTGTACAGGTGAGTATTCTCCTCTTCAAGCATCTGCCTCTCCTCTGCACTGAGCTCTTCAAGCATCTTCTCCACTTCCTCTTCCAAATATGACGTTTGTTTTTTCTCCACATCTGATGTTCCACTACTACTTCTACCTCTGGCTTCTTTGTCATCCCTGTCTTGATTTCCATCTTGGCTTGAATGATCCGCATCAGGACTTTCAGGCCAATCACTCCATTCTGTGTATTCAAGAATATCTTATCACTGTGTCCTTTGTAAGGTTCAACAAAATAAGATGAAAGTCTAAGCACTTCAGAACATTTCTTTGAAAGCATACATAATAAAAAGTGATAATAAAAAATAAAAACAAAGATGTAGTACTTGACTGGATACATTAAGTACCGTATTTTACGGCTTGCAAGACGCTGCATCTTGGAAGACACATCCTAATATTTGAAAGAAATTTCTAAGAAAAAAAAGTCATTCTCATACAAGAACACTTTCATCATATACCCGACCACTGAACACAAAAACATCAGAAGCAAGGAGTCTGCAAGACACTATTGTTTCACAACTCGTTACAAATTTGCTGGAGCACTCACCACAAATTTAAAACTATTATAAATAAAATTACCATAAGTAAATACGTATACGCAGTGTTTACACTGCGGAATCACTCGTCTGATCACCGAAACTGAATGTGTCAGTGCTGCAGTTCGTATTTATTTTATTTTGCAATCGTCCTTCATAGGCTTTATCAATGTGAATACAATTCACAAGTGGAGATTTGACTCTTGCTTGAACGAGTAAGCCATTTGGATGTTCTATTAATAAAGGTATAAAGGCACCTGGCACGTGAATGCATTCGTGTGCAAGTATGTGTGTGTTGCTGAGACGAAGGAGCGGCCTGTTTTCTCCACACGCTGAGTAGGCTGCAGGAAGGATTATGGTATTGGAAATAATTGTAACACATAAGTACTGAGTTTACATAATATAAAAGGCTGAATTAAATAGTACTTCAGCAAACATCATAATGTAATGACAACATACAAATCCAGGTCGTTATCGGTCAAGTGTCCAAGCTCACTTGAGGTTGGGTGTTGCCTTACCATGCAACATTTGTCTTGGAAGACCCACTAGTATTTTTCAGGGTATTTTTTAGAAAAAAAAGTGCATCTTGTAAGCCGTAAAATACGGTAAATGTTTGCCTAGAAAGACAAACATTCACAAAAAATAGAGTAAATAAAGTGATACGGGAAAAAAAAGTTAGCAGTGTTTCCACCATGATTAAGTGTAAAGGTTATAAAATAATATTGATGATATTGATAATATTGATTTCCAATCCACTGACAACTGGCTGACAGAAACTCCGATAAAGTCTTTCAATTGTAATAATATGAAAGTCTTTTATTTGTAATAATATGAGAAATATATCAGATTTACTGTAAAGCGACATTATCAATTTTAAAGATGCATGAAAAGAACGTAAATCAAGCATCTAAAGATTGAAATTAAAATTTCAGATTACAAGGTTGTTACAAAGTTAAAGGCAGCACTACTGTTACTGTATACATACTTCACACACACACATAACAATACAGGGACTTTGGGAGGATATATGGAGGGAAGGAGGAATGTCTAAAAGGTGAGAGAGAGAGAGAGAGAGAGAGAGAGAGAGAGAGAGAGAGAGAGAGAGAGAGAGAGAGAGAGAGAGAGAGAGAGAGAGAGAGAGAGAGAGAGAGAGAGAGAGAGAGACTAAAATTTCAAAGGAATTCAAACAAAATCAATAAAAATAATGCTATGTGACAAAAATAGTCAACAGTATTCCACAAAAGTATGATATTCTCACCTGCTTCTCTCTCTCTCTTGCTAGAGTACCAGAAATACATACTTTCTTTTTTTCCCAGCAAGATCTAATAGCACTAATTCTGATCTGGATCAGTTCAGGGGAAGCTGTGAACTTACCATCAAAGTAAGTTGTGAACTCACTGAACATTTCCCTTTGTGTCTCACAACTCAAGGGGGCAGTCACAGCCTGCCCTGTAAAGACAATTCTCCTCCTTCACATAAAACTACATGCGCTTACTATACACAAACACCCTTCACATATAATAAAAAAAATGACAACTTTAACACCAGCTATGGAGTCCCTTTATGGGAAGAGGAACATAAATGTCCTCAAGTCAGACTGCTCTCTTGGTATCGACCTTAAATGTCTTGACACCTTCCACAACTTTCTCTGCATTACCTTCTGCAACTGAATATCCTCGGTCTGTCCTTTACTCATAATCTAAACTAGAAACTTCGTATCTCATCTCATGCTAAAACAGCTTCTATGAAATTAGGCATTCTGAGGTGTCTCCACCAGTTTTTCTCATCCTCCCAACTACTAACTCTGTACAAGGGCCTTATCTGCCCATGTATGGAGTACTCTTCACATGTATGGGGAAGGCTCCACTTACACAGTTGTATTAAATATGGTGGTATACAAAGCTTTCTGTCTTATTAACTCCTCTCCTCTGACTGACTGTCTTCAGCCTCTTTCTCAATGCTGGAAAGTTGCATCTCTTGCTATCGTCTATTGCTATTTTCAAGCTAACTGTTCTTCTTATCTTGCTAACTGCATGCCTCCCTTCCTCCTGCAGCCTTGCTGCACAAGGCTTTCTTTTTCCTCTCACCATTATTCTGTCTAACTGTAATGCAAGAGTTAACCAGCACTCTCAATCATTGATACCATTCTCTGGTAAAATCTGGAACTCTACCTGCTTCTGTATATAAGACTTCCTATGAGGACTTCATTTAAGAGGAAGGTTTCAAGACACTTATCCCTATTTGACTCTCTTGGACCTACAAGGGGACTGGTAAAAAAGTGGGTCTTTTTTTTTCATTTTATGTTGCCCTTGGCCAGCTTTCCCCTCTTACATAAGAAAAAAATATTTATAGTTAGAAATTTTGAAGGAGTACAAGAGTGATGAGCAAGTTACCTTCCCTGACACATTAATTACACATTGGTGAGTGTTATGTAAGTTTTATAGGTTTAATTAATAATGAATTTGTTCTGTATGTTGCTTGACCAACAGTTGTATAACAAACATTTTTGTTGTGTTTGGCATCATAGGTTTTAACTTGAAAACTTGTCTTTGACAAGAATCATGGAACCTATACCTTTCTTTCCCATTAGTTATGTGTTTCAAATCAAATAAAGCCTAACAGCTAGTATCACTGGGACCTTTCTGTGTTAGAGAGCAATTACAAACAGAAGTATAGTTACCAGACTGGGATGTCTCCAAGGCACTCTGACTAGATTCTTGGCTCTCCCGCAGCGCTGTGTTAGGTGTTCTCTGGATTCCATCGGCAATGCTACTGCTTTGCTTCTTGGAGCCAGCAGGTCGCTGCAGTCGATACAGATTGTCCTGCAATAAAATAGATCTATGTACAATAAAAAATCACTATTCTTATGTGATGGTAATACTTATCTTGAGTTCAAGTTTTATTTACTGATGACAAAGAAATCTATATAAGCTTAGCAGACTCCATTCCACAATCATGCAAAAAGGCATTTCTCTACAAATCAGAGGCTGATCATGCCATATATATAAAGTAACTCATCTTTGTTTCTCCAAACTAGATTATTTGCAAAAAACTAGTATTGTACTGTACTGTATATTTCATGCCCTCCAATTCTTCAACTTCTAATTCAATACACAAAATCTTGCATGTTATTGAGCTCAGCACAGTATAACCTAAAATGTTCCAACATCCCTTCATTCTTATACTATCTATTTACTTTCCCTTTTTCAAATAAAATCATATACAGAATTACTATCTACATTCTTAGCTTCTACTCTGAAAATCACCCATTTATATCAACTACAAAATGTTCCCTGAGTATCACATGAAAAACTTAGGCTTACATGAGACTGCATTTACTTTTTCTTTAAAGTGAAGGTTTGCAATGACACACTCTTTTAAGTCACATCCATGTCAAATTCTTTAGTTCCTCATTCACATTAGTTTTGATAAAAGACAAGCTTTGCAACACTACCAAGAATAAGACTGAAAACAATGATTCAATGAAATGAATATCTATGACATTTGTTGCTTCACTCATGATTTATACACTGGCATACCTTCTCCTTTTGTTTCTTTTTCCTAAGTTCTTTCATGTGTTTAAAAGTTGAGTTAATCTCTTGGAAGTTCATTCTAAGTATTGTCATAATGTTCTGCTGACACTCCTGAGCATCCTTTGAGCCTAGCTGCTCCCCCTGCAGGTCAGTGTTGAGTGTGCGGATATTGTCGTCTATAATGCGTAGATTAGTCTTCACCACCTGAAACAAGCACAAGAGTAATAAAAGTCCACTCCAGATGAAGCATAACAAATTGTTTATTCTATGTCACTCAAAAGTGTTGCTGGATGGAGTTTTAGCATGGGCATTTTTTCAACTTGTCACAGGCATCAGTAGTGTGATCAGTAGTGTGCTGACTACCACTGACACTGTTCTGTTGCAGCTTGCCCCTTCTCTCATACACACACACAAAGCTTTACATAATTTGACTGATGAATGTTTTGTCAAGCTCAGGTCTCACAAATTATATATCATTGATTTGTTCAAGCATCATCCATGGTTAGGGAAAGCAAAAAGACTACAAAAAACACAATATGAGAAATAGAGCTCTAAAAAAAGTGTGCTAAAACTCGGGGCAAGTTTTATACAAGCTAATACAGTGAACCCTTGAACTTGGAACAAAAATTTCAATAGTTTAGACTTTCGGAGTTGGAACAACCCGAAGGTGGCTGAATCTGGGTGAGGATGGCAGTGTTGGCAGGAGGTAAATATCAATTCCTTTTGATTCTAATGTAGTGGCCTTGCTCTTATTCCCAGCTGGGGTCAGGACATTTGACCAGAATCACTTAACCAGGTGGGATGGTTGAGTAATATTCTATACAAGTACATTGATCTGGTAACTGACAAATTATTTCCTAACTACTGTAGTGATGTAAAATAAAGGACTAACTGAATATGCTAGTGGTAGTGCTGCCACCACTCACTAAATTCCTAATATCTGGTTAAGTAAAGCTTGCCATGTAGGTCACCATCAAAAGGTAAATACATAATATTGATTTTACATAGTTCAATTCCTATTTATTTAGATACAAATTTGGGGTCTTGGAACGAATTAAAATTATCTACATTGTTTCCTATGGGGAAACAGTTTTGGACTTGAAACAATTCAAACATGGAACAGCCTTCAGGAATAAATTATGCTCCAAGTCTGAGGGTCCACAAATGTTTCTTTTAACAAGTCACTATGAGAGCCACTCTGCACCACATCCTAAGCTCACAATAAGCAATGCTCACAAAGATTCTCCAGCACCATTTATCCTGCACAACTCTGTCAACAAGTGATGAACAATAAGCAACATTTTAAGCAACTGGAATTGCTGAGCTAATTACACTAAGTGATAACCCATGTGGACACTCCTTTACTCTCTCAAAACACAGTAACTTATAGGAAAAGATAGCAATAACAATGAATAGCACGAAAATGTTTGACAGTATTTGTATAGAGGCTTAACATGCTTTCATTACAATTCACTGATATTTTACTGCTTCTCTCTGTTTAAGGTAATATAGAATTAATCAGTTTATCCCATTTCATTTAGATTCCTACATTAGAATTATGGGACAAAATACCACATATCATTGGGACCTGCCCATATTTGTATTTTTTGTATTTACAGACAGTTACAGTATATAATCAGTGATCTGTGCTCCAGTAATAGAAGTAAAAATAGCGATAGGACAATGTGAAATGAATTAGAGAGAGAGAGAGAGAGAGAGAGAGAGAGAGAGAGAGAGAGAGAGAGAGAGAGAGAGAGAGAGAGAGAGAGAGAGAGAGAGAGAGAGAGAGAGAGAGAGAGAGAGAGAGAGAGAGAGAGAGAGACTATAGTTCATACCTTTTCCATGTAACTTCTTTCACAGTCTGACATTGAGTGGTCCTGGTGCTGGAGGTACTTCTTGCGATGATCATGGAGGAGGTTCCTGTGACTCGTTATATTGCTCATCACATCACGTGCCCGGGAATAAAACTGTGAGGAAGGTGTTGGGGCGCTGGGAAAGATCTTGGTCTGTGGCAGAGTGACCCCCATGGCCTTGTTGCGGGTGCGGATGGTCTTCACACATGACTTGAAGAGTGTGGTGAGGTCCGCACTGCTACTGCTTTCCACCGTCATCTGTGGGTGAAAGGTGCCTTGTTTATGCAGGATGGGACTTCAGATAATCCATACAATTAAGGACAGATGTTAAATTTATACTTGAATATATAAAGATGATAAAAAATGTGACTGAATGAAACAATGAAAAACAGTATGCTATAGTCAACAGTTTAACAGATTAGAAGGAACCCAGATATATGATCTAAACTTTCAATTTTATACCTAATTTAAAATATCCTCATCCACAACCAAGTGTTAATAATGAAGGTTACAGATTTTTTTTTACAAATCTTAATATATCAATTATTTTCAAAGGAGTAAAGTGACAAAAGAAATAAAACAAGTTACAACATCTGTTGACATAAAAGATAATGAGGCCATTGCTACATTTTAATTAAGTAGCAAAATACAAACAACTACAAAACCAATCAGAAGTGTTTGTCTATTCCATTTTTAAAGATTTATCTGTTTTTGTGAAACAAGTTCACTTATTGCCATGACAATGCCAGGAAGTGACGCACCTGTGTGTGATGGACAGGCAGGCACTAAGGCATGACACAAAGGTGTGTTCCCCTATGCATGTGTGTCGCATATGTTGCACGGGCACAAAATTACCCGTGATGACTGCTTCTTTTAAATAACAAGGCAACCACTAGCCAATATAAAAAAAAAATTAAAAAATAAAAAAGGGCGGGGGGTAAAAATTTTGGGGGCTAACCTCAATTCCAAGACCACAAAGACAATACTATAATACTAGGATGGAGATTGCAACAAATGCAGCAGAAAATATACTAATAGGCAAGGAAAGATGTTTGTTGAGTTACAATTAAATTAACTCAGCAATTACCAGTACTGGAGCAAAGTATCATAAAGATGACTGGATAGAGATGCCTTAAAAGCAGTGACATTCTGAGAAGAGACAACACTTTCTGGTAGGAAATCCAAGTATTAATGCCTCTAATGCTAAATCATCTTTTAATATCTGAGAGTGAACACAGAAAATTTTCTACTGATGTCCTCTTGTGTAGGTAATAGCTGAATGGTGAAATAGATCTTCAGGTTTTAATGAAGAATCTACATGAAAAATATGCCATAATTGTGTCATGACAAAGAAGTCTGCCTTGGATGGAGTAAAAATTGAAAGCTTTCAAGCATTTTTGGCAACTAAGATGTTCCATACCATAGATTGTTATATTACACCTTCTCTGCACTCCTTCTAGCATTATCAAGTCACCAAAATATCCTGTGTTCCAGTGATGAAGAATACTCTAATAATGGTCGTATGTGAGTGGTGAAGACATAACATGAATGAAGACTCACGATTCACTGTGGACTTCAAGATATTCTCTGCCACTCTGCTCGCCTTATGTACTTTCTTAGCTACACGTTGGTGACACTTCAGAGAAAGGTAAACAGTGATGCCCAAATCCATGGCAGATTCTTTGTTTGTTATTACCCTACCATCAAGGAGGTAATGACCTGAGACACCCAGTAAAGACGAATTCACCAAGTTCCTTTAGAATCTTCATAATGCACACTTAGAGAAATTCTTCAAGTCCCCAAGAGGTAGCCACTTGATATAACATGTAGATATTGCCTTGACATGATGCTATTTCTCTCAACATACTAAGACCAGAGGAGATGCTGATGCCAACATAAAGCTCAAGGTCATCAGCAAATATTTTAACAGCACAGGTGATATTGTGATTAATACAGTTATAACATAAATAAGAAAGAAGAGAGGGACCAAAATGGAGCCCTGGTAAATTCCACGAAGAACTTCCCTTGAATGGCTGTGTTGATTGTTAACCACACACACTCTTATCAATCAGAAATTCCTTGATCCAACAAAGCGTGGCATAGTGGATCAGGCGGTGAGCATGGGATCGGGCAGACGTACACGTATAGGTTAAAATCCCAAAACATACCACTTTGAAGCTATGTCACCATGGTACCCAGGTTCTAGGTGGTTACCCCAAAGATGCACTTGGGTGGTGATATGGGCCCTAATATGGAAAACTACCACTATAAATAAAATTGCCTGTGCCACTATGGGCAGAAGCTGAACAGCGCTTCCCACATAAACACTTCAAGTATGTCTACAGGCGCTAGAGGCCATAACATAAAAAAAAAATAATAATAAATAAATAAAAAAAATTTAATAGTTAGTCTGAAAGAACAAAATGACACATTGTTAAATGCTTTTGAAAAGTCAAGAATAATTAAGTCAACACTGAGGCCTTGATCCAACCAAGAAGTAATATGGTGGTAGGTTAGAACAAACTGGTCCTCAGGCCTGAAACCATATCTATCTTCATTTAACAGATTATTAAACTGGGCATAGTTATAGATAAATCTGACTAAAAATGTGTTCCATTGTCTTTACACAAGTGGAAGTTACAGAACATCAGAGTCATGATGTGAGCTTTTCTTGAAGACAGACAATACCCAAGGTTTTTACCAATCAAGAGGGAGTTTACTGGTCTCAAGATTTGCATTTTTCTTTTTTTCTTACGGTAAGGCCTATAGCGCCTGTAGGCACACTTGAAGAGTGTATGGGAAGCGCTGTTCAGCTTCCGCCCATTAGTGGCGCAGGCAATTTTATTTATAGTGGTACCCATATTAGGGCCCATATCACCACCCAAGCTCATCTTGAGTGTAACCACCTAGAACCTGGGTATCATGGTGACATGTAGGTAACTTTAAACCACTCGACAAATGGCAAAGTGTTTTAAGGCTGTACGTGGTGGGATTCGAACCTACGCGTGGACGTCTGCCCGATCCCACGCTCACTACCTTATCCACTACGCCACCACCTTGCATAGGAGTAGATACTCCAGTTGAGACACACAAGTAGAGGACAGCTGAAGTTCAGATATAGCATTATGAATGTAGTCAAAAGAAGACAATGTCATTCATACAACTGTCAAAACTGTCAGGACTGGAAGTTAGCTAATGTTATACCAATATTTAAAAAAGGTAGGAAGGATGATGCGAATAATTATAGACCAATCAGTTTAACTAGTATAGTATGTAAGATACTAGAGAAAATTATTAAGGGTAGTATTTGGGAGCATTTAAATGAGAATAGATTAATTAGAGATACCCAACATGGCTTTAGATCAGGGAGGTCCTGTCTTACAAATTTGCTCGATATCTTAGAATATATTACCAAGGAGTTAGATGATGGAAATAGCATAGATGTTATATATCTAGATTTTAGCAAGGCGTTTGATAAGGTACCGCATAGGAGGCTAGTGTACAAATTGAGACTACATGGGATAGGGGGTAGGTTAGTTGATTGGATTAGTGAATGGCTTTCTGATAGGAAACAGAGAGTAGTATTAAATGGGGCAATGTCTGAGTGGAAGGAAGTGGTTAGTGGGTACCCCAAGGATCAGTGCTAGGACCTCTTCTTTTCTTGGTGTACATGAACAATTTAGATATAGGAATTAGTAGCAAAGTATCAAAGTTTGCAGATGATACTAAGATAGCATGTGCAGTACAGGGTGAAAAGGACAATTACAGAATACAACGAGACCTGGACAGGCTGATAGCATGGGCAGACAGGTGGCAGATGGAGTTTAATTCTAAAAAGTGTCAGGTTATGCATTTAGGTAAACACAACACAAACTTTAACTATGAGATGGAGGGATGTTGGCTAGAGGAGGGAAAGGATTTAGGAGTAGTGATAGACAGGACTATGAAATTTTCAAAGCAATGTTTAGAAGCAAGAAATAGGGCAAATAGGATCCTGGGTTTTATAAATAGAAATGTTAGTTATTAAAGTAAGGAAGTGGTTCGTAGCTTATATAATTCCTATGTTAGGCCCCATTTAGAGTATTGCATACAGGCCTGGTCACCCCATTATAGGCAGGATATCAACATGTTAGAAGCAGTTCAGAGAAGAGCAACTAGGATGATACCAGCATTAAAGCGCCTGGAGTATAGAGATAGATTAAAGGAATTAAACATGTTTTCATTTGAGAGGAGATGTATAAGAGGGATATGATACAGTTATTTAAAATGTTCTCAGATACAAACTACATAGATGTGAGATCTTTCTTTACCTTAGAGGAGGGAAGTAGGGCTAGAAATCATGGCAGGAAGATTAGAAAGCAAGGCTGCAGGTTAGATATAAGAAAATATTTTAATTTTAGTCATAGGGTGGTAGACTTCTGGAATGGATTGCCAGAGAGGGTTGTAAATAGCACTAGTTTGACAATGTTTAAAAACAGATTAGATAAGCACTTAAATTTATTAGATTTATAATTATGTATAGTGCTGCATGATAGTTTTTATAAGTTAAACAAGACATGATCCCCATATATGGGGATCACAGAATGTAGAGGAATTCGCTGCAGGACTTAGCCCTGTTAATGGGACAAATATTTAGAATTAGTATATAATGTATTGTGTAGTACATGTAAGTGTATCTTTAAGTACTGATGATGAGGTCGCTGTGCGACTGATACAGGATAACCTAGATGGGCCCTGGTGGCCCTCTGTTATCCTATTATTTATGTTATGTTAAAAGCTTGGTGAGGAGGCAGAGCCTGTGGGTGGAACAATGTGAACACTGAGGCAAAAGAGTTGACAATTGTATCTGCCATTTGTTTTAGAGTCTGTAACCATATCACCTTTTACATCCCTAAGAGGGCCAACAATGGGAGTGCCCACATTTTTCTGCCTTAGTTACATATGAATGAAACATCTTTGGGTTTTTAATAAGGAATCCCTTAGATAAAATTCATAGTCTGACTAACTTTTCAGGGGAAAATTAAGATATATACTGGAAATTGTAATTACGAAAAATAGGCAGCAGACAGACTGCCAGGGCGAAGTTCCTATCGTGAGAGGCACAAAGGGACTTATAACTTGTGCAAAGATGACTTCTTTGCTGTTTCTGTGTTTAGGAAGGATTTACAGGCCGGGATGGAGAATTGCTCCTGTCTAAGGTTTTCCGAGGAACATACACTTCAATTACAGGGGTTAGAATATTATGAAGTCAACAAAACACGTCACTAACATTAAGATGAGCAAACTCGAAGTCCCAATCAATAACTGACAAATGATCACTTATCTTGGCATAATTCCCTATGTGCCACAGACAAAATGAAATGCTATTGCAAGTTCTTAAATCTTGTTGTAAAAGGCAGTTGAAACAGAGAGGATTGTGACCACAGTTGGAAAATGGTGTAACACACAGAGTTCACCTACTCTGTCTTCCTCTGAAGTCAAGACTAAATCAAGTGTTTCCAAAATGTAGACTCTTTCACCCACTGAGTCAAGAGTCACAAAACATTGGTAAAATTGAACATCAATAGGTGAAAGACCCCTGCAGTGTGTCATTAGCCCATTGAATTGAGAGAGGGTTAAAGTCTGCCAGTACAATAATTTCTTTACCAGAACAAAAGTCAGACAAAAATGTTTAAACGGCGAGCATTTTTATTAGCAGTATATGAGGATGAACAATAAACAATTAATACATTGAGGTTGAAGTTGGAAAGAAGAACTGGTAGTGTGTTAGGAGTGTGTATCAATTTCTGTAAAACAGTTTGTTAGAGACATAAACCAACACAGTTTATAAACCAAACCTTCAACATCTTTTTCTGACAAACATTTAATTGGGTGGGTCAACATAAGATGAAGGAACACCAGGTAGTGACCAAATTTCACTTCTGCCTAAAACAGAAATTGTGATGGGTAAAAAATGTAAATAAATAATTCACCTATTCCTTCAAGAGTCAACAAGTGCAATTAGTAATACAAAACAGTGCAACAATGAGTTAGGTGTCCCTGAGAAAATGTCTGGATGTTTGAGGGAGTCTGAGTCGGAGGAGTGTCTCATGGAGAAGTATCAGCAGGAAGGCGGGTGTTGTCCACGGCAGCACTATCCGTGGGAGCACTTCTTGTATGTCTAAGCTGCAACTTTTGCCTCTCTTTATGTGTTAAGTCTCTATGAACTAATATAAACATAGGTTAGGTTAGTTTAGTTGTATTAGATTAGAATAGTTAGGGTAGGTTAGATTAGGTGGTGGTGACAGCTGGCTGGCGGCAATTGCAAGTGGCCGGCAGTCTTCTTGAGATAACACTGTGATTGTTACTGCCATGTTACCTATTGATGATGACTAATATCTTTATTTTTCTGATAGATGTTGGTCATTTTCATATTTATCTGCTGCTTATTTTTACTGCAGAACATAGTATAATTTCTGAGAGTGGAGGAAAAGAATGAAAAAACTTATTTGCAAGAAAATAACATGCAGATTAATCCCAAAAGACCGCAAACTACCAGGGAAAACAGTTTAATTTGGAATAGAGAGTTTGGGGCATAAGCAAAGTTCATCTACCTTTCAATGAAATACTCCGGAACAATATAACATTATGTATGGTTTAGTGGGGCAAAAAATGTGTTAGATTCATTCTAAACCCAACAAAATAAATGGAAGTCAGCAGCTCGCGGTGCATAATGTCAAGTAATAATTTCCTCCCAATAAAGTGATGGTTTGCCAAGCCAGACACGACACTGCACAGACATGATTGGTGTGTGACCCGCTCACTGACTGCAATGCAAGGGTAACTGCTAATAAGGCAACATCTGGCTGCACACGAGCCAACTCCTCAATCAGGAGTCAGTAACCAAACAAAACAACACACACACCACTGCCTGCATACTCACTGTGCACACTGGGAGGACACACTGTACGTGATTGTGTCAGTTGAGCATAACACGGCCTACCGACGTGATGCCGACCCACAGCCTCGCCTCAGGTCACAGGTGAAGGCAGCAGTTCTCAGGTCTATGCACAATATGCAGGTTGTCACAGCCACAGCACCGCCACTCACGACACGACACGCTTTCGTTTCTTGGCTCACTCGGCCCTGCCTTCCTCGGCCCTCGCAGGCTCACCACCTGTGTGATTCGGTCCATCTGCCTATCTTGTAAGAAAAAAAAGAAGATTATGTTGAAATTATTGGTTTTTATTGGTGTTTTTCTTATATGTGAAAAAAATATATAGTAAAGGAATAGGGTAGACTCTGCTAGACTCCCCCTGGCTAGAGGTCTGTATGTGTATGAGTGTGACCACAGGAATAAACTAATCGAAGAAGCTCCGTGCGTCCTTTCTTTCTCCGAAGCTTATTTTATGTATACTAACCGTGATATATTACTTAAAGGAGTTACAGAGAATATGATTGCACAAGTTTAAATTGCTCTTGTGTATACACTGTGTGCGTGTGTTCATTTATGTAGTTCACTGTGTGTTTGTGCTTACGTAGTTTATTGCGTGTGTGTGCCTATGTAGTTCATTGTGTGTCTGCGCCTATGTAGATCACTGTGACTGTGAGATATGCTGTGACGAAGTGGTTATCCGGCGCACCCTGCTCACAGCGGGCTCAGATGTGGGTGTGAGGTCACCACACCGTGCACAAATCCTTTATTATCTAGATCTGCTGCAGTCTCGATTATTGCACAAGTTTCTCAGTTGCCTTTATGCTTATGAGGCGGATTGCTGCTATCTGTTGAACGCTATCAAGCTTATCCCCTTGGAGTGAGTTCTTAGAAGCAGGTGACATGGAAAAAAGCAGCTTGGAGGGAGTTCTTAGAAGCAGGTGAAATGGAAAAAACAGACCCAACATAATTTCATCAGTGAACCTAGGTTAGTTGAACTACGTAACAGGAAGGACAACTTTCATTTTCTTTTCAGCGTTTCATATTTAAATACATACTTACATAAAGTTATGGAATACGTCAGAAGCATCAGACTCGCCTCATGTCACCTCACATAATATATCATGAAGACTTCTTTTGTTCCTGGCAGGGCGAGGCGTGCCGTGTGTCTTCAGAGCGTGGTGTGCAGGTGGTGTGGACTGCTTTCTTTAGTCTATTACAATCCATCAATTCATGTATCTATTTGTTAATCTACCTATTCATTAGTTAATTTGCTTTTCTATTCATCAATGTCTCCTTTGACTGACGCGCATGTCCACGTGAATGGGTCGTTGCTGCGTCTCATACTATCTATACTGCCCGGTGTGTCTATAGCTGCAGGTTGCGGATTATTTGCAAGTGAACATCCTCTCCGGTTACTCATCATACTAATACTACATATAGTGACGTTAACCACAAATCTCCACATATATCATAGCATTAGTGTTTCTTGAGATGTTTTACATGATACTGAATCATATTTTTGTCATTGCAACAAAAAATATCATGAAATATCTGGGATTTCAGCAGAACTGTATAAATAAGCTAGCAATAGTGCTCGTCATGGACACATGTGGTAATGGTGTATATAATGCAGTATGCATATCACACACTCCTGCCTCATAGCTGGCGGATTACTTGAAATTCTAATTAGAGAACACTTCACCCAGTATTCACCACTAAGAAAACAATATGCTAAATTGCAAATATGAGTGATCCTGCGCTTCTTTAAAGTGTTGAGAGAGAGAGAGAGAGAGAGAGAGAGAGAGAGAGAGAGAGAGAGATGCAGCGGAGGAAGGTGATGCGCATGACACGAGAGAGAGAGAGAGAGAGAGAGATGCAGCGGAGGAAGGTGATGCGCATGACACGTAGTTTGGAGAGCTGATGAAATGTTTAAGACGTCAACAAGTGAAGTTTTAAGGACTTATATTGAGACAAGTTTTGAGGGCTGTTGTTTCCTTATAATAGATGAGATGAAGGAGGAGTGATATGTCGGCTAAGGATTAAATTTATGGATGACCTACTGCAAGTCACAAATGAAAACTAACAAGTCGAAAGTTGTGAGGGTAGCCAATGATAGAGAGAGGTAGAGTTGTATGATGGCCGGCGTTACAAGTCTGGCGCCTCGGAAAGGTAAGTTAAAGATTTGCTTCTGAGAAAAGATTCTGGGGTGACTCTAGGTAGGCAAGGTGACTTCTTGTACCCCTCCTACCTCTGAACACTGTATCCAGGGGGGTGGTGGTTTGCGAGCGTGTGATCCCCACCCACATTTCAGACTCAGATGGTGAGGAAGCAAGAAAAATAGAGCAACTTTTCTAAGGATCATGATTCAAGAAAGCTGAACACTACATGAAAAAATAAGAGTGAATAATTTTGTGGCTGACTTTTCGTGACCAAATGCCAGACGTAAAGCCTAATTCACTGCAGTTTTCCTCGCGTCTCTTTTCTCCTCTTTTTCTCTCTGGCCTTCATCTCTCCCTTGCTTGATCCTTCACGACCTGACGGCGCAGGGGACGCAGATCCTTAACCGCTTCACCCACTATATAGAGCCAGGCTGACACAGAGATACGATACCCCTTAGTTATGTTGTCAATTATCTTGTACCTCATCAACTCTCTTAGGCTTAGATGTCAACCTTGAGAGAGAGAGAGAGAGAGAGAGAGAGAGAGAGAGAGAGAGAGAGAGAGAGAGAGAAGAAACTTAGTAATAATACATAATAATCACAATAATAATGATACTAACAACCCAAACTGATGTGAACTTTATCATGATAGAAACAGATGATGACAGCAATATAAGACGCAAATTAGTGACAGGTAACTAATACGTGCTCTGTTGATATTTCACGAGATAAGCAACCTAACTGAAAAAGAAATTACCTTGACACAGCATCTCTGAGTCCCGGGCCGTCGCTAACCCCACACCCATGCATTTTTTTTTTCCTTATTTTTCTTATATAGCTTGCACCTCACTACCCGGCCAGCACCAACAGAACCACGAGCGTTTGGTTGGCAATGACTAAAAGTAGTGCCTTTCATAACCTTTCTTCTTTGTGTGTGAAAAAACTGAAAACTGAAAAGAATTTATTTGCTCAGACTTTTTAACAAAAGTATGGAGCACAGCTCCTTTATCTCTTACAAAATAATAAATACTATTCAATACCTGACATATATATCTTTAATCTATCTAAAGATTTTGAATATTACGTTCAATAATGTTACCAATTTATACATAAGTGCTATGTTTTTGGTTTGCATTAACATAATAAATTTTCCCTGCTTGGGCGACACCTAAAATAGCTTAGCAAATCACGTGCTCACGTGCTTGTGATATTTCCTGATTACAACATTGCACCGGAGTTACATTTATCACAGAATCTTTCATCTCTGTCAATATTTTGGTATCTTCCAACAGTCACTGGCAATCTGTGTGTGTGTGTGTGTGTGTGTGTGTGTGTGTGTGTGTGTGTGTGTGTGTGTGTGTGTGTGTGTGTGTGTGTGTGTGTGTGTGATTCACTGTTTGATCTGCTGCAGTCTCTGACGAGACAGCCAGACGTTACCCTACGGAACGAGCTCAGAGCTCATTATTTCTGATCTTCGGATAGGCCTCAGTGTGTGTGTGTGTGTGTGTGTGTGTGTGGTTTTCGTAATCATGCAGTTATTAATGGCTGTGTTATTTCTATATTTTCAATTTATTTCAAACGTATAATTAGGAGGCTTAGTGGGCGCCGTGAGCGATATAAGACGTTGGAAAAGCCGTCGCAGGGAAAGAGTGTCACGGCTCCCTGTCTGCCCTCGTCGACGGTCAGTCGCAGCGGACGCATGACGAGGCTGATGAAGCTGCGTCCGTCCAGACACATTCACTATTCAAAACCGACTTACAAAATTAACTCTGAATACCCGCGGACATCTAATGATACGGATAACTTGACTGAAAAACTAAAGTACGTATTTAATCTTTCTATTTTTCTCTCTTTTTCATTTATTTATTCATTTTTGCATGGTTCTCGACAGCCACAAAGAACCAACTCACCACTTTCTTCCCGATAGTCTAAACTTTTTTTTTGCTGCAACGAAATGAAATGCAGCTGTGGTAATCCTGAGATGATGCGTATTATTACTGGCAACAGTTTGAATTATGGGTAGTGTAGCTTGGAAGTGACGGGGCTGGCACGATCTGGAGGGAAGGGGCGGTGATGTTCTGCCCTTGGTGTGTAGTCTTGTTGGGGACGCGCCGCTCGCCGCCCCACCACGAATATATCTTGTGATGATGGCGCCTTGGTAATTCATATTCTCGTTTTCTTTTTTGAGTAGCTTATAACTTTGCTGGCACCAGTTTGACGTTTTCTTTATTGCCAACCATGACTATCCCCATTTCTTTTCTTCTTTTTATGGTTAGACTAAGTTTTATATTGCTTGAGATGGGAAGATTGGACAAGATGATAGCAGAACTACTGGTTAAAAAGTAATTGAAAGTGGAGGGGGTGGAGGAGAGGGTATAGTTGTAATGGTGGGAATGGGGGAAGAAAGAGAGGAGGTAGAAGAGGAGATGATAGGAGTGGAAGTTAGTGAGATGGAGGGAAGAGGTGAGGCGGAGGAAAAGAAGGTGGCTAAAGAGAGGAAGGAGAAGAGAATGGAGTACTGGAGGGAAGAGGAGACGAGGATCGCAGGTAAAAGCAGAACTAATTAATAAAAACGCTAGGAGGAGGAGGAGGAGAGGAGGAGGAGGAGGAGGAGATGGTGGTAGTGATATTGATAATGTTGGGGAAAGATGGAAGGGAATGGGTAAGTGGAGAGGAAGAAGGTATATGGAAGGGAAGAAGAAAAAGTGGTTTGTGAAGGTGGTGATGAAGGGAATGTGGAGGGAGAAGTGGAGCAGGTTACAATGGTGGAGGTATACTGACTGAGTTTAATCTATCACAAGAGAACAACAGGCCGGAGGTGACACATAACGCTATGAACGTATGCATATTAAGTCACCGTTCAATATTCTAGCAGTTTACAGATGGAGTTAATACAATAGATTTACGAGTATACATATAATGCAAACGTTACTGTATAAACTTTACCGAAATATTTCGTTCACTTTAATTAAAGTTTAGATTGAGGAGGTATTTACTAAACTATATTGTTAAGTGTCGTTCTTATTCATATACATTTCTGTAGTATAGTTCGTTAAGGTGTTCACGAATTACCGTTCTCTTCTACATGTCCATTTATTCCTATTCATTCACTGGCTGATAATCAACGTGGGAGCAAAATCCGTGAATAAAGCAAGAGCAGAAGTAATGTCCAGCAGCGAGTTTCCAGAATTCCGCCGGGACTGCCACGCCGCCAATAAAAACCGTAATGCAGCGCGGCGACAAAAGTGATGTACCGCAGCCACAGTTTCCAGGCTCAATTTCGCTGGTACGAGTAACATTAACCAAGGTAAAAGGAAAAAAAACAAAAACGTGATATGGCACGATGACGAAAGATACTGCGGACACACACACACACACACACACACACACACACACACACACACACACACACATACACACCGCGCCACAAAAAAAGCAACAAGTGGGGCCTTACTGTACCCAGGCGGCGTGTACCCGTGGGAAAGAAGCACCGGTAAATATCTTCCACTCATCAGTGAGTAATTGAGGGGAGACACTCACTAGAAATTTTAAGGTCCAATCAGCAATGTTAATGAGACGAAGGAGGCAAGGGAAGGCAGGAGGGACGCTGATGAGCGGGGCTTCCAAAAATCCCATTTGTGGGTAAAACTGGGGCGTCCGACCGAAAGGAGGTGACGTGGGCGTGCCTTAGGCGGGGCGGCGGGGATCAGGAGTACTGGAGGCCTGGTCTGTCTGGGAGGGAAAGGAGCTAAGGAGGAGGCAACCGCATGATGACCACGAAAGTTTCAGGATGGTTTTCGAGGAACGCGGGCATGAACAGTGTTAAGTGCGGGGGACTGGAGGCACCACATCATTATGCTGCTGTGCTTTAGTTTTATAATGTCGTGTACAGCCAAAGTAATGTGCACTCTATCTTAATAATTCTAAAATGATCATAGCAAGATTCAATAATCTTTCAAATCAACACCAAGACGAGATATATTAGTATGACTTAGATAAACTGAATAAACATAACATTTGTTAGTTCAAAGAATCCTTCACTGACTTATTCCAGTATAATCTGCAAGACTCATTTTTCATTATATACAAGTAAATCCTCTGAGCTTAGTAAAATGTAATTTACTCCTATCTAATCAATTCTGTCATGCAGTGAAGTTACAGAGGCTAATAAAGATGGTGATGGTTGTGGTAGTCCTAATAGTGGCGATAGGGATGGCAGTGGTCAGAATATAAAGAAGAGTGACTTGTTAGTCGTGACTTGCGTGAACAGTTCAAGGAAGTGTCTGTTGGTGTGGAGAGGAACACCATTCAGAGGGCGGCTCCTTGCTTGATCACTGAACGACACTGGTCATTTTCAAAAACCCTCCTCGCTGGCCACAAGAGGAAACGTGATGGTTGCCACTCACACCGACTTACCATAACGCTGCCAATGGCTGGAAGAAAGATGTTTTTTTTTCATATTTATTCGTATTTGAATTTTTCTTTGTATGTTTTTTGTTCGGTATGAATTTAAGAGGTCTTTTCTCCTCTCTCGTCTCCCTGTAATCCTCCACGGCCAAGGAACACGCATGAGCAGTGTGTCCTCCTGATATGCTGACTTATGTTATCAATAATTTTTTTATCAAATATGAATATAGAGTGTAGATATATTACTGCCTTGCATTACTATCATAAAGAAAAGGAATATATTTATAGCTACTAAATTTATCCTTTCATATATTCCGAGCTCTTGAGTACACACACACACACACACACACACACACACACACACACACACACACACACACACACATATATATATATATATATATATATATATATATATATATATATATATATATATATATATATATATATATATATATATATATATATATATATATATATATATATATATATATATATATATATATATATATATATATATATATATATATATATATTATTATTATTTTTTTTTAAATCAATACAAGATTCACAGTAGTATAAAATTGTTCATTTGATTAATCTCACATCTGGCCAACGTGTATCTATCATGCATCATGTTTTCATGAATCCTTGATACCCACATGATGTTAAAGGCGAAGACATCAAATGTACCTACTTACACTTGAACTGTATTATGTACACACACACACACACACACACACACACACACACACACACACACACACACACACACACTCGGGACAATTCGAGTAGTACAACGTCAAGGTTGAGTGTTTGTATGGATCGCGTGGTGGGGCAGAGCGGGGCGGGGCGGGGCACATAGTGCGTGTTAGTACTGTACAGTACAGTACACTCTATACTTATCATTGTTAAGTATGACAGTTGATGACACCTTGACTTTGAATTTCAACGAACTTTATTTATCTTGGATGTTGTCAATTTATAATGGCTTTATCAACCTTCAACTTTAGTTAGAAAATTTTAATGATAGAATAGAAACAAAATAAAGGATGTCGACATTGGCTTTGGTAACACTGCTGACTCGGTAACACAGATAGGCTACCTCTGGCGGCAGAAAACTGAAAAAAGCGGGAACACTTACACTTCCGTGTTTCATTAATGAGCGGGGTGAAGTGTTGTGATTCAAGTGTCTGGTGGATTATATACGTGAACCTTCGTGCTGAGGCGATAATGGTCTAGTATTCAACGCTTTGTGCTGGATTGTGTCTGTGCAATGGAGAAAGGCAGAATGTGAGCAGAAAAAAACAGATGTTTACCTGTATAGCAAATGCATCTGAAGAGAACGTAGTACAATAAAGCAGACTCAATAAACTTGGGAATGATTTAAGTGATGGAGAAAATGAACAGTGAAAACGAAATTGGTAAAGCTGCATGATAACGAATGCAATAATGTGTGTGGCTTTTAGTAAACAAATATTCACTCATGCTTGCTTTGGCAGCACAAGACAAGTGTGTGTGTGTGTGTGTGTGTGTGTGTGTGTGTGTGTGTGTGTGTGTGTGTGTGTGTGTGTGTGTGTGTGTGCGCGCGCTCATGAGCGAGCCAGTGATACGAACTCATTACTGTTACCCAACACCTCTGCCTATAGAGAAACATATATAGTAGGTACAGATATACACGTACTATATATTTTTCCTATATCAGCATGAGTAGGAAGAAGCGTCGTGGCACTCAGCTATATATTGGTTATTGAGTGCACAGCAAAGCTGCGTGGGAAAAGGAGAACAACACGGATGAGGCGAGGAGTGCAGCAGGGGTGAGGTACGTGCAAGGGTGAGGAGCAGGGGAAACGTGAGCAGCAGTCACGTTCCCATTCCCTGAGGTGGCACGAGCGACCTGGAGGCTTCATATTGCAGTGTTATGAGTGTTAATGATGATGACGTAGTGTGAAAATCACCTGAGGGGTTCACGGAGACAGGCGGGGCGTGTTGCGTGGCGCGTGACGGAGGGGGCTGCAGCTGCAATGGTGGTGGTGACGGTGCTTGGCCGAGGTTACTAGGGCGCCACATATTAGGCATTAAGTGCATCACGGCAGTCACTGATGGCGCCGTTGACTGTTATTGCATTGGAAAAGTGTTATTACGGCGATTTCGTGCCGGGTGTGTGTGGAAGGCGTATTCATTTATGTTAATGTGCATCATTGGGAAGTTTCTGATCCACTTAGGATGAGGTAGTTTGTGGCGGCAAGGCTGTGGCTGCAGGCAATAGTGAAGTGAAGATTGCCTTGCTGGCTGGCTGGTGGATGGGGAGGCAGTGGGTATGGGGAGATGTGGTGAGACGGTGGTGAGAGTGATGGAGAATGGCTAATGAGAAGGTCTGGCGGTGAGATGACTAAACTGTGCAAGGGATGAATGGCACCGCGGATGAGTGACTGAGGAGGCGGCATGGTAAGCGTGAGGAGTGGCGCGAATGAGTACTCAAGAGAGACTGGAGGCATTAGAGACGATGGGGCAAGATGATGTGTGTCGGAAATACATGAAGGAAGATGTAGTGAGTGAGTGGCTGCCATTGGAGTGAGTGATGGGAGGTTTGTTAATCAGTGATAGGCGGCTACTGCTTTGAGTAATCTCTGGGAGCAGCCTTCAGCAGCAGTGCGTGTGTGGGACGTGGGAATCTGTCTTGAAATTCACCGTCCCACGAGTAGCAGGTCCGGTTTTTGTCTCCCAACCGCCATTAACTATGTATATGGTCCGGTCTGGTCCTGCGTGTTAGATAGAGGCGATCAAAGCTTTAGAGGAGAGTTTGATTGGTACGTTTACTGGTAATAACTTTGTGTCTAATCATGTCAGACTGTTTTCATAACATTATTCCACTCATGGTTATCTAGTTACTTAATATTTTTCGTTGAGATTGTTAATTTGCACTTATAAGCAACTTTTGGTATACATGTTTGGCCATTTAATCACCAATATTGTGATCTCAGAAAGCTAATGAAACTGACGACGAATAATGATTAACGAGGAATCTTACTTAATGAACGTGACACTTAAGGAAAGATACACTTTTGTACATTTTTGAGAATATAATGAACGTTCATTAACTTTGAGAACTTAAAATCTTAGCGTTGTCAGTTGCATGTTATAAAAGTTTCTCACGCTAATTCCTAAACAACACTCTTGATGCTATTAAAAGAAGACAAGACGAAGACGAAGAAGGAAAAGGAGAAGGCGGAAATGAAGAAGGAAAAAAAAGGAGGAGAAGGAGGAGAAAGGAAAGACGATGAGGATGAAGAAAAGGAAAAGGAAAAGGAAAAGGAGGAGGATGAGAATGAGAATGAGAAGGAGAAGGAGACGAATAATAATAATAATAATAATAATAATAATAATAATAATAATAATAATAATAATAATAATAATAAGAAGAATAAAAGAATAAGAATAATAATGATAATAATAATAAGAATAAGAAGAATAAGAATAAGAATAATAATGATAATAAGAAGAAAACGAAGACGAAGACGAAGACGAAGGACAAAAACAAAAGAGTAAAAAGAAGAAGAAGAAGAAGAACAAAAACAAGAAAAAAAATTAGAACAAGAACAAGAACAAGAAAAAATAGAAGATAAAAGTAAAAGAAAGATGCGTGACTGTACGAATAGCGAGGAACAAGAAGGGAAACGAGGCGAGGCAAGAGGAGTGGTGAGAGAGGACAAGGAGAAAACGAGAAATGTTTAAGTCTTCCCTAAAGGCTGTGTCTCTTCCTTACCGCCTTGAGCAAGACGTAGTATTTTCAACAGTGAGCCATAAAGGAGAAGGATGCTGAGTGGTGCGGCGGCGGGCGGCGGTGGTGGCGACGGGAGGGTGGTGGCGGCGGTCTGTGTATGTATGTGCGTGTTTATGTATGGTGAGAGCAGTTGCGAAGATGCTGATGGGAGAGGGAGATAACTGGTGCTGCGGTGTGTGTGTGTGTGTGTGTGTGTGTGTGGTGCGGGTAAGATAGTAATTCTAAAAGGGAGTAATGATAATTGTGAGGCTCATGATATGAGTTTGAGAGAGCTGTAGTAGTAGTAGTAGTAGTAGTAGTAGTAGTAGTAGTAGTAGTAGTAGTAGTAGTAGTAGTAGTAGCTGTAGTAGTAGTAGTATTAGTAGTAGTAGTAGTAGTAGTAGTAGTAGTAGTAGTAGTAGTAGTAGTAGTAGTAGTAGTAGTGGTAAGTGGGAGAACGTGTATATAAGTGGAATAGTGGTGGTAATAGTTCGTGCAGTGTTATAGCGCAGTGACAGTGTATAGCAGACAGCGTGGCAGTGGCAGTGGTGGTGGTGGTGGTGCTGGTGGTGGTGAAGGGGAAAGAGAGACAGACGAATTGCATAGGGGAGGGACGGTGATTGATGCCTTCAACACTAACTCACTAAACCATTCATTGCCTCCACCTCTCATTCCCAGCACCATGCACCACACCTCGCCACACCACACCACACCACGCCTCACCACGCCTCACCACACCACGCCAACCTCGCCCTGCCTCCCCTCCCTTCATCCATAACACTCAGCTATTCGATATTGGGGGTTAACAGTCCAAAGATTTTCTCAATACTGGTGAATATTGATTGGCCGACCACACTAGAGCACGATGGAGTCAGAAAAGAGAAGTTAAATGTGTCAGAGGTGGGCTTGGGTGACTACGTGGGCGTGCAGGTGGCTGTCTGTGGGCGTGAGCGAGGGTGGGCGGGGCCAGCGACGAGGGGTAATGCCGGGCCCCGACCTACCCTGGCCCGCCTCAGTGTGACTCAGGCCGAGGGAGGTGATAGTCTGCCTCTCTGGTGCTCCCTCCGTTACTCGGGAGGCGCGACGCTGCCTGTGGGGTTTTATTTCTCTTAGCGTTGCTGATGAAGGAAAACGTACGTAGCTGACGCCTCCTTGCTGGGCGGGAGGTTGTGGTGGGAAGGCGTCTTGCTGCAGCCAATTAAAAGCGATTTGTTTCCCCGTGAACTGTGTGGTTTTTTGAGGTGAACAATACGGAGGACTTGAACTGACACCAGGCCACACGTGACTCTTCCCATGTGCAGGTGTGTGTGTGTGTCTGTGTGTATGTGTGTGAACTGCTGAACAGACACGCTGCTGCTGAGCTTAGTGTTAATGTGCCTTTTAGAACTGTCTCTCATCCTCCGTACAGGACGATTATGAATTTTTATGATTTTATTTTTAGTGAGAATATTTACTTTTTAGATGAATTTTTCCCCGTTATGGACCGTTTCGCTGGAGCATAAATGAAGATGGCTGCGATGAAGGTAATCAAATCTAGGTTAGGGTGAGTGTGTTGGTGAGTGCAGAGTGCGGAGTCAGAGGTCTTGGTGTTCACAGAGGCGTGGTTCGTTGGCTCCCTGGCTCATGGCTAGCCAGAACTCCCCTGTTATGGTGCCAGGAAGTCACTCCACACTGCCTCCCGTGTCTGTCAGGATGGTATTCATGAAGCTTATTATGTTTTCATCAAATTTGCTATTCAATGTTTGGAGCTCAAAAGAAATGTACGTCAGCTGGTAATTTGGTTCAGTGCATGTGCCGCGGAGTGTGGCTGATTACACCTATTATTCTCCCGCGATGTGAGTGTGGTGGAGCAGGCGAGTGTGCTACATGGTGCTCGCAGAACGTAATAATGTCCATCCCGGTGCTGCGATAAAAGATGGAGTGCTGTCAGCATTATCTCCGTCCTAGTTTCACGGATAATTTAGCGCCTCGATATTTTTAGGTGCGTGAGTAATCTACTTATCGTCCTCTCAGCACGGCGGCTGTTTTGCATATAGCGTGGGTCGCGGGGGAAGAGTGCTCCTGAGCCGCCGTGTGCAGGCCGCAGCTCTCTGCAGGCTGGGATGCAACTCGTATTTTGTCCATGAAAAGATCTCGAAATTTGATCACGTATGGAAGCAATCATTTTATTCGCTACATTCACATTTTATATCGGCAATAACTGGACGTTCCGTTGTCATTATTTTATCTTTATATTTCGGTCACGACCAGCAATATTGTATTCTGTTTTTTCTTCTTGTCGGATGGAAGAATTTTTTGATGGATAACACGCCGCACTGAACACCCGCGTATTGCCTCCACCGGGACACAGAACAGAACAAACATAAACCCCGGTAACTAAATGCACACCACAAGCGATGCACTTCATCACCACGCCGCCATGTGTGCCGCTAATTACATTTCCGTACGTGTAACCCCAACCACACACACACACACACACACACACACACACACACACACACACAGAGGGCCGGGTCACATCTCAGCGAGCACGTACCAAAGCTAGAATAATCCCCACCAAAGTGATTATGCCCTTTAACTTTGACTCTTGGACCTTGACAGCAGCGTAGCGAGTGTCCACACCGCCCCGAGGGAACCTATATGGTAAAAATAACCTCTGTATTTCCTTTACATTATGGCAGCGGTATGAGGCGCTGATAAAATCGTGGCTCCGAGGTGGACAAGAACAGTAGATTACCCTCCCTTCGATCAACTGCCAGTCCCGGTACATGAAGGGTTCAGCATCGGTGATTAAGTGTTTTTATGACGGGTAGTATCAAAAAAAATATGGCCAAGGGTGTCTACTAATGATACAGGGATTGCGGAGAATGGATCGCTGGAAGATGTAGGTAAGTTACTATATAAAGTTTATCATCTTTAGGATCTGCTGCTGTATGGAGAGAAGATGGAGTTATTGGATATATGAAAAGGGAGATAGAATGAAGGAAGATGAATAGTTGATATAGTTAAAGAGACAAGTACGTGGGTGTATATGTATAATAGTGAGAGATCCAGTAGTTAATATATGGAAAGGTATATGGAAAGGAGATGGATGGACTGAAGAAAAAGATAAGTAGCTGAAATAATTTAAGAGACAAATAGGTGGGTATATGTGTATAATAGTGAGAGATTTAGAAGTTAACAAGGAAGTAAAGTCAGTGAAGCTCGTGAGAAGAGAGATGAGTAATGAGACGTGTGAGTGTGTGAGGTGAGTGTAGGGGAGTCGGTGCAGGAGGCAGGCAGGTGTCAATGAGCGATTCAGTAATTAACGAGGGAGAGCAATCACAGACTCATTAAGTGATTAGGTAGGTATCGGTGCATGAGAGGAAGTGACTGAATGATTGAGGGTGAATGAGCAAGTAGTAGCGTCAGTAAATAAGGGATGAGGGAAGATGACTAATTGGATGATCAAGCCGGGAAAGTAGTCAGCAACTCAGTAGGAGAGAATTGCTGAGTCAGTGAAGCTATCTCATGAACGAAGGAAAGTAATTGGATGACGAAGTGAAGAAAGTAATCAATGAGTGTATAGAAAAAAAAATATATATATCAGTTAGTCTGCCAGTCGGGTCAGTTAGAGGAGACTAATCAGTAAAGGCATCTGTATAAGTGAACAGGAGGAGAGTAACTGGATGACTAACTGGAGGAAGCGGTCAGTGAGTGTGTGGGAAATGTAAAAGAATCAGCTGGGTTAAGAGAGAGAGAGAGAGAGAGAGAGAGAGAGAGAGAGAGAGAGAGAGAGAGAGATAAGACGGGGAAATTGTGACCAAAGAAAAATGCATTGAGAGGAAGAAATATAATCATAGAACTGTTCAAATAAAGATACCACAGAGAGAGAGAGAGAGAGAGAGAGAGAGAGAGAGAGAGAGAGAGAGAGAAACAGAAAACGAAGAATGGTTAAAATCTGGAAAGCTGTCGAGGAGTGAAGAGAATTGATTGATTGATTGACTGAATGACACCGCGCCGACAGTATACAGCGCTACACGTCACAATCCACCAACAAGATACAGTGCCAAAATACAAACATCGCTAAAGGATAAAAGACCAACACATTCAAATTAGGCAACTCGAGGTAGTTCCTGTATAACCTCATTTGAATGCGAGGAGGAAGTTACCAGGTAGAGGGGAAGTAAGTTAATAAGGAGAATGAAGGTATGGAGGAAGTAGTTGTCCGGGGGATCTTGGAAGTTATTGTCCGTAAGTGGAAGTTAGTGAAGTCACTGTGAGGGGAGAAGTACATGGAGTCTAGACAGTCTAGACTCTAGAGGCAGGTGTTGGTGGGAAGAGAAGACTGATGGACTCACTCACTCACTCTCTCACTCACTGATTGATTAACTGACCGACAGACCGACCGACCGACCGACCGACCGACTGACTGACTGACTGACTGACTGACTGACTGACTGACTGACTGACTGACTGACTGACTGACTGACTGACTGACTGACTGATTGGTTTGACGTTCAGGAACAAAAGGATCGTTTCATCTTTCTTTCCTATGAAAAAAAAACCCATCACATATTTTAGGCAGTTACAGCTGAAAGGAAATGACAAATGAGTGAAGCAGCAGATGTGTTGGGATGAAGGTCACGGATCGAGGCAACCCAATATGAAGCAAACAAACTGAGTCAATAGTCAGTTTATGTGATGTCACTGTGTCACTATACAGAAAAGACGTACACAATATGCAAGAAAAGTCGTGTCAGCGTTTAGCATCCAGTTGTGGAGTCACTGTATGGAGAGCCAGTGCGTCACAGTGCAGAAGTCACAAACACTGTCCTCAGTTCTACATCAGATTGTGAAAAGTCATGAAGTTAACATATTGAAAGTCACTCAAGAAGTCACAAAGTCATTCTCTGACGTAAATATTAGAACCAGTGAGCCAATAAATCCCTGTCAGGTGAAGCAACAAGAAATCTGAACACATCATCCACTAAGAAAGCATCGCAGTCACTCGGGCGAAAAACGGTAGATGTGCATAGCAACGAGAGAAGTGACTCGCTGTAGCGGTGACGGCGGCGGTGGTGGTGGCGGTATAGGTAGTGGTGGTGGTGCTGGTGTTTATTGATCTCCAGTGATCTGTTCCTTCTCTCACCACACCTCCTTCGACCAGCCGTCCTTTCACTAGTTCATTACAGCCTTTACTCACTCGCCAGCCCACCACTCACTTCTCACTTACTGACACGAGGCGAAATGACTATCTTGCATAAATAAATACTGCGAAAACTTGTGGATTCAGTGACGCGCAGAGTACTTTCGGTGGAGAAGAGAGTCAGAGTCGCCTTTGTACTACAGTGGTGGGTTTTAAGGAGCAATTTGTCCCATAAAGAATTTTAGTGCTTAGAATCAGTAAGACTTTTTCCGCGGTATGTTTTTTATAGGGCCACTTGCATTGAGAGTAACTTTATTTGCATTTCTCTCTCTCTCTCTCTCTCTCTCTCTCTCTCTCTCTCTCTCTCTCTCTCTCTCTCCACACATTATAAAAAGAAAAACACGAAACAAGAAAGAGCAACAAAAAAGTGTTATGTATTTTTTCCTATACCAAGTTCCCTGTAATTTATTTTGCTCGTTTTATTACAAAGATATACTGGGTTGGCTTGGAAAAAAGGAGACACGTTATTGTTCTCTCTCTCTCTCTCTCTCTCTCTGAACTAAAAATAAAAAAACATCTCTTGAACCTCTCTAAACACATAAACGTGTAGAGTTACCGTTCCATCTCTTGCCTCCGTTTGCCGCCACCTCCTCTCTCCCTCTCTCCCTCTCTCCCTCTCCATTTCCCTCACTCTCACCTTGACCCACACACTCATTCACGCTCCTTCCCTTCCTTTCCCCTTCCTCATCTTTCGTCCCCAACCGCAAACACCATTTCTTGCCCTCTTCTGTACTTTATCATCGTTCCTCCCTTCCTCCTTTGACCCTTCGCACGTTCTCGCCCTTTCTTTTCCCCTTTCCCTTCCTCTCAGATGTTGACAATGGGATTCAAAAAGGTGGGGGAGAGGGAGAGGCCACAGCGTCTCCCCACTTCTCCCTAACATGGTGGAGGTAAAAAAGAGTGGATTTGTATTTTGTACCCTAGTCGTGAGGTACAGACACTCTTAAGGCGTAACCACGAGGAGATTAGATTTATGGCTCCCTCTACCCTTAAGATCCTGGTGATGTCCCGAAGCTTGATGTAGTCTGTAGTAACTGGAGACTCGTGTGAAAGTTGGCTATTCTAAACGCAGAATTGTAATAGAACCAATACGTAACTCGCTGACTTAAACAGAGTGGGTGTAAAACTCTTTAAAGTCAACAGTAACTTAGGATTGCGTGAATGTTGAGTATCTGAAAAGTGAAGTTTTACAACCTGCAACTCATAACATAAGTATTTCTAATAGCTCTGACACAAAACTCAGTAAAATCATACAATCTTATCTAAAATGAAAATATGTATAATGAAGCTGCGGGATAAGTACAGGACACTTCAAGCATGAGAGTTCAGCATCTTAAAATTTCACTAGCAATAAACAACTTACGTATTTCTAAGAGATTAGACTCAAAACACAGTAAAATCACACAATGTAAACTAAAATAAGAATACATAAGGATGCTGCTACATCAATAGAGTTAACGCATGAAAATTGACCATTTTTAAGCGCAGAGTTTATCTTGGGCAAAACACAAGGCGTATTTTAGAGATAATAAAACTCGGTAAAGTTATAGAATCTTGTAGCTAAAACAAGAAGACTACTGTACTAACAAGATTCGCGTAAGGAAACGAAACATTTTACTTGGAGAAATGAACTAGACACATTACAAAGATTGAAAAGAGCAGACAAAAAAAGCCGAGTAAAAACCACACAATCTTAGCTAAAAACAACCCCATAAAGAAGCTACTCAATTAATAAGACTCACGTAGCATAAATTTCAACCAGCAATCTTATAGTAAATGAGTTCCTTATGTCCTCTTAACCCTCCCTTCCCTAACCAAACAGTGAGGGAGTTTGTTTGCTATCATTTGTCATCCCTTGAATCACGCTAAGATGGAGCGAAGTCTCTCACGCTGTTTACTATTCTATGTAAGAGAGAACATAGTCTTGATAGAGGATAAAGGACTTGATGAAGTGGATGGGTGCGGTTCGAGCAAAGTGGTATTGGCGTGGCGGGGCAGTGAGTGGTGGTGGTGGTGGTGGTGGTGGGATGTTTAGGGGTGAAGGACGAGAATGGTGATTCTATATCGTGTAGTAGTAGTTGTAGTAATAGTAGTAGTAGTGGTGGTGGTGGTGGGGATGGTGGTGGTGGTGGTGATGGTGGGAGCTTGTAGTACCGTTTGAGAGAGAGAGAGAGAGAGAGAGAGAGAGAGAGAGAGAGAGAGAGAGAGAGAGAGAGAGACTAGAAGAAAAGTAATAAAACTCATTACATTAACATCTCTCTCTCTCTCTCTCTCTCTCTCTCTCTCTCTCACACACACACACACACACACACACACACACACACACACACACACACACACACACACACACACACACACACACACACAGTCACTACGATATCAGAGAGAGGAAAAAAGTATAAAGTAAAAAAAAAATATATGAGAAATATTTCCATTAAATTTTCTCTTCCCACCGGACCATTTATACTCTCCGCCTTAGTGTGGTATCCCCTCCGTCCATCCCTCCCCTCCCCATCCCTTCTCTTTTTTCCCCTCCCTCTCCTCCACTTTTGCGTGCCAGTGCTCTTAACGCAACAACACACTTCCACTCACTTAGCATCTGCACGCGACACACTCTTATGACACACTCTTATGGCACACACTTATGGCACACTTCTGATACACTTCACACACGTATGGCATTCCAAATCTTGCACGCGACACGACACATACCTTTCCCTCCCTTTCCTCCTCTTCTCTTCTCTTCTCCTTCCTCACAAGCACTCAAGCGACACACTCAAGCACTCCATTCCTCCTCTTTCTCTTTTCCTTCCTTCTCCTTCCTGCTCCTTCTCGTCCTCCTCTTCCTCCACGTAACTTCCCAATCATTCCCGCTACCTACCCAAACTCACTCCCCACACGCAACAGGATGAACACACTACTACAACTAGCAAGCACACAATTCCCTCCCATGCACGCAACATTTCACTCCACCACGCAATGCACGCAAGAGATACATACATACATACATACACTCGCCTCCACGCATCATCTCCCTCCCCCCCAAAACACACACATACATTCGCTTACACTTCATTGTACTAATAAACAATCTAGTCTTCTTAGTGCTGCATTCCACTTAACGCTTGTCACATTAACTTGAGCCGAACACCAGATTAGAAGTAGCATATGGTTTCTCTCTCAGTCCTCACACACACACACACACACACACACACACACACACACACACACACACACACACACACACACACACAGCCTCTCCTCGTCACTCAAACTAAAGAAGAAAAGGCTTGAATACTCTCTTTTATTTCCTGAACTTGAGGTGAAGGAAGATCAGATTCCTTTCTTTTAATTACCGAGACTCTAAATAGATGGAGAGAAAAAAGAGACAAAGTTTTCCAACCTAAGCGTGAGAAAAAAAAGGAGGGAAAGGAGTTGGTCGTCTCTGCTAAATAGTTGAACGTTGAAGGAATGACCGAAATGTATCCTTTAATCCTTCAATTATACGTTATTCCCTTTGTTTTTCTTTTTAACTTTTAGATTTGTTTTTTAACGCATGAAGGAAATCTTTTTAGACTGGTAGAGCAACAAATTAACGGATAATTTTCTCTTTTTTATGCCATTAGTCGACTTCCTTCATTGTGTGAAAAAACCCCAAATCTATTGTTTAAAAAGAGGAAAACAAAGAACATCATCCATTAATTTGTTGCTCTACCAGAATGAAAGGAAAAAGGTGGAGTGAGAAATGATTATCGAAGAAAAAGCCAATTTTCTTCGGAGGATGATCTGAAGCTCGTCTCTCGCTGCTCACGTTGTAAGGAAGGAGAAAGAACAAAGATATCCAGAGAGCTCCAGAGTTTGCCAGTGAAGAGGAGGACAGAGTGAAAGTGCTAAGAAAGAATGGGCTGGGAAAAGTGAAGGTGCTGGGGACAGAGTGAAAGTGCTGAGTAAGAGTGAAGGTACTGGGAAAGAGTGTAGGGAAAGAGTGAAGGTGCTGGGACAGAGTGAAAGTGCTAAGAGTGAAGGTGCTGGGAAAGAGTGAAGATGCTGTATAAGAGTGAAGGTAACGACAGAATGGAGGTGCTGGGATAAGAGTGAAGGTGCTGAATAAGAGTGAATGGAGAGGACAGAATAGAAGTATTGGTTTCATTTTGTGTCTGTGAGAAAGTTTTATGTGAGAAAAAAAAATGTGGCTTTTCAATTTCCCGACTATAATTAGAGAAAAAAGAATGTTAGTTTAAGTTTCTATCTTTAACCAATATATCTCCGTCAACAACAAAGCCAATACGATTCCTTTTAATATTCCAAACTGTATATAGATAAGAGAAAAAAATAGATCGTTCTTTTAACATTCACATCCAAATTAACACAAGCGGATCCATCCTTTAAGTAATCCACCTTTGAACATTTCTGTACCAAATTTCTGGGAGCACTCAAGCACTAAACTACATGAAACACTGAGCGTCTTCTTTGATTAATCTATACGTACATAAAACAGACCAGCAAATTAGTCCCTTTACAACCTTCGGAGCCAGAGCCAGAGCCAGAGCCAGAGCCAGAGCCAGAGCCAGAGTCAGAGCCAGAGCCAGAGCCAGAGTCAGAGTCAGAGCCAGAGCCAGAGCCAGAGCCAGAGCCAGAGTCAGAGCCAGAGCCAGAGCCAGAGCCAGAGTCAGAGTCAGAGCCAGAGCCAGAGCCAGAGCCAGAGCCAGAGCCAGAGTCAGAGCCAGAGCCAGAGCCAGAGTCAGAGTCAGAGTCAGAGCCAGAGCCAGAGTCAGAGCCAGAGCCAGAGCCAGAGTCAGAGCCAGAGCCAGAGCCAGAGTCAGAGCCAGAGCCAGAGCCAGAGCCAGAGTCAGAGCCAGAGCCAGAGTTAGGACAGAGGAGGCGGTGAGTGTTTCCTCGAATCATTCCTCTCGTGGTGTATAAATAGACCAGAGAAATCGTTACTTTAATGATTCAGATTCCAGCTAAAAGAAACAAAAAAAAAATATATATATACGTCCCTTATCTATTCATTTATTCATTTATCTGTCTGGCTATATACCTTTTTTTTTTCATCTAATCATTAATTCATCTATTTTTTTTTCTTACATTTTTTCACACTATCTTTAGAAGTCATAACTAGATAGATTCAGATCCCAGACCAAAAAGAAACAAAATACTTTCCTTACTTATTCATTTATTCATTACCTGTCTATCTACCTACCTACTTTTTTCATCTGGTTATTCATTAATTTATTTTTATTTACGTACTTTTATACATACAATCATTAGGAGTTACAACAAATTGGGACCCTTTTTCACTATTCTCTGTGCATTTAACTGACTTTTGAGCTTCACACGTAAGATTAATGATAACAATAATAAATAATACAGAAAATAAAGATAGTATAATAACAACAAAAATGAATTATAAAAGAAAGATATATACGTACAAAATCTTGATCAATAGACAGAGAAGCAGTGCAGAGAAACAGCGCCGAAACGATGAGAAACACCGAATGCTCCCTTTAATTAATCACTGAAGGTTGTAGCGAATCAGCGAGAGAGGAGCGTTAATGACCTAACCTTCCCTTTATTTATCCAGACTCCACAGCATCACCATCCCTTCCTCCCCTACTCCCTTCCCTTCCTCCCTTCCTAGCCAGCATAATGAAAATGACCAAACACCCCCTTATCCCCATCATTCTCATTACTCAAACCCCAGGAAAGCGTCTTCTCTCCCCTCCGTCTCCCATCTCATCTACCCACGACCAGACCCCCACCAGATCCTCACCAGACCAACTTCCAGACCACCTCCCATCCTTGCCATTACAGAGGCCAAGCGGACCTCCCCAAGTCCCCAGAGACAAGTCGTAACCACCTGTTAGTCCCAAAGAGAGGGGAGGCTTATGGTCTCTCTCAGGACACTCGTAGCTGGTGGAGACTCTCAGGGTGCTGGTTAAGAATGGGTTTCAAGTATTAGGAGAGAAGGCACTAGGTTTGTTATTGGTGCTAGGTTTGTTATTGGTGCTTTGTGATGTTTTTATGGAGAGTTTATCTGTTTATCCATCTCAAGATATTTGTCCCTAACCTTTGGCTAGTTCTATCTGTAAGGAGACTGGCGACTGACTGGGCCTTTTTTCTTTATATTATTTGTTGTTCTTGGCCAGTCCTTCTCTCTCACATAAAAGGAAAAATAATTTCGTGTTGTGTTTAATGTAAAAAGTGTTGATTTTTTTTTTTTTTTTTGTATTATGAGAGGATAAGAGGTTTTTGAAGTCAGTCGTGTGTGATTTCCTATACTTATTTTGCCTGTCTTGTTTAGTGTTATCGGTATTTTGTGATGTTTTATGGTTAATTTTTCTATTTATCCATCTTGTGTGGTGTTTAAAGTAAGTGTAGATATTTTTATATAATGAGGTAGGATAAGTAAGGGTTTTTGGTATCAATGGTTTGTGATTTCCTGTTCTTATTTTGCCTGTCTTGTTAGTGTTATTGATGTTTTGTGATTTTTACGGTAAGTTTATCTGTTTATCTATCTCGAGTGGCGTTTAAAGCAAGGAGTGTTGGTTTCTTGTATTATGAGAGAGGATAAGGGTTTTTGGTGTCAGTGATTTGTAATTTCCTATGCTTACTTTGCTTGTTTCGTATAGTGTTTAGATTAAGATGTGTTAATTTCAGTGTTAAGCCGATGATACTGTTTGGAATATTTAACAATGTTTACGCTGTCTATCTTTTATGATATTCCATTTAAAGGTTGTTGATTATTGAGTTTTACGATAAAGACATCTTTTTACCAATACCTGCCTCGTGTGGTGTTGAAGACAAGGTGTGTTGGCTGCTAATATTAAGACGAGGGATAAAATTTTGTTGTCATTGTTTTTACAGTTTTGTATACTCGCTTAATATGTCTCTTATATCAAAACAAGGAGTGTTGATTACTTTATATTCTTGCATTTCCTTTTTTTACTGGGAAATGAGTGCCTCAAATTAATTCTCTTTACTACTGACAATGTTTCCTTTAATAGTCGACAATATTTTACTACACATTTTTCGTACTACATTCTTTATTACTGTTTCTTAAGATCTGCAATTACAAAGGAGAGGATAAAACCGATCTTTCTTTTCTTTATTTGTCTATGAAAAGTGTTTCCTACAGTGTTGTGACTGTTAGCAGAGGAATATCTCTCCAAGGTGTTAACATTTGTACTACTGCGCTTGTCTTTTGTTAATATTTGCTGTCAATAATTGTTTACTTGGACATCCTGCGCACACCCGCCCACATACCCGCCCACCCACACTAATAAGGAGGAATTTTGAAGTAAGCGATAAACGTAACATTGCTTTTTGAGACACAAGTCGCTGAATTCCGTCAGTTAATTTATTTGAGGTTATTCTGAACAGCGCTTGTATTATTCAAAAATATGATTATGTGAAAATGAGCAACTTTGTGAATGAACATATCCTGCAGCGACATTAGATTAAGTCTCACGAACATATAAGGCAGCACTGAAGCTTTGCGTGCAGTAAATAACAAGTAAAATTGTTATGTGCAAAAAAATGTGTGTGAAGAAAATGAAAAAATTAATATTAAGAGGATGAACATACTTGCACTGATCTGCTGATTCAATTTGGTTAAAACAATATACATTGAATAATTAATTAAAATTGAAGATTGCTCACTAAGAATCCACGGACACACATTGAGCAGGGACAAAAAAAAAAAAAAAAAAAAACGTCTTGGTGTGCACGAAGAGTTGTTTACTGAAGATTGCTTAAAAACTAATAAAAAAAAAAACACTAATGAAGCAAAAACATAGAAAACAAAACAAAATATTAAAGATATTATCAAAGGCTTCGTTATATTGCGATCATTACTACCATTACTATTTACCAATCAATTTTCATTTTCCACCACGCACGTACCACATTCCTAAAACAAAACACAAATTCATCAAACAAACCTAACAAATAAAACCGTACTTAGTCAACAAACACTTACAAAACACTAAATAAAGAAGAACTAATACCCATTTTTCCATCACCTCACTTTGACGCGCATCAACAAAAATGTGAAGCGGCCCAGTTACTTTTCCATCTCGCCTGGGCTGCTCGTGATATACTGCACCAAAAAACACGAGTTATCCGTCACGTTGAGACTCCCACGGGCGGTCTCGGATGATATAGTGTCGCGGAGCCAGAGTGCCAAAGGAAAGGGGACGGGGGACGAGGGAGGCGGTGAGAGGAGAGAGGAGGAGGAGGAATTGGGAAGCAGAGGCAGGGGTGGGGACTAGACGGCGGATTGGAGAGAGATTAGGTCATGTGCAAGGAGAGGCAGAGGAGAGGTAGGGGAGAGGGAGACTGAGGGTGAGACAAGGAGTGGTAGGGAAAGAGGAGAGACTGGAATGAGACAAGGAGATTGGAGAAAAGAAGGCCGGAAGGGGAGAAGAGTAAAAAAGGAGTAGAATGGAAGAAAGGTATAGGAAATGGAACAAAGGAAAGGAGAGGGAAAGAGGTAGGAATTAAGAGGGAGATTAAAAGGGAAGCTGGGTCAGGGATAAGGAAGCATAGAGTGACGGGGTGAAGGTCAAACTGAGAAAACAACGACGTAAAAAATAGGAAAAAATAAGAATCTGAAAAGAAATATATGATTGAATTAAAGTATATGAAAATTAGATAAATAGAGTAAACTAAGAGAAAGAGAAGGGGAGGGAGGGGAAGGGGCCAAGGGTAAGGGACAAAGGGGACCAAAGGGAGTGACAGGTGTAAGGGGAAGTGGTAAGGGGGACCTGACGAGTGGAAGGAAGTGTTGTGTGGTCTGTGAGGGTGAGGGATGAGTTACGAGTGAGGGGAGAGAGAGTTTGAGGGTGAGGGAGTGCGAGGGTGAGAGATTGGGAGAGTAGCTGTGTAAGTGTAGGAGGTGAGGGTGTGGTTATGAGAAGGGGGTGAGGGGTGAGGGGAGGTGCCGGCTGTTACTGTGTTTGTGACTACCGTGACAGAGGCTGCGGCGAGGTGATCAAGGGTAGAAATAGCTCAGGGAGAGAGAGAGAGAGAGAGAGAGAGAGAGAGAGAGAGAGAGAGAGAGAGAGAGAGAGAGAGAGAGAGAGAGAGGAAACAGACAAACGGAAATAAGAAAAGACACTGAGAAATAGACAAACAAAACAGATTGGCCAAAAGAAACAAGAAATCACAAAACAAAACAAAAAATACAAAAGCACAATGAAAATAACAAAAAAAAAAAAACATGAAACAGTTGAAAAAAAAAAAGAGAGAGAGAGAGAGAGAGAGAGAGAGAGAGAGAGAGAGAGAGAGAGAGAGAGAGAGAAATGGATGGATAGTCGCAAGAGGGAAACGGCCCCAGCTTCCTCTTCCCCCTCTATACTTCGGTCGTTCCCAAGGGCCACATTTCCCTCGCCGTCCTCTTCACTGTCGCCTTCAGGAAGTGGCTGATGACTCTCCATCAATCAAGGGAGCACGCGTGAAAAGTCGATCTCTATCATCAATCTTGGAAGTAATTAATAAGGCTTGATTGGACATACCTGTGATAACGGAAGGAGTTCGGAGTAGGAGATAGGAGTTGAAGGAGGAGGAGGAGGAGGAGGAGGAGGAGGAGGAGAGATAGAGGAAGAGGAGGAAGAGTTGGTGGTAGAAGAGGAGTAGAAAGAGCTGTTGCAGGCTGTGGAAAAGGAGGAAGAGTTGGTGGTTGAGGAGGAGGAGGAGGAGGAGGAGGAGGAGGAGGAGGAGGAGAAAGAGGAGGAGGAGTTGTTGTAGGCAGTGGAAGAGGAGGAAGAGTTGGTGATAGAGGAGGAGGAGGAGGAGGAGGAACAGCAGGAGTAGAAGGAAGAAAAATACCAGGAGGATGATTTGCAGGAAGAAAAGTAATAGCAGAGAGAAGAGAAGGAGGAGTAGAAGAAATAGGAAAAATAAAAGAGAAACAAGATTAAGAGGAAGAGAAGTAGGAAAAAAAAAAAAAATCGGAATCAGAAGAGAAGAATCAGGAACAGCAGCAGAAGGAGGAGGAGCAAGAGTCAGAAAAGAAGGAAGAGGAAGAGGAAGAGAAAGAGGAGGAGGAGGAGGAGGAGGAGAAGGAAGAGGGTGGAGACAATTGCACGTTCTAGAATTGTGGGTATTATCGATGGAGTTACGATCTTGTGTTGTCTCGCCGCAAGGTCGATATTGGAGTGTCAAGCTAATTATCACCAGTGTATCGGTTTCTCCACGTTTGTTTTATGCCTCTGTGGAGCTGGTCATGTCTCGTGTGTGTGCGTGTGTGTGTGTGTGTGTGTGTGTGTGTGTGTGTGTGTGTGTGTGTGTGTGTGTGTGTGTGTGTGGAGAGAGTGTATGTGTGTGGGAGTGTTTTCTCCTTTGGCTTTGGTCTTTCATATATTGTTTTTGTATTATGGTGTGTGTGTGTGTGTGTGTGTGTGTGTGTGTGTGTGTGTGTGTGTGTGTGTGTGTGTGTGTGTGTGTGTGTGTGTGTGTGTGTGTGCGCGCGCGCGCGTGCCTCTGCCTGTGCGTGAGCGTGTGCGTATGTGTATATCGGCTTGATGATTTAACCATTCACATGTCCGTACAATGACCACTAACCCACAGTCTATTGGTCTATTTCGCCACACACTGCAAAACACAACAGCGACCTGCATTTTTTTCCCGCACCGCACCGAATTGTTAGCGTCGCCGAACAAGGCACAAAATATAAGGGGGAGAGGACCAAGTTTGTGGCTCTCCGTCCGCTAACTCACTTTAGGTTTTTCTTCCCCCAAAGCTCTTAAACATTCATGGACTTGAAAAGTGTTTTATCTCGGGACGGCGACCAGGTTAAGGGAGGGAGATGTGCGTCTAGGAGAGGCGTGGTGGGGAAGGAGGGGAATTGGAGATAGAGAGGGGGCAAGGGGGGCAGTGCTGAGGGACATCTTTCACTGCTCTCGTGTTTGCGTGCAGCTCAGGGACGCGAGGAACAAGACGTGTATTAAGGGATGCCTCGTGTCTCCTCGTCTTGCTTGGCAGTTTTGTTAAGGATTCGTCAGTTTCTCCAGTTTTTTAAATTTGTTTTTGTTTTTTATCCTTCATATATCTGCCTGTTTCTCTCTCGTGTCCCTCTGCCTTTGTCGTCTGTGTCTCTGTGTCTCTCGCCTGTCTGTGTCCCTCGTCTATATCTGTGTCACTGTGTCTCTCGTCTCTCTCTCTCTCTCTCTCTCTCTCTCTCTCTCTCTCTCTCTCTCTCTGCTGCCTTGGCATAATTCAACCCCTGACGTACACTAGTAATTAGTTAGACGCACTGATGAGACTGCCTGCGATATTAGCTTTACAATCTCGTCAGACAGCGAGGAGAGTACCTGTTGATACTCTTACCTTTATGAATCTCGTTCTCTCGGGAGTGAAGCAGGGTTCGCACAGTACATCTTCTCTGGGTCCGAATCTTCCCTGGTGTTTTACGAGGCCAGGTGTACCAATCCATTCACAGAATTAAATCCTCTAACATCATTATGTGCCGAGATTTTATGTTCAATGGCGCCACCAGGTTTTGTGTTGAGTGTCCATTGGTTTTAGAGATCTTAGTGTTGTGTACAATGATCAGTATTGTGTACGAGTAGACCATTTTGTTGACAATAGGAAGGATCCATGGAGGTCAGAAGATTAATGGATACAGTCTTCACCATTTTGATCCCTACAGAAGTTTCTGAAGCTGTGTAAAATCACTAAATAGTAACTAGAATGAATACAAAAACGCGTCCTGATACTGAAGAGGTTAAACACTTTGCTCTCTTAGCACGGCTGTTTTCAAAGCCCACAACTCTATTACACGGATGTCAAGAATGTTCCTCCTGTTAATAACACAAAAGTCATAGTAATCTGTCGCTAGAACCATAAAAACGATTAAATGAAAAGCTGTGAAACTTCAAATAAAACCTTTTGAAAATAGCGGAGGTGCGGCGCATAAGTGCTTCAGAACACGTTCCAAGGTCACCAGGTCAGGACTCAGTGTTGATGGGATTGAGGGAACATGCAAGTGTAACAAGCAGAGCAGCAGCGTCTCTCCGCCCTTAAAGAGGATGAGGGGGAGGGTGATTCTCGGTAGTTAAGCGTGAGGGGAGAACCGTGTCTGGCTCAGGGGGCGATTGACGGCCGCTGGCAGGCGAGGGGAGAGAAAGGAAAGACTATATTACTGTGGAAATGGAGGCAAGGATACCAGAGGATGTTAATGTGCCGTCTCCTTCCTTTGAGAGCTAATTAGAGCAGCCGAGGAGCAATGGCGTGGTAGTTTTACCTTTTATTTAATAGATTCGTGAAGCTGTTTTAATCCTGCAAATGAGCGAAGCATTGTGGAAGTGAAATGTGTACAAACTTGTGTTAATGACTTGCCCAACGAATTTACGAGTATTGTATCTTGAAATTACGAAAGAGGTGCTGGATGGAATTGCTAATGTATTTACTATTTTTGTCGTCAGCTAAGTGTTGTGAGTGTTGTTGTGAT